>NC_088641.1:19385712-19718625 GCF_036013475.1 Columba livia | reverse complement strand
TTACTAATTTTTGAAGCAACAGCTCATCACCCTACAGACCCTTTCAGGTTGAATGGGAGTTTGCTTTATCAGGTTTATCAATTCATATATGGCAGAGAGGCCCTGAGGGTCCAACCCGACCTGTGGGATTTTTCTCCCGTGGTTTTAGGGATGCCGAGAAGAGAGCTTCACGATACAAGTCTTTAGCTCCGGTGTGTTTGCGTTTTACATGTAACCATTCTAACAAGCGTTCCCAGTCTTCTGAAATTTGGTCCTTTTGTACAGGGGCCAGTCTTGCTAATTCATCAGCTCGGTTATTCCTTTCTCCTGCGTATCACCCATCTACCTGATGAGAAGCTACCCAGCCCACAGCAAAATTTTCCTTTCTAGCAATACTTAAGATTTCTTGCCATTTTTCTTTTTGTCACACTGGAATCCTGTTAACTTCCCATCCGTTCTGTTCCCAGAAAGGAAGCCACTCAGTACAGCCCTTAAACACAGCATAAGAGTCAGTATAAATGTGGACAGGAGAAGCGGTTTGTGCTTCATGTTGGAAGACACTCCATACTGCAATTAATTCACCTACTTGTGCACTACCCTCTCCCTCTGTTATAATTTGTTCATTGGAAGAGGTATGGAGTGCTGCTGCCCTGTATTTCCACACCTTCTCTTTTAGCAGAAGCATCAGTAAACCAAGTACTAACTGACTGATCATGGGAAAAGGGAGGTGCGATTTGGATTACTGTGGCAGGTTTATCTTGGCCATCGTCCAAGTTCTCAATTTCTTGTATAGCTAGATTTTTTAAAGCTCCTTCAGATACTAAGAAAATATTACAATAGTGTTCAATCTGAGCATACCGCTTTCATACTGAGGCCTTTTGGGCCACCCCGTCAGGGGGAGGGGTCCCAGAAGTGACTGTCTTTATGACTTTAAATGGGCCTCTTAATACGATTGGCTGCTGTCGTGCAATTTTTTCTACTTCTACCAGAGCTAGGCTAACAACAAACAAACCTTTCTCCCAGGCAGTATATCTCTTCTCGGCATCCCTAAAACCACGGTAGAAAAATCCCACAGGTCGGGTTGGACCCTCAGGGCCTCTCTGCCATATATGAATTGATAAACCTGATAAAGCAGACTCCCATTCAACCTGAAAGGGTCTGTAGGGTGAATCGGACCAAGGGCTCGATGAGCTGTTGCTTCAAAAATTAGTAATCGCATAGCTTCTTCCTGAGAAGCTGTCCATTCCCATTTGACCCCTTTTCTTTGTAAGTCATAAAGAGGTCTAGCAATGACGGAAAAGTCTGGGATGTGTGATACTGTGATACTGTGAAAATGTTACAATAGTGTTCAATCTGAGCATACCGCTTTCATACTGAGGCCTTTTCGGCCACCCCGTCAGGGGGAGGGGTCCCAGAAGTGACTGTTTTTATGACTTTAAATGGGCCTCTTAATACGATTGGCTGCTGTCATGCAATCGTATTAAGAGGCCCATTTAAAGTCATTGAACACTATTGTAACATTTTCTTAGTATCTGAAGGAGCTTTAAAAAATCTAATAGGTCATTCCCCAACTTATGCTGGAACTTGGGGTTGTTCCTACCCAGATGCAATACTCTACACTTTCCCTTGTAATATTTCATTAAATTTCATTAAATTCTGTTGTCCTTGACCCCTCTCACAAGGTTTAATTCTAAGGAGGCCTTAGCTTTCCTAGTTGCCTCCCTACATCCCCTGACAACAGCCTTATATTCTTCCCAAGTGGCCAGCCCCTCCTTCCATGATCTCCAAACTCTCCTCTTCCACTTGAGCTTGCCCAGCACTTCCCTGTTTAACAAAGCAGGTCTCCTGGCTAACTTCCTTGACTTCCTACATGTCGGGATGCTCTGATCTTGAGCTTGGTAGAAGCAGTCCTTGAATGCTAACCAACTATCTTGGGCCCCTTTACCTTCAAGTACACTGTCCCATGGAATTTCTCTTAGTAATTGCTTGAAAAGGCCAAAGTTGGCCCTGCTGAAGTCCAGGGTTGCAATTCTGCTTGCTATTCTGTTCCTGCCACATGAGATGCTGAACTCCACCATCTCATGGTCGCTGCAACCAAGGCAGCCCTCAACTATTACCGCTTCAACCAGACCCTCCTTGTTAGTGAGAATGAAATCCAGCAGTGTTCCTCTCCTAGTTGGCTCATCCACCATTTGCATCAGGAAGTCATCAACAATGCACTGGAGGAACCCCCTGGACTGTGGATGGCTGTTTGGCTGAGTAGTCCTTCCAGCAAACATCAGGGAAGTTAAAATCCCCTAGGACAACCAGGGCCTGTAACTGCGAGGCTGTTCTCAGCTGCCTGTAGAAGGCTTCATCAACTTCCTAGCCCTGATCTGGTGGCCTGTAATAGACACCCACAACAGTATCACCCCTGCCAGCCTGACCCTTAATTCTCAGCCACAGGCTCTCAATTCGCTCCTCATCCGTCCCTGGACAGTACTCAATACTTTGTAGTTGATTTATAGAGCAACTCCACCACCTCGCCTGGCTAGCCTGTCTTTCCTGAAAAGGACATAGCCATCCATGACCACATTCTAGTCATGTGAGCTGTCCCACCATGTCTCTGTAATTGCCACCAGGTCATAATCTCCTGACCGAACACAGATTTCTAACTCCTCCTGCTTATTCCCCATGCTACGTGCATCGGTGTACAGGCATTTCAGGGAGTGAGCTGAGCACACTGAATTCACTTTAGGGGTATGGGAGGCCTCCCCGTCTTCATCAATTCTAGAGTGCTGCCCCACTGGTGCAAGCCCAGCTACAACCCCATCCCCCTTCAAATCTAGTTTAAAGCTCTCCAAATGAGCCCTGCTAATTCCTGCTCCTACATCCTTTTGCCCCTGTGAGATAATCCTTTCCCAAGTATCACTGTCTGGACTGGTGTCTTATAAAACCAGTCATTATCAAATAAAGCCCTGCCTGTAGCACCAGTCTTGTAGACAATCATTTATGGCCTGAATTCTTCTATTCCATCCCACGTCGTCACCCAAAAATGGAAAGAGGGAAGAGAAAATCACTTGCACCCGAGACTCTTTCACCAACTGTCCCCCCACCCCCCAAAAAAAAAGGATCCGGCTCTTGGCCTTGTTAAACTTCATACAATTGACCTCAGCCAACAATCCAGCTGGTCCAGATCCCTCTGTATGGCCTTCCTACTCTCCAGCAGATCAACACTCCCACCCAATTTGGTGTCATCTGTAAACTTACTGAGTGTGCACTCAATCCCCTCATCCAGATCACTGATAAAGAGATTAAACAGAACTGGCCCAAATACTGAGCCCATGATCAGGCATCCACTCGATTTGACTTGGTTCACTACAACAATTTGGGGCCGGCTGTCCAGACAGTTCTTTACTGAGCAAAGAGTATGCCCATCCAGGCCATGAGCTGCCGGATTCTTCAGGAGAATGATGTGAGATATGGTGTCAAAGACTTTACTGAAGTCTAAGTACACAACGTCCACAGCCTTTCCCTCATCCACAAAGCATGTCACCTTGTCATAGAAGGATATCAGGTTGGTCAAGCAGGACTTGCCTTTCATAAACCCGTACTGACTTGGCCTGATCACTTAGTTGTCTTGTATGTGCTGTGTGATGGCAATCAGGATGATCTGCTCCACGACCTTCCTTGGCACTGAGGTCAGACTGACAGGTCTGTAGTTCCCCAGATCCTCCTTATGGCCCTTCTTCTGGATGGGTGTCACGTTTGCCAACTTCCAGGCCCCTCGAACCTCCCCGGTTAGCCAGGATTGCTCATAGGTAATGGAAAGTGGTCATCACCGCCAGCTCCCTCAGCACCCTTGAATATATCTCATCTGGTCCCATAGACCTGTGGGTGTCCAAGTAGTATAGCAGGTCGCTAAATATTTCCCCTTGGATTATTTGGGCTTCATTCTGCTCCTCGCCCCTGTCTTCCGGCTCAGGGGGCTGGGTACCTGAAGCACAACTGATCTTACTATTAAAGACTGAGGCAAAGAAGGCATTTAGTACCTCAGCCTTTCCCTCATCCTCTGTCACTATGTTCCCCACCGCATCCACCAGAGGGTGGAGATTCTCCTTAGCTCTCCTTTTGTTGCTGATATATTTATAGAAACATTTCTTGTTCCCTTTTTTTCAGCAGTAGCTAGGCACAGCTCTAGTTGGGCTTTGGCCCTTCTAATTTTCTCCCTGCATAACTTCATGGCATTCTCATATTCTTCTTGAGTATCCTGACCCTTCTTCAAAAGGTTATAAATTCTCTTTTTATGCCTGAGTTCCAGCCAAAGTACTCTATTCAGCCAGGTTGGCCTTCTTCCCCACCAGCTCACCTTTCAGCACATGGGGTCAGCCTTCTCCTGTGCCTCTAAGATTTCCTTTTTGAAGAGCAACCAGTCTTCCCGGACTCCTCTGTCCTTCAGGACTGCCTCCCAAGGGACTCTGCCAGCCTGCCTCCTAAGCAGATCTAAGTCTGCCCTTTGAAAGTCCAAAGTAGCAGTTTTGCTGACGACTCTCCTTACTTCTCCAAGAATAGAAAACTCAGTAATTTCATGACCACTGTGCCCAAGCAGCCTCCAGGGAAAGGAGGAAATGGGAAGACTCTGAAACTTTCTTATATCCATATAGGGTCATGTTGCACCAAGTTATCGGGGTGTAGATAGTTCTGTTTCCTTTCAGACAGGAGAAATAGCTTCAATATTTATAGTGTCTGCATTGTCGCAGGGGAGTGAATTAGCATTCTCCTTATTGCAGAACAATGTTTAGATTTCTCAAAGAAAAGCGCAACTTAAAATGCGGCAATGAGTATGACGCATACAGACATGCATATGGAAAACCAGAGAGAGACGCAGACACAGAGTTCTTGTTAGCAGCGAGAGCAGAGCCAGGCAGAGCAGAGCTGAGCTGAGCTGAGCTGAGCCGAGCCTTCTTTAATTAGCCTTTCTCAATTTATAGCTTTACAGATATGGGTCTGGACCAAGAGGTGAAACAGGATTTTTTTTCAAAAAATGTTATTCCAAACACACACGCCCAGGCCCAACACTCATAAGCCATACATCCTGGGGGCAGTGTTCCAGCCCGAGATATCATTCTCACTGGCCTGGGTCATCACTCCTTCACGAACACACAATCCTGTGTAACCTGTCAAGGTCACCTTGTTTTGACTGATTGCTGTGATTTAATCGTGATAGTATTAGTCTTTCATCATCCAGATGGTCAAGTTAGTACTGTTCTCCCTTTACCATCCAAGTGGCTGGGACCACACATCCTGCTGTTCTGACATTAAAAGAGTTTGGTGGCAGGTTCACTCTATTATTTACTACATGGAGGAAATATACCAAGCCAAACACTGCTTACCTTCTCTCCAGGGGCCTGATACCTGTTCACGAAGCAAACTTTCAGGCGTCTTCTCTCCCTGATAACCGTTCACTCCGGAGTCTATGTTTTAGAACTCCAGAGGCAAACTTTCAGGTGAGGCCTGATAACTGTCCTCAGAGCAAAATTTCAGGATTATTCTCTTCCTGATAACCGTTCGTTCCGGAGTCTGTATTCCAGAACTCTAGACACAAACTTTCAGGGGAGGCCTGATGCCCATTCGCAAAGCAAACTTTCAGGTGTTTACCTCCCTGATAACTGTTCTCTGTGGAGTCTATATTTTAGAACTCTGGAGGCAAACATTCAGGCGAGGCCTGATAACCATTTGCAGAGCAAACTTTCAGGAAACAAAATTTACAGAAAAAAAAATTAATGGAATAGAATAGCAGGAGGGCTGGCTCAAGCTGGGTACCTGTGCAGAGGTCCAACCCAAGCATAGAAAACCCTAGACTTTTATATCTTTACAGACCATTCATACCACTTTGGGGTCTTCTTGCTTCTCATTGGATCTTTTTTTGCTGCAGTCTCAAGATAGCCTGTGCTAAGGCTAATATCTCTTTGGAGAGATTTTTGACTTTTTTATTAATATTATTTTATTTTTATTCTCCATACTTTCCTGGGGACAGGATGAATGAATATATTTTTATGATATCATGCACTCACAGTATCATACAGTTTCAGACTAGATAATTACACTTTCTTTTTCTGAATGATTGCAGCTGTTGTTTTATGGACTTTCTCATTTCATACTCTGTCTCAGTACAATCTATTCTTCAAATTCTAAACATGAAAAAAACATTCATGAAACAGAGTTTACAGAGCCCCTTAGGTTTTATCATTTGAAACAGGTCATTACAAATATTCTTAAAGATCAAAGCATTAGACTCAGAGTTAGATGAATTGTTTTACTCTGATATGTGGAATGAGCAGTATGAATCAGTTTGGAAATGTTTATAAGCTCTTCTAGACCCTCACAGTAGTTAGGTACTTATGGCTTTAGGCATCTTTAGATACCTAAGTCATTAGGTATATGTCACTAGAATTCTTAATTTTCAGCTCAGTTGATAATAATATTTTATCCTTTGAGTATCTGGCATCTATAATATAATGTTCTTCCAAAGAGTGAGGAAATCTTATTTCTAAAATGAGTTCAAGGTTTTTGGTTCTGCTTCTACTGGGAAATGGTTTTAGAACATTTCTTTGATAAATCAAGAAGATTGTTTTCATTTTAAGCCTTCATTTACACACAGTTAATTTAGACTGATTTATTCCATTGCAGGGTAGGATCTTCTAAAATGCTGAATGCTGCCTTTGAGAAACCAAGTAGGTCCACCTTCCTTGATTGAATTATGTCCAAAGAAGAAACAAATGCAGAAATGGGAAAAGAATCTGACTGGCAAAAAAAGGTATATATTGGAAATTTAATGAAATATGACAAGGGCAAGCATATTGTGTCCAGAATATTGTGTCCAGTTCTGGGCCCCTCAGTTCAAGAAGGACAGGGAACTGCTGGAGAGAGTCCAACGTAGGGCAACAAAGACGATTAAGGGAGTGTAGCACCTCCCTTATGAAGAAAGGCTGAGGGAGCTGGGTCTCTCTAGTTTGGAGAAGAGGAGACTGAGGGGTGATTTTATTAATGTTTATAAATATATAAAGGGTGAGTGCCACGAGGATGGAGCCAGGCTCTTCTTGGTGGCAAACAAAGATAGGACAAGAGGTAATGGGATCAAGCTGGAACACAAGAGGTTCCACTTAAATTTGAGAAAAAACTTCTCAGTGAGGGTGCCAGAGCACTGCAAGAGGCTGCCCAGAGGGGCTGTGGAGTCTCCTTCGCTGGAGATATTCAAAACCCGTCTGGACATGTTCCTGTGCGACCTCACCTAGGCATTCCTGCTCCAGCAGGGGGATTGGACTAGATGATCTTTTGAGGTCCCTTCCAATCCCAAACATACTGTGATACTGTGATACTGTGATTTTCACCTAGAATCAAATACTCTTGAGGTACACACCAAATTTCTCCATCCTCAAGCATCACCCACCAGGTGCTGCCAGGTCCCTGGGCAAAAACAGTCCCACGAATGGGCTCGCCTTTGCCTGAGGCAGGGGTAACCCAGAGTGCCTTTCCTAACATATTTTTCATGTGTACTACAGGGACTTTATCTCCTTCCACAGTACGTAGAATTTCTCATTGGGCAGGCCCGGCTCGATTGGTTGATCCCCTAGTATTGACCAACCGAGTGGCTTTTGCTAAATGTGAATCCCAGTTTTTAAAGGTTCCACTACCAAGTGCCTTTACTGTAGTTTTTAACAAACCATTGTACCTTTCAATTTTCCGAGAGCCTGGTGCATGATACGGAATATGATATACCCACTCAATACCATGTTCTTTGGCACAATTGCCTATAGCACTGCTTTTGAAATGAGTACCATTGTCTGATTCAATTCTTTCTGGCGTACATTTTCAAGGCCCAAGATAGTATTTTGGGCTGTAGCATGAGATATGGCATATGTTTCCAACCATCCAGAGGTTGCCTCCACCATTGTAAGTACATAACGCTTACCTTGACGTGTTTGTTGAAGTGTGATATAATCAATCTGCCAAGCTTCTCCATACTTATACTTTAACCATCGTCCCCCATACCATACAGGCTTTAACCGTTTCGCTTGTTTGATTTCGGTGCAAGTTTCACATTCATGAATAACCTCTGAAATAGTGTCCAGAGTTAAATCCACCCCTCGATCGCGAGCCCATTTATATGTTGCATCTCTACCTTGATGCCCTGTTGCCAGTCCAAGTCCACCTCAGCTACTTTAATCTTAGCAGCTTGTTCCACTCTTTGGTTGTTTAGATGTTCCTCAGTGGCTTGACTTTTAGGCACATGAGCATCTACATGACGAACTTTCACAGGCAGGCTCTCTAGCCGAGCAGCAATGTCTTGCCACAGTGTGGCAGCCCAAATGGGTTTACGTCTGCGCTGCCAGTTGCTTTTCTTCCATAGCTGTAGCCACCCCCACAAGGCATTTGCTACCATCCATGAGTCAGTATAGAGATAAAGTACTGGCCACTTTTCTCGTTCAGCAATGTCCAAAGCCAGCTGGATGGCTTTCACTTCTGCAAATTGACTAGATTCACATTCTCCTTCAGTGGCTTCTGTAACTTGTCATGTGGGACTCCACACAGCAGCTTTCCACCTTCGATGTTTTCCTGCAAGACGGCAGGATCCATCTGTGAACAGTGCATACTGCTTATCAGTCTTTGAAAGAGTATTATACGGTGGTGCTTCTTCAGCACGTGTTACTTCCTCCTCATCTGGAGACATCCCAAAGTCCTTACTTTCTGGCCATTCTATAATCACTTCTAAGATCCCTGGGTGACTGGGACTTCCAATTAGAGCTCGTTGCATGATCAATGCAATCTATTTACTCCACTTAACATCGGTTGCATGATGTGTAGAAGGAACCATCCCTTTGAACATCCAGCTCAGCACCGGCAATCGAGGTGCTAGGAGAAGCTGTGCTTCAATACCGATCACTTTTGAAGCAGCTCGAACCCCTTCATATGCTGCTAGTATCTCCTTTTCAGTTGGAGTATAGTTGGCTTCAGATCCTTTGTATCCTCAACTCCAAAAAGCTAAGGGTTGACCTCGGGTTTCTCCTGGTGCTTTCTGCCAGAGGCTCCAGGTAAGTCCATTATCTCCAGCTGCAGTGTAGAGCACATTTACAACATCTAGTCCACTCCGAACTGGTCCAATGGCCACCGCATGAGTTATCTCACGCTTAATTTGTTCAAAGGCTTGTTGTTGTTCAGGGCCCCACTCAAATTGGTTCTTTTTACGAGTCACTCGATAGAGAGGGCTCACAATCTGGCTGTAGTCAGGAATATGCATTCTCCAAAAACCTACAACGCCCAAGAAAGTCTGTGTCTCCTTTTTATTAGTAGGTGGAGACATTGCTGCAGTTTTGTTGATCACATCCATTGGGATCTACCAACGGCCATCTTGCCATTTTATTCCTATAAAACTGGATCTCTCGTGCAGGTCCCTAGACCTTGCTTCGTTTTATGGCATAACCAGCATCCAAAAGAACCTGAATTATTCTCTCACCTTTCTCGAAGACTTCTTTCACTGTGTCGCCCCAAACGATGATGTCATCAATATATTGCAAGTGTTCTGGAGCTTTACCTTGCTCCAGCGTGGTCTGGATCAGTCCATGGCAGATGGTAGGACTATGTTTCCACCCCTGGGGCAAGCGATTCCACATGTACTGGATGCCCTTCCAGGTGAAAGCAAACTGCGGCCTGCACTCTGCTGCTACAGGAACAGAGAAAAATGCATTAGCAATGTCATTTGTAGCATACCACTGAGCTGCCTTTGACTCCAGTTCAAATTGCAGTTCTAGCATGTCAGGCACAGCAGCACTCAGTGGTGGTGTAACTTCATTCAGGCCATGATAGTCTACAGTTAGTCTCCACTCGTCACTAGACTTACGCACTGGCCAGATTGGGCTGTTAAAAGGAGAGCGAGTCTTACTGATCACACCCTGGCTTTCCAATTGACGGATCAACTTCTGGATAGGAATCAAAGAGTCTTGATTGGTGCGATATTGCCGGCGATGCACCGTCATAGTAGCAATTGGCACCTGCTGATCATCAGCCATCAGCAGTCCTACAACAGAAGGGTCATCTGAAAGACCAGGCAAATCAGACATCTGTTCAATTTTCTCATTGTACAAAGCTGCTATACCAAATGCCCACCTATACACTTTTGGGTCCTTAAAATACCCTCTCCTGAGGTAGTCTATGCCAAGGATGCACGGAGCATCTGGGCCAGTCACAAGGGGATGCTTTTGCCAGTTTTTTCCAGTTAGGCTCATTTCATCCTCTACAACAGTCAGTTCCTGGGATCCCCCAGTCACTCCAACAATATTGATGGATTGTGTTCCTTTATAATTAGAAGGAATTATTGTGCACTGAGCACCAGTGTCCACTAAAGCTTTGTACTCCTGGGGGTGTGTTGTACCAGGCCATCGTATTTGTACAGTCCAATAAACTCTGTTATCCCTTTCCTCCACCTGGTTGGGCTGCCTCTGTCCTCTCTCTCGAGATTGGGAACCCCTTCTCCTAATAGCTGAAACATAGGCTTGTAGAGGTCGTGAATGGTATGTGTCTCCTCTGAGTTCTTTGATTTCTTGCAAAAGCTTTTCAAACCGCTCATCAGATTTTTCACACAGTTTCTCCACAGCAGAGACACAAGCCCATAGAGAACCAGCAAGGCTGTCCTCAAAGTCCCGGAGCTGCTCAATCACTTCAGTAATATTTTGTACACCTCCAGCTGACCAGACCATTCCTGCCAATGACTTAGCATATGCAGGTGGTGCACTTTGTACAAATCTGCGCCACAGAGGTCGTGTACAATTGATTCTATCTGGGTCTGTCCCCTCTTGGCTGTTTGGTCCAAAATAGATGATCTCTCGCACAGCTAATTCTCTCAGGAACTGGATACCTCTCTCCATAGTATTCCATTTCCCTAGTGTGCTTATACAATCTTCCTTTTAGAGAAATCTTACTTTCATAGCTGCCAGGAGTCGGGTCCAGAGAGTAGTGGCGTTACACTCTCTTGAAATTGCCCTATCCATGGTGGAATCTTTTGACAGAGATCCCAGCTGCCTGGCTTCACCACCTTCCTATTCAATTGTTTCTGCCCCATTGTCCCAGCATCGGAGCAGCCAGGTTAAAATATTCTCGCCTTCATGACGATTAAGTCCTTTCGCAGATCTCTCAGCTCACCTGGAGAAAAGGACCGAGTGGTGGTCACTTCATCTCCTCCCTGTGCTGATGATGCCCCTTGGGTTGATTTTGGCCCTGTGCCATCACCTGCTGCACAAGTAGTCTTACAACCAGCAACTGATGCTGCTATGGGTTCACCATAATTTGATTCATTTCCAGAGTCGGATTGACTGTCACAGTGATTGCTGTGGTTACAGCAGCAACAGTGACCAGTGTGTGAAGAAGGGGAGGCTGCCTTGTTAGCCTTTGAGGCTGGAGAAGTAATGTTATCTGCAGCGACCTTGGCAGAGGAACTCTGCGGAGGAACTGTAGCTTCAGCCTGTGAAGCCACCGTTGGGGGGGCAGTGGCTGCAGCGGCAGCTTTCGCTGTTTTGCTCTTTCTCGAGTGACTAGGAGTGCTTTTTGCTAAAGCTTCTGAAAACGTACCACAAATCTCAGGACTAAAAAGAGAAGCAAACCTCCTATTGAACCTCATTTCTCTTAACGGTAACACAAACTGACACACATTCAGCAAACCAGATAACACCATCTCAGTTCTATCAAAGCTCCAAGGACATTGAAAGCTCTCTAAAACTTTTGCAAACTGTCCTAGCGAAAAAATGAAAGTATTGTTAGTCAGCCTTTCTAAAGATTCACTTGACCAATTAGCAAACACAGAACCATATTGCTCTTTAATCTCTCCTGGAGGCTTTTCAAGGTAAAGCAAAACCGAGTAGAAATTCATTAGCGGCTGCAGTATAATGAAATAAACCAGTGCCAAACCACACAGTATCATCATGACCACTTTCCAATTTCTTGTTGTTATATAATGAATACTTCGATTTAGGAAGAAGGCCCAGCACAGATAAGGAATCACCGAACACAATGTAGAAAATAACTGATACAACTTATGCCATAACATCTTTAAATCAATGTAATTCACTTTGCCTTAATACCACTAAATAATGTCCGAAGCAAACAGACGCGTGAGTATCACAACTCTATGGGTTGACACCGTGCAAAGAAAATGGAAAGGTACGTCAGAGCAGTAGAAAAGCCAAAAATCTCCAGATTTACCCCTTTCTTGCCCTACGTTGGGTGCCAATTATCTGTCGAGGGTTTAGATTGCGGGGTGACAATAAAACCCTGGCAGATGTATTGTTAACCTCCTCTCCTCCCCCCACTTCCCCCTTTTGCCCCTCCCTCCCACCCCTTCCCACTAAGGACAGGCAATCGGGAGGAAAAGGAGGACAGAGAGAGAAGAGTTGGAAAAATTAAAAATGTTTTACTAATGCTACTGATAAGAATAGAGAAAATAATACAAAATATACAAAACCGATCTCAGCAACTGCAGAGCTGGCACCCAGAGTCCTGGATTGGACTCTGCAGCCAACCGGAGCTGGATTCAGTCTCTCACTAGGCCTCAGTTCGCAGGGACGACTAGCAAGGTCCTCTCCTAATGTCAGCCATAAGCAGAAGGGATGAGATCCTCATGATCTCCCACTTTTATATGAAGTATTCACGTGAATGGTATGTTATACACAGTTGGTCAGTTTCTTGGTCACTTGTTTCTGGTTGCCCCTCTCATGAGATGTCCATCCATGCTTATTAATAAGTTTGCATTCCATTGCTATGTTTACCAAAACACGTATCTGGTTCTTCAGGAAAATGCAGCTAATAGGAAGGCTTTAGCTGACAGGCAAATTCACTAAATGAGAAACTTGTTTTTTAACAAAACCAGGACACTTCTATATTGAAGGAAGGGAGGGGGAGAGCGAGGGGGGGTTTGCATTCTGCCACATAAGGGTAATATCGTCAGTTTTGTCACTGAAGTCTTGTTAAGTTTTACGATATAGTTGCAAGCTTTTGCCAAACCACTATTCGCTATAATTCCCCGGAGTTTTAAGTAAATTTGCAATTTAATTGAACTTCTCGAGTAATTGTCGTTATTCTCAGTTACCACACAGAGTATTTAAAAGTTAACCTTGCCCTCACCCCACTGAGTGGGATGGGACAAGGGGATAATGATTGAAGACAAATAGCTCATAATTTACCCCATTTTCTGTTTGCCAAAAGGTAGATCACGTTTGTTCTGGTTTATGCTGGGACAGACTTCATTTTCTTCATAGTAGCTAGTATGGGGCTATGTTTTGGATTTATGTTGGAAACAGTGTTGATAATACAGGGATGTTTTAGTTACTTCTGAGTAGTGCTTACACAGAGTCAAGGCCTTTTCTGCTTCTCACACCACTCCACAAGTGAGTAGGCTGGGAGTGCACAAGAATTTTGGAGGGGACACAGCTGAGACAACTGACCCCAACTGACTAAAGGGATATTCCATACCATATGATATCATGCTCAGTATATAAACTAGGGGAAAGCTGACTGGGGAGATGTTGTTCTGGGAGATACTGGGCATAGGTCAACAGGTGGTGAGCAATTGCATTGTGCATCATTTGTTTTCTATATTCTTGTTTATTATTATATTAATCATGATTATTATTTTCCCTTGCTTTTCTGTCCTGTTCAACTGCGTTTATCTCAATCCACAAGTTTTACCTTTTTTTCTGATTCTCTCCCCTTTCCCACTGGTTGTGGGGGGAGATGAGTGAATGGCTGTGTGGTGTTTAGTTTACTGCTGGGTTAAACCACAACAATATTATACTAACTTAATCATTTTCTTGTATAAATGATTCACTGAAACCAAGAAGCCTGCCTACATTTCACTGAAGTGTTTTATATAGCAACAGCTATGATATTAGTAATTAAGCTAGAGAAGAAGGAGTTTAGTGTAAGAATTGTCAGACTTGAACTTAGGTTAGCATTGGTAAAATGATCCTAATGTGCCAAAAGGATCTCTGAAATGAATATTTGGTCTAAAGGACTTTCTCAAAGAATGGATCTTAAGGTCAGTGACATTTAATGTTTTCATTAATGATTAGCATTGAAGGGCAGAGGCATTCTAATATTTTTGGTACAAAATTGGGAGGAATTATCAATATAAGAACCAGTACATCCCACAGGAAATACTTAATGTATTTGAACACTGGAGTTACAGAAATAAGATAAATGTTATTAGTATGGTTTGCAAGGTTGCACAAGTAGATAATGCCATAAGCTAGGGGCTCATTAACTACAGAGACAGCACTTGGCTATTGATTTTGAGGGGAGTAAAAAAAAAAAGGCAAATGTGAGCCGCAGGTCTGTACCAAGGTATGTCTATATTGTTACGAAAATCTCATTCCCTAACTATTGCACCAATTGGTCTTTATAGTATGAAATTGTATGAATTTTCCTAATAGTATGAAATTGTATTAGCTTTTTAAGATGTATATATTTTAAATTGTATACTGCATAACCATGGTTAAGTCAGCATAACTAAATCGCCCCAACTCACTGCAAGGAGGAAAAGTCCATCTTGAAGATAAGGACCTTTGTTTCTCAGAATCTTAAAACCATCCACAAAGAAGAAAAGATACCCCTGGTTACTCCCGGTTACCGCACAGACTATTTAAAAGTTAACTCTGCCCTCACCCCACTGAGTGGGACGGGACATCATGTTAGCTGGGGAATCAGAATACCTGAGTCTTCTCTAGCAACTTACCAACCAATGTCCTTTTATAGAGAAGGGGAAAAATACCCACTTTTGTTATTTTTAACTCCAGATTGATTAAAAATAGTTCTGTTGAAAAGGTAAATGAAAAGATAAAATCTTACCCTCCTTTTCTCTCCCTTCCTTCCTTCCTTCCTTGGTTTTTCATGGAAATATATTAGCCCATCTGAAATTAAGTAGCTACTTGGCATGAAGTCACATATTTTATAGCCTGAAATGAAGTAAAATGTTTTCCTTCTATCTTTGCATCTCTTTCCTATCTGCTTTTATATTATCTTTGTTGGATCAAAGCCAAGAGACTAATATGAAAATATTTTCAGCCATTCAGGATGTCTGTTGGAAAACACCTTCCATGACTGATAAAACAACCTGTCATGTGGGAATCCTATCCGGAACTTCTTGGAGGAAAATTTAAATAATCTTTTCTATCAACACATTTTTTTTAAATCTAAGAGTCCTACCTAAGAACCTTATTTTCACAGTCTAAGTGGTGATCATAAACTGTGGATAAATGTAATCAAAAATAATGATTTTGTTTATCTCTCTGTTCCTTTGGCTGTGAACTGTTAGTCAGACCATCTGTCTTCTCTAGGACTGCTGAATGAATGGAGTAACATCAGCCCTGGCTAAACATACATTAATATATGGCAGTATTCAAAATAACACTGATAAAACATCCAAGGAAAACTGCCAGCAACTGATTTTCTGTAGATATTAATATTTATAGTCAAAGGCAAACTGAACTCTCCTTGCATACAAATCCAGGGAGTATTTATTCCATCAGTGTCAAAACCACTTTCCTCCGAAATTATCTGAGTAACGTCAGAATAAACTCAGGCTCATCATAGCATCACTTCTGTTTCAGACCAGAAGAAAGGATTACATGACTGAAAGATTACTTTTACTTCCCCCCCCATCAATTCTATCATTTTCACATGATAAAAGATAGTACTTATCCCCACAAACATTATCTAGGGCATAGATATAACCTCTAATTAAGAATGTACAGATGTGTTAGAAAAGTTACTAAATGAGGACCAGTCAGAAACATGTTTTTCAAGGCATAATGTCACCATCAGAAGTTCCAATGCTTTCAGCCACCCAGAACTACAGCATGATGCTGCATTCAGAACATCGGAGCTGATCGGAGCCAGCCCAGCGAGAGCCGGAGCCGGCGGGGTTCAGCTGACCACGAGGTTCAGCCGAGATTAGGAAGCTCAGAGGGAAACGTACAGGGACAACGTGATTCCCGTCGAGTCCCGATCCTTGCAGCCCCGGCAGCCATTGCGAGAGAGCGGCTGACGTGGCGGGGGGCGTTCCCACGGTGACGGCGGGAGGTTTAAAAGCGGCTGAAACTCGATACTAGCATCCAGTCAGCTGATCGGAGCCAGCCCAGAGAGAGCCGGAGCCGGCGGGGTTCAGCTGACCACGAGGTGCAGCCGAGATTAGGAAGCTCAGAGGGAAACGTACAGGGATAGCGTGATTCCCGTCGAGTCCCGATCCTTGCAGCGCTGGCAGCCATTGTGAGAGAGCAGCTGACGTGGCGGGGGGCGTTCCCACGGTGACGGTGACCACACCCCCTCCCCTTGCCTTGAAAAAGGCTAGTCGCTGCCCACCAGGTGCAGAGAGGAGTAATTTGGTTGTGTAGTGGGTGAGTTTCACTCACAATGTGCTGCAGCAGCGGGGGTGGTAGCTTGGGCAGCAGGGTGCAGAAAGCATTTGTCGCTTGTCAGCCTCTCTAGCTTATTGCCAGCATCCCAGACTGCTGACGACCATGGTCGCCTTCAGGAGAAGAGCTTGTCTCAAACACACTGTGGCTACGCAGACTGAGGAGGTTCTGTCCCGAACGGTGGCTGTTCAGGTCTCCGGCTGCAGGGAGTGCCAGAGCCTGCTGCTGCCAGGGGAGGGAGGCCAGCTCTCCACCTGTGTGAGGTGTGAGCAGGTGCAAGATCTGCTTGACATGGTTGTGAAACTTAAGGAGGAGGTTGAGACGCTGAGGACCATCAGGGAGTGCGAAAGAGAGATTGACTGGTGGAGTAACACCCTGATGTGCCAGTCGGAAAGGTCCCAGGGAGGTACCCCCCAAAAGGAGATGGACCTCCTGCCCTCTTGGACAGAGGCGGAAGTCCTGAGACGGCCCCACCCTTGTTGCTGTCGGGCAGAGGTAGGGGACCTAAAAGATAACGAGGGTTGGAAGTGTATTCCGGTTTGGTGTCACGGGCAGCCCCCCTCCCTGCCTGCTTTGTCTCCCCAGGTGCCCCTCTGTAATAGGTTTGAGGCCCTGGATCTTGAAGAAGAGGTAGGTGAGGAGGTGGTGCCAAGCCTGCCTACAAGATCACATAGGAAGAGGCGGTTGACTTCGCAACTTAAGACTGCCTCTGATAAGAAAGAAAGAAGGGTGATTGTAATAGGAAATTCCCTTCTTAAAGGAACAGAGGGCCCAATATGCAGAGCTGACCCTCATCTTAGGGAAGTTTGTAGTCTACCTGGAGCCCAGATCAAGGATATTGCTAGAGAGCTCCCCAAACTGGTGCACCCGACAGACTACTACCCGCTGCTGGTCTTCCAGACAGATGGGGAGGAAGCTGCTTGCCGTAGTCTGAGGGGAATGAAGAACGATTTCAAGGTCTTGGGAAGGATGGTGAAAGACTCAGGGGCTCAAGTGATCTTCTCTTCACTCCTTCCATCTTCAAGGGACGATGTGGGATGGAATAGGAAAATGCAGTCTCTTAATGGTTGGCTCCAAGACTGGTGCTACAGGCAGGGCTTTGGATTTTTTGATAATGGTTGGTTTTATAAGTCACCGGTCCGGACAGTGTCAAGCGGGAAAAGTTTATCTCGCAGGGGCAAAAGGATGCTGGGGCAGGAATTAGCTGGGCTCATTTGGAGAGCTTTAAACTAGGCTCGAAGGGGGATGGGGTTGTAGCTGGGCTTGTCCCAGTGGGGCAGCATTCTAAAATTGATGAGGACCGGGTGGCCTCCTATGCCCCTAGGGAGAAATTGGTGTGCTCTGCTCGCTCCCTGAAATGCCTGTACACCAATGCGCGCAGCATGGGGAATAAGCAGGAGGAGTTAGAATCCTATGTTTGGTCGGGAGATTATGACCTGGTGGCAATTACGGAAACATGGTGGGACAGTTCACATGACTGGAATGTGGTCATGGATGGCTATGCCCTTTTCAGGAAAGACAGGCCAGCCAGGCGTGGTGGTGGAGTTGCTCTCTATGTGAGAGAGCAACTACAATGTACTAAATTCTGCCCAGGAGTGGATGACGAGCGAGTTGAGAGTGTATGGGTCAGGATCAAGGGACAGGCTGGCAGGGGTGACACTGTTGTGGGCGTCTGTTACAGGCCACCAGATCAGGCTGAGGAAGTTGATGAGGCCTTCTATGGGCAGTTGAGAGTGGCCTCACAGTCACAGGCCCTGGTTGTTGTGGGCGATTTTAACTTCCCTGATGTTTGCTGGAAGGACCATTCAGCCAGCCAGCCACAGTCCAGGAGGTTCCTCCAGTGCATTGATGATAGCTTCCTGATGCAGATGGTGGAGGAGCCGACTAGGAGAGGTGCACTGCTGGATCTCATCCTCACTAACAAGGAGGGTCTGGTCGAAGCAGTAAAGGTTGAGGGCTGCCTGGGTTGCAGTGACCACGAGATGGTGGAGTTCAGCATCTTGTGTGGCAGGAACAGAATAGCAAGTAGAATTGCAACCCTGGACTTGAGCAGGGCTAACTTTGGCCTTTTCAAGCAATTGCTGGGGGAAATCCCATGGGCAAGACTGCTTGAAGGAAAAGGGGCCCAAGATAGCTGGATTGCATTCAGAGATTGCTTCTTCCACGCTCAGGATCAGAGCATCCCCACACGAAGAAAGTCAAGGAAGGGAGCCAGGAGGCCTGTGTGGTTGAATAGGGATCTGTTGGGTATGCTCAAGCAGAAGAGGAGAGTTTACAGGTCATTGAAGCAGGGGCTGGCCACTTGGGAAGAATATAAGGCTGCTGTTAGAGGATGTAGGAAGGCAGCTAGGATAGCCAAGGCCTCCTTAGAATTACAGCTGGCGAGAGGGGTCAAGGACAGCAAAAAGATCTTTTTCAAATACGTAGCAGATAAAACTAATACCAGAGGCAATGTAGGCCCACTGATGAATGGGGTGGGTGCCCTGGTGGCAGAAGATACAGAGAAGGCAGAATTACTGAATGCCTTCTTTGTCTCTGTCTACTCTGCCGGAGGCTGTCCTGGGGAGCCCTGTACCCCTGAGACCCCGGATGAAGCCAGGTCAATGGAGGAGTTTGCTGTAGTCGATGAGGACTGGGTTAGGGAGCAATTAAATAGTCTGGACATCCATAAATCCATGGGTCCAGATGGGATGCATCCGCGGGTGCTGAGGGAGCTAGCTGAAGTCATTGCTGGACCGCTATCCATCATCTTTGCCAAGTCTTGGGAAACGGGGGAGGTGCCCAAGGATTGGAGGAAAGCAAATGTCACTCCAGTCTTCAAAAAGGGCAAGAAGGAGGACCCGGGTAATTATAGACCAGTCAGCCTCACCTCTGTCCCTGGAAAAGTAATGGAACAGCTTATCCTTGGTGCCGTCTCAAGGCATATCAAGGATAAGAGGGTTATTAGGGGCAGTCAGCATGGCTTTACCAAGGGTAAGTCATGCTTGACCAACCTCATAGCCTTTCATGAGAATGCAACAAGGTGGATGGATGATGGCAAAGCGGTGGATGTGGTCTACCTTGACTTCAGTAAAGCCTTTGACACAGTCTCCCACAGCATTCTCACAGCTAAGTTGAGGAGGTGTGGTCTAGGCAATAGAGTAGTGAGGTGGGTTGCAAACTGGCTTAAGGAGAGAAGCCAGAGAGTGGTAGTCAATGGTGCAGAGTCTAGTTGGAGGCCAGTATCTAGTGGAGTGCCTCAGGGGTCAGTATTGGGGCCAATATTATTCAATATATTCATTAACGATTTAGACGAGGGAATAGAGTGTACTATCAGCAAGTTTGCTGATGACACTAAGCTGGGAGGTGTGGCTGACACGCCAGAAGACTGTGCTGCCATCCAGCGGGACCTGGACAGGCTGGAGAGTTGGGCGGGGAATAACCTAATGCAATTTAACAAGGGAAAGTGTAGAGTCCTGCATCTGGGCAGGAACAACCCCAGGTTCCAGTATAGGTTGGGAAATTACATATTAGAGAGTAGTGTAGAGGAAAGGGACCTGGGGGTCCTGGTGGACAACAGGATGACCATGAGCCCGGCACTGTGCCCTTGTGGCCAGGAAGGCCAATGGCATCCTGGGGTGTATTACAAGGGGGGTGGCTAGTAGATCGAGAGAGGTCCTCCTTCCCCTCTACTCCGCCCTGGTGAGACCACATCTGGAATATTGTGTCCAGTTCTGGGCCCCTCAGTTCAAGAAGGTCAGGCAACTGCTGGAGAGGGTCCAGTGTAGGGCAACGAAGATGTTTAAGGGAGTGGAGCACCTCCCTTATGAAGAAAGGCTGAGGGAGCTGGGTCTCTTTAGTTTGGAGAAGAGGAGACTAAGGGGGGACCTCATTAATGTTTATAAATATATAAAGGGTGAGTGCCATGAGGATGGAGCCAGGCTCTTCTCGGTGGCAAACAATGATAGGACAAGGGGTAATGGGATCAAGCTGAAACACAAGAGGTTCCGCTTAAATTTGAGAAGAAACTTCTTCTCAGTGAGGGTGGCAGAGCACTGGAACAGGCTGCCCAGGGAGGTTGTGGAGTCTCCTTCTCTAGAGACATTCAAAACCCGCCTGGACATGTTCCTGTGCGACCTCACCTAGGCGTTCCTGCTCCAGCAGGGGGATTGGACTAGATGATCTTTTGAGGTCCCTTCCAATCCCAAACATACTGTGATACTGTGATATTTATCTCAGCTTTTAAATGGTGTTTTCCTGACTTTGATTTGAAAAATAAAATAAAGAATATAAATTATGTCGTTGACTAAAATTGTTTTGAAACAGGTTTGGCAGCTTGCTTATAAGCTACAACTTTCTTATAAGTTGCAACTCTCACTGTCAGAAATAATCCACTTCCTTCAAAATACTGCCTGTAACTGAGTGATAAAATGGCTGTGGAATTTATTTAGGTCAAGATTATTTGATAATATGACTAAATAGGCATACTGGTGTCGTATAGCTGTCATTCTAAGAGCAGCTTCTTTTTGAAATTGACTGGAAGCACATATTCAGCTCCCTGATAAGTTATAACACCCAGTAAATTAAGTATTCTCATCATTTAAACATTGTCAGCACCAATGACTTCTCAGTCATTTTGTGTATTGAAGTATTTAAACAATGCATTTCTCTTCTCAGTTAAATACTAACCCTAGATGTAATTTTAATACAGTATCACAGTCATTTCATCTTAACAAAGAGCTGTCCTAAATCCAACTCATAAATGTTCTTTCTTAAAATAAATTAGTAGAGGTGGTTCATGGCATGGTCTCATCTCAGAGCTAATAGAGAACCTGTAGGCATCCGTGCCTCCTTCCCATGTTGCTGACGGCTATAGTACTTTTGTTCATAGGAAAGTCTCAAAAATGCCAGTATCACTACATACAACTTTTAGTGTCTGACAAAATTTCTGCCTTCAAGCTTCTTCTATCATTCAATCACAGAAGCTAACCAACCTTCTACCTTACTAAGTCAACCTACTTTACTCTTCTAGTATATCCTCACAGATATAATTCGTCTCCATTTACCTTTGCACATCCAGCTATTTATCTGCATGACTTTCCTATATAACTTGAAATCTACATTTCTCTAAATATTGATATTCATGGAATCTCTGAAGCCACTGAAGGAGAAAATAACAACAATCATTTCATCTTGTAGCAATATTGAGTCAGTGGATCTGAGCACGCTTTACAAATGAGTTGTATTACCTCTATTGAAATGGGGAATATGGGTAATATGGGTAATTTGTGGCAGAGTAAGCTGGGCAACAGACATACAGCTGGTCAATGGCAAGGCTGATAACAACAGGCAAATCTACTGTATCCCAGGTAATTCTGATACTTTCCAATGAAAACTACAAATAACATTGCCTGGAGATCACTGGGCTACCACAATAAATATAGGAATGTGGGAGAAATGTATACATGCAGGTTAATGATGTGAGAGGTGCCTGGTTGCAACTACAGAGGATGGTATGAATGCCAGTTCATGGTGGGAGTTTAAATGGATAAATGCTGTGTATGAGGATTATTGTGTGGAAGACAACGTAGTACCATTTTGTAGCAGCAAAGGAGCTGTTCTAACATTTATATTAGATCAATAGAAATCTCTTATGAAAGATTTTGCAAGCAGCAGATAATCTTGAAAAAGCAATGCATTCACACCCAATGTTTTCTCACAGTTACCTTTGAGAATATGAGGATGGATGACCACATATGGTGATCAGCAGCAGCTAAAGGAAGAAAACAGCAACACGAAGATTCCTCACTACTGCATATGCCTTATTAGAGCAAGGTAGACCTATGTGTATTGCAGGCACTGATACCAGCCAATGGGCTATTTAAACTCCCATTTTTGAGGACAATTGTTTTGGAACGGAATTAAGTGTTATTCAGGTCTTGGAATAAATTTAGAATAATTGGATTTGTCCAAAATAATCCCCATTTTATCTTTTCTTTGCTCGAATGCTATTCCAGAGCAGTAAGAGATATAACAGAAAATAGTCTCATTTCCTCTTAATTTCTGTCACCTTACATTTAAGTTACTTGCTTGGAGCAATAAGGCACTCTTCACAGCTCTCACATATTCATCACAAAGTTCAAGAAATGAAATCTCTTATTTCCCTAGGCCCTGGTGTATTTCAGTTCTACAGAAGATACAGTTCATCGTAATTGTTTGTGAGGGATATGTGGCATTACATGAATGACAAGTCACGTCCAAGCAACTGCATGACATGCCATTTATCAAAATAAAATAATCAACCCTGAGAGAATGTAGCTGCTGTAGCTTCATTTAGAATATTTCACAGTGGCTGAGACAATCTAATCACTTTTTGTATCAAAATTGTTACAGAACACAGGAGCAAATCATGGACTCATAATAATTTCAATTTTTTCTTCCCAAAGTGCTTTAAACCACAGCCCTTAAACTATATCAGTGAGGCACTTTAACATTTTATTTTCAAAACCACCTACCTACCCTCATCCTACTCTTATCAGAGAGAATTAAAATCGGAAAGACCGCACATGATTCATAGCCCAGTAATAGGAAACCAAACATCATTTTCAACACTGACATGCTGAGGATGCTACTGTTCTTTCCTTTTTAAGTGACTGCATCTCAGTAAAGAAGTTTCGCAGATTCCTGAATGTGACTGTAAAGAAATTTGACAAATAAGGGTGATTTAAAAAAAAAAAAAAGTAGAAGCTAATGGGGAAAACTACTCCGAAATATGTTAAACTTTTGGCACTGACTGAAGACAGGCTAGGGAACATTTATATTCACACTGAAGTATGTAAAACTTGCTATGTAATTCAGAGCAAAAAAATCTCAGGCTGGGAGAGAAGTATAATACATGTTCTGATATTTACAGGAACTCAGTTGCAGCCACTCAGGCAACAAATCTCTTAGTGAGAGCTGGTTTTCTTTTACAGTCATGGAGTCCTCTTATGCAATGTGCCAAGGGAACAGAATTATGTAACTGTATACTGGCTAAAGTCTCAGGTTTTGATCATTTCAGTCCTGTGTATGAGAAACAGTACTGAAGTCAATGGACATTTATTTCTGAACAAAAATATTAGGGTTTGACTCTGTCATACCCATACACAAGCAAAAACAGATTTGCAACAGGAAGGCTAAGATGGAGGGACAACAGCCATATTGTGATTGCTTGAGTCTACCAGTTGCACGTGGAAAAAATATGTCTAATTTCAGTTTCAAATATCACAAAAAGGAAGCAAAGAGGGAAGTGAAAGTACTTTTGGGGGTTGGATTAGATAACCTTTAAAGGTCCCTTCCAACACTAACTGTTCCATGATTCTATGATTCTACTACACAGCTGGTTTTGTAAATGTATTGTATTCCTTGGTGTCAGCTCTGCTTGGCAACCCAAATTGCTTTTGAGGATCTTGATGAAAACCTGCAGAGTGTGGAAAGGATCTGCAGGAACTCTTGTCAAATTACACTTCTCTCACTGAAACCAAGCTGGACTGAGATACCCCTCGAAAACCAAAAACCTATCTGACACATCTGTTTATGTTGACAGCCCTGTTCAAATACAAATTATGTGTTTGAAGTAATTTGTTGTGACTTCTTTCATTGGGAAAAATGCACTTTCACTACAGTCATCTTGGAGCTCCTGCCCCAGTGCACTATGTTTCCTAGTTCAGAGCAGTAGGGGGAGGGGGGGGAGGAGAGAAAAAAAGACACCAAAAAAAACAGGTTTTGCAACAAGGTAATCATATTAATAACTACAAGCTGGTAGCATTCCCAGGGAAGTGTTCTACCTGTCACATTGTTTCTTTGTCTAGCACCAACTGCTTTCAGCTTCATACAAGCTCATCTGCAACACTTTTGGAATGGAACAAAAGCCCTTTCTTTTTTTGCACACAGAAGGCTGCAGGAAGCAATCCTGCCTACCTTTGTGGAACAAGGAGCAGCCTTCCTGGCAAAGATGCTTTCTTTATCACACTTTGTTTCAAAATACAAAGTAGCTGGCAGAGGAGGATGTTACGCTGTCTTATTTTCTGGATAGGCAGCCACTGGTGTTCCTTTATAACATTAGGAAATAATTCCAGAAGCCAGAACAGCCATGTATTTTCTAATATGAATTTTGATATTTTCAAAATGAAGAGGTCAGCAATAATCTTGACTTGATTCCTTGAGTCTAAATCACCCTTAGTGGCTATTTTATCTCCACGGTGGAGTTCATAGGAGCATGGGCATAAAAAGAGCCTACCCTTACAAAACAATAGCACAATAATAACATATATGTGTGTATGTACATTAGGGCTCTTAGATGCTGATAATTTCCTTTCTTTTGATGTGGAAGGTGCATGCACATCCCTCTCTTCCCCAACATATCCCCTCCCTCTCCTGCAAGGGGGCAGTTAATAGCTCCTTTTATTTAACCCTCTGTCAGTTAGCTAGGAGAGGGGAAGAGGCATTGAGAAGTCTGGAAGTTTCTGGGTGCCCATAGCCAGAGCGGGGGGGGTGCAGAGAAGCTGAGAAGTTTCAGGGCACCCATAGCCAGAGTGGGAGTGCAGAGAAGCCAAGAAGCCTCTGGAATGTCCACAGGCAGATCTGAGGAGACTATAAAAACGGGGTTCTCGTTGAGGATTCCTTTGTGTGGAGCTGGCTGAGGTCATTGCTAGACCGCTCTCCATCATCTTTGCCAAGTCTTGGGAAATGGGAGAGGTGCCTGAGGACTGAAGGAAAGCAAATGTTACTCCAGTCATCAAAAAGGGCAAGAAGGAGGACCCGGGTAACTATAGATCGGTCAGCCTCACCTCCATCCCTGGGAAACTGATGGAACGACTTATTCTTGGTGCCATCTCAAGGCATATCAGGGATAAGAGGATCATTAGGGGCAGTCAACATGGCTTCACCAAAGGGAAGCCGTACTTGACCAACCTCATTGACTTTTATGAGGACATTACAAGATGGATGGATGATGGCAGAGTGGTGGACGTGGTCTACCTTGACTTGAGCAAGGCATTTGACACAGTCTCCCACAGCATGTTCACAGCTAAATTGAGGGAGTGTGGTCTGGATGATTGGGTAGTGAGGTGGATTGCAAACTGGCTGGAAGGAAGAAGCCAGAGAGTCGTGGCCAACAGGTCGGAGTCTAGTTGGAGGCCTGTATCTAGTGGAGTGCCTCAAGGGTCAGTACTGGGGCCTGTATTATTCAATATATTCATCAATGATTTGGATGAGGGAATAGAGTATACTATCAGCAAGTTTGCTGATGACACCAAGCTGGGAGGAGTGGCTGATACACCAGAAGGCTGTGCCGCCATCCTGCGAGACCTGGACAGGCTGGAGAGCTGGGCAGGGAAAAATTTAATGAAATATAACAAAGGCAGGTGTAGAGTCTTACATCTGGGGAGGACAACCCCAGGTTCCAGTATAAGTTGGGGAATGACCTATTAGAGAGCAGTGTAGGGGAAAGGGACCAGGGCGTCCTGGTGGACAACAGGATGACCATGAGCCAGCACTGTGCCATTGTGGCCAGGAAGGCCAATGGCATCCTGGGGTGTATTACAAGGGGGGTGGTTAGTAGATCGAGAGAGGTTCTCCTTCCCCTCTACTCTGCCCTGGTGAGACCCCATCTAGAATATTGTGTCCAGTTCTGGGCCCCTCAGTTCAAGAAGGACAGGGAACTGCTGGAGAGGGTCCAGCGTAGGGCAACAAAGATGATTAAGGGAGTGGAGCACCTCCCTTATGAAGAAAGGCTGAGGGGGCTGGGTCTCTTTAGCTTGGAGAAGAGGAGACTGAGGGGTGACCTCATTAATGTTTACAGATATATAAGGGGTGAGTGTCACGAGGATGGAACGAGGCTCTTCTCGGTGACAACCAATGATAAGACAAGGGGCAATGGGTACAAACTGGAACACAAGAGGTTCCACTTAAATTTGAGAAGGAACTTCTTCTCAGTGAGGGTGACAGAGCACTGGAACAGGCTGCCCAGGCAGGTTGTGGAGTCTCCTACTCTGGAGGCATTCAAGACCTGCCTGGATGCATTCCTGTGTAACCTCATCTAGGTGTTCCTGCTCCGGCAGGGGGATTGGACTAGATGATCTTTTGAGGTCCCTTCCAATCCCTAACATTCTGTGATTCTGTGTGATTCTGTGTGGTCCTCTCGGAACCACAGGCCAAATGCAGCCGAGACCCCTCCCCTTAGATGGGGTGCCCTCTAAGGTAACCTCCCAGGATTGGGACTGCCTCACCTCCGCTTGTGGGTGAGTGATAACTTATTAATAATTCCTTTCCACATTCAGGCAAGTGTAGGTCCTTGCCGAAATCAGGCAAGTGTAACTGAATAATTCCTTTCTTAATAGATAAGTGAGTGTGTTTTCCTGGAGTCAAGGACAGCTCTGGCACTGTTTTTTGTGAGCTGTGCGCATGCACGCTGTGGATCTCCATTATTCTTATTTGCTGTACCCCAATAATTTCCTCAACTGATATCCAAATCTGTATTTTATGTTACCGGAGTGCTAACTGATTGTATAAACCCCGTTTCTAATTGGTTGTTTTTCTGGACTTTCCTGGACAGGATAAAAGTCTGTTTTGGACCTGGTTGTCCACCTAAAACTAATTTCAGGGTCCCTCCGTGACAATAGCAAACAGAAGGAGTAAAGAGAAAAGAGGCAGAGGAAAGCAAATGAGTAATCATACACTTAACAATGGCTATCCTAACCATCAAAAGCAGTAATCTAATTAACACGGTTATTCCAATTTGTGCTAACCGTTGTCCCCACCTGGTGAGTCCTAAAGAGTGTAAAAGAGAGGTAAACCAGGATCCAGGTGTGAATTCATCAAACCAGTTTGTTGGTTGGAGTGTGTGGAACAGTTTGGAAGTCTGATCAGCAATTTCTTTCATCTTGGCACAAGCTTCTTCTATAGAGGTAGTAGTGTTATGAGTAGTAATACAACATTCTCCCTTGGTTAGATTCAACATTCCACAAACTCCAGTTTCTTTAAGCAATTCATATCTAGAGCTAGGCGATTCTGAAGTGTCATTTTTGATACCTTTTGGACTTGTGAATTCAATTCTTCAAAAGCATATCTAGTCTAGTTTGTCAATATGTGGGTCTTGAACAACAAGATCTAAGTCACAATTCTACTTTGAAACCCCCTGCTAATATTCCAACGTGCAAGGTATCTAAAGTAACCACAGGAGATGTTTCGAGTTTTTACTGGACCCCCTGTAAATTAGAGGCACCAGCATATCAGAATGGTACAGATTTACAGTATTTGGACTGGGGACTAACTGGTGAAAAAACTTGAAATGCATTTGTTTTCCTGATCAGGATGGCTAACCAGCCTCCTCCAATGTTTTATAATAACTGTAATTGTTGTCATTTGCACTATTCTATTGTTTATTAGTAGGTTGATTTGTAATGATAATGTATAACAGGAAAATGATACATAAGGTATTATGATCCACAATGGGCATTAAAACTCACCAACAGAATGCCCCCTTTTGAATTTGGAGGCAAGAGGTGACTGCAGCAACCACTCCAAAGTAGCCTGTCAGATCATGTCTGTGGTCACGGGGCGTACTGTGTGGCAGTTGCACATCCCCCTGAGATCTGGAGCCTTCAATGGGGCAGATGATGGCTCTTCAGCACCTTTTGTGCCCCACTGTGAATGTCCCCAGGGGTGGTACCAAGATGCTGACAGTCACATCCTCCCCTGCCCCGGGGCAGGGTGACTTCACCTCTACCAGTTGGTGGGGCAAGAGGAGTGGGACCCTTGGTCAATTGACAGGGTCCTCAACAAAGGAGGTACCCAGAGAAGCTGAGAAGCTTCTGGACTATGCTGTAATGCCCACAGCCAAATCTGACCAGGCTATAAAACGGGGTCCCCACCGAAGACCCCCTTTGAGTGGTCTTCTCGGAGCAGCAGGTCTGTGAAGTGGAGCCCTCCCCTTAGACTGGGATGCTGTCTAAGGAGACTTCTTGGGATTGAGAGCACCTCATCTCCTCCTCTGGTGAGTGCTTATTTATGGGATATATCCTTGAATGAGTCCTTCCTAACCTAGTTAAGTGTGAGCCCTCACCTAACCCAGGTGAGTGATTATTTCTTGTGGGCACCCTGGGGTGAGAGGCTCTGGTTTTGTTTCTTGTGAGTATATGTGTGCAAATTGTGGATCCTCATTATTCTTATGTTGTTGTACCCCAATAATCTCCTCAACTGTTATATGAACCTGTATTTTATGTTGTTGGAGTGCTAAATAATTGTATAAACCCTGTTTCTAGTTGGTTTATTGGCTACACTTTTCTGGCTAGAACAAAGTCTGTTTTGGAACTTGTTGTCCACCTAAAACTGACATTGGGGTGCCTCCATGACACAGATAAAGAAGGAGTCAAACTTCTTTCTGTAAAGAGATTTCTGCTGAGACTGGAGAGCAGTCATCTAAGGGGAAGAATAAAACTCGACAACTCTTCACACCTCTGCAATAAATATATGTGAAGCAGCCCTGTTGTGGATAGGAGATGGACAGAACACTTTGGCTACCAGAATAAAATTGTGTTGTGATTGGGAATATACTCAAAAGAATTTATGTGTAACACTGTCGAAATGGAATGATAGTGTTTGAGTGGACTCAAGTGAAACAACATCTCCAGAGAATATTTTCAGCTAATGTGCAAGGCCTGGTTCAGGATTTAGCCAGTGCCCTGCAAAAACAGGGGGATTGGACTAGATGATCTATCGAGGTCCCTTCCAATCCCTAACATTCTGTGATTCTGTGATTCTGTGAAACCTACATCCAGAGCACATTTCTCCTTCCAGAGTACCTAACAATGTAATGATACCTAGGACAAACAACATATACCCTCATACTAAACCCATAAACCTGTCAAGTTATGCATAGTACTCCTAGTCAATACAGAAGTGCTTGACTATACACTATGATTGGTACTGCCCATACAATGTGTCATCTCCAGCCGTACACAAGGCAGGGACCAGGTTATCTATTAATCATACACCTCACGTGAAATCAGCAACTTGACGCACATGGGATCCATCATGACTAGCTTCAGGCCCGTTCTTTCCCCCTTCACCCTAGCATGGCTTGCTCTTTTGTGCCTCTGATTCCTATGTCAGGGCCATAACTTGGAAAATCCCTTCAACTCGCACTTCACAGATACATCTGGTCGGGGTCATACCTCACCATTTTAGTCTGTGATCGCGGCATTCCCCAACCTTGGTGCCTTTGGTTCTTTTTTCTCTCTGTAGCCTGCTGATTTCCCCTCCAGTGCAACAGGTGAATTGGTTTATAACCTGCACCTAAGTTATGCATTGCAACCTAATCTCACCCTAAAGTAATGTCTGGTGTTACAGCTTGCGGATATGGGGAATCATCATTACACTGATGCACTTTGTCTTCCATAACCTCACTGAATGAAATGGTCTACGGGCATGGGGAGCTACAACCACACTGATGCACTTTGTTTTCCATTTGGTTCTGGTGTGTCCACGGGTCCTGTTAATGGTGCAATTTAGTGAATGCTTGTAAGACATAAATTTTTACTGATTCATTTCATTTTTTCCTCTAACTTTCTAAACAACATGAGTAATTTTCAACTAAACATTCAAAACGTTTGTTCATCATGTTTTATTCATTCTATAAATTTTCACCTTTCTTGATGCTGGAGTTACATTAATAAATTAACAATATACTTCATACACATAACTCGTCTAATCCTCTAACAAATCATTAATAAACTATTCAACATTTTTTTCCTTTCTTATTTACATCATGCATTAACTAATTCAAAGTCGTATTTTATATCATGCATTAACCAACAACTAACCAACAAATAACCAACAACAATCCTGTCCCCCTAGCTTACAATAAAGCATGGCACTGAAGATGCCAAGATGGCTATACACTTACCCAGGGACAAAAGACTTAGTCCTAACCTTACCATTAATTCTCGCTAAACATATACATGCAAGTATCCGCGCTCCACTGTAAATGCCTTTAATCACAGTATCACAGTATGTTTGGGATTGGAAGGGACCTCAAAAGATCATCTAGTCCAATCCCCCTGCTGGAGCAGGAACGCCTAGGTGAGGTCGCACAGGAACATGTCCAGGCGGGTTTTGAATGTCTCCAGAGAAGGAGACTCCACAACCTCCCTGGGCAGCCTGTTCCAGTGCTCTGCCACCCTCACTGAGAAGAAGTTTTTTCTCAAATTTAAGCGGAACCTCTTGTGTTCCAGCTTGATCCCATTACCCCTTGTCCTATCATTGTTTGCCACCGAGAAGAGCCTGGCTCCATCCTCATGGCACTCACCCTTTATATATTTATAAACATTAATGAGGTCCCCCCTTAGTCTCCTCTTCTCCAAACTAAAGAGCCCCAGCTCCCTCAGCCTTTCTTCATAAGGGAGGTGCTCCACTCCCTTAATCATCTTGGTTGCCCTACGCTGGACCCTCTCCAGCAGTTCCCTGTCCTTCTTGAACTGAGGGGCCCAGAACTGGACACAATATTCCAGATGTGGTCTCACCAGGGCGGAGTAGAGGGGAAGGAGGACCTCTCTCGATCTACTAGCCACCCCCCTTGTAATACACCCCAGGATGCCATTGGCCTTCCTGGCCACAAGGGCACAGTGCTGGCTCATGGTCATCCTGTTGTCCACCAGGACCCCCAGGTCCCTTTCCTCTACACTGCTCTCTAATATGTAATTTCCCAACCTATACTGGAACCTGGGGTTGTTCCTGCCCAGATGCAGGACTCTACACTTTCCCTTGTTAAATTTCATTAGGTTATTCCCCACCCAACTCTCCAGCCTGTCCAGGTCCCGCTGGATGGCAGCACAGCCTTCTGGCGTGTCAGCCACACCTCCCAGCTTAGTGTCATCAGCAAACTTGCTGATAGTACACTCTATTCCCTCATCTAAATCATTAATGAATATATTGAATAATATTGGCCCCAGTACTGACCCCTGAGGCACTCCACTAGATACTGGCCTCCAACTAGACTCTGCACCATTGACTACCACTCTCTGGCTTCTCTCCTTAAGCCAGTTTGCAACCCACCTCACTACTCTATTGTCTAGACCACACCTCCTCAACTTAGCTGTGAGGATGCTGTGGGAGACTGTGTCAAAGGCTTTACTGAAGTCAAGGTAGACCACATCCACCGCTGCCATCATCCATCCACCTTGTTACATTCTTATAAAAGGCTATGAGGTTGGTCAAGCATGACTTACCCTTGGTAAAGCCATGCTGACTGCCCCTAATAACCCTCTTATCCTTGATATGCCTTGAGATGGCACCAAGGATAAGTTGTTCCATTACTTTCCCAGGGACAGAGGTGAGGCTGACCGGTCTATAATTACCCGGGTCCTCCTTCTTGCCCTTTTTGAAGACTGGAGTGACATTTGCTTTCCTCCAGTCCTCGGGCACCTCTCCCGTTTCCCAAGACTTGGCAAAGATGATGGAGAGCCGTCCAGCAATGACTTCAGCCAGCTCCATCAGCACCCGCGGATGCATCCCATCTGGACCCATGGATTTATGGATGTCCAGACTATTTAATTGCTCCCTAACCCAGTCCTCATCAACTAAAGCAAACTCCTCCATTGACCTGGCTTCATCCGGGGTCTCAGTGGTACAGGGCTCCCCAGGACAGCCTCCGGCAGAGTAGACAGAGACAAAGAAGGCATTCAGTAATTCTGCCTTCTCTGTATCTTCTGCCACCAGGGCACCCACCCCGTTCATCAGTGGGCCTACATTGCCTCTGGTATTAGTTTTATCTGCTACGTATTTGAAAAAGTTCTTTTTGCTGTCCTTGACCCCTCTCGCCAGCTGTAATTCTAAGGAGGCCTTGGCTATCCTAGCTGCCTTCCTACATCCTCTAACAGCAGCCTTATATTCTTCCCAAGTGGCCAGCCCCTGCTTCCACGACCTGTAAACTCCTTTTCTGCTTGAGCATACCCAACAGATCCCTATTCAACCACGCAGGCCTCCTGGCTCCCTTCCTTGACTTCCTTCGTGTGGGGATGCTCTGATCCTGAGCGTGGAAGAAGCAATCTCTGAATGCAATCCAGCTATCTTGGGCCCCTTTTCCTTCAAGCAGTCTTGCCCATGGGATTTCCCCCAGCAATTGCTTGAAAAGGCCAAAGTTAGCCCTGCTAAAGTCTAGGGTTGCAATTCTACTTGCTATTCTGTTCCTGCCACACAAGATGCTGAACTCCACCATCTCGTGGTCACTGCAACCCAGGCAGCCCTCAACCTTTACTGCTTCAACCAGACCCTCCTTGTTAGTGAGGATGAGATCCAGCAGTGCACCTCTCCTAGTCGGCTCCTCCACCATCTGCATCAGGAAGTTATCATCAGTGCACTGGAGGAACCTCCTGGACTGTGGCTGGCTGGCTGAATGGTCCTTCCAGCAAACATCAGAAAAGTTAAAATCCCCCACAACAACCAGGGCCTGTGACTGTGAGGCCACTCTCAACTGCCCATAGAAGGCCTCATCAACTTCCTCAGCCTGATCTGGTGGCCTGTAACAGATGCCCACAACAGTGTCACCCCTGCCAGCCTGTCCCTTGATCCTGACCCAATCCCTATGTTGTAGGTAAATCCCTATGTTGCAGGTAAAAGGAGCTGGTATCAGGCACACCTATCAAAGCCCAAGACGCCTTGCTTAGTCACACCCCCACGGGTACTCAGCAGTAATTAACATTAAGCAATAAGTGTAAACTTGACTTAGTTATGGCAATACTCAGGGTTGGTAAAACTTGTGCCAGTCACCGTGGTCACACAAGAGACCCAAATTAACCATGCATGGCGTAAAGAGTGGACCCATAGTTATCTCAATAATTAAGGTCAAAATGCAACTGAGCTGTCATAAGCCTAAGGTGTATTTAAAGGTGATCTTAACACTTATATGTTTTGTTGTTTTTAATTCTCCTTCTCTTGCCTTTAGGATCACATGCTTTTAAAAGGCATCTCCAAATTTATGTGTGGGAAATAGTGTAGCCTTCTGTATGCTGTTAATACTATTCCTAGTGTGCAACTGAGTGCGTAAAAATAGGCACATGCATTTGCTTCTGTATCAGACAGTGTCGTGGAGGCACTCCAAAGTTAGTTTAGACGGACAACAGGGTCCAAAACAAACTTTTATTCGGTAAAGAAGGTGCAGCAGATTAACCAGTGGAAAATGGGGTTTTAGCTCTCCAATAGTGACATAAATACAGGTTCGAGTATCAGTCAAGGTAATTATTAAAGGTGCAGGAGGCGGGGGGCGGGGGGGGGAGATGTGTCTGCACCTTCCATATAGAAGGAAGAGAGGGGGAGAGAGGGGGGTGTGCATCTGCCACATATATGACAATATTTCTTTCATCTGTATAGGAGATTCTACATCACTGATTCTATCCTAATCTTAAAAATAATCTCTTTAGGCTCCTGCTTCATATTCACTAGAGGGTTGCAACTGGTTCCCATGCACTTGGCCAAAAGGGACTCTTGTCCTCCACTGGAAATTCAACCAGGAATCAAGAAACATTGCTGTGCCCCTTGCAAGGGTTATTGTATATCTGGTATTTGTACAGTTCATCCTTTTAAAATCCTTTTCATCCTGACCTTGGCTGGGATTATTAGGAAAAGAAAGGAAGGCTTTGAATGTTGAAATACCTCCGTGTTTCAAGTGTAGACAAGACTCAAATCCCCATCCCTCTCTTCTCCCAACCACATTTGAAAGAGGAATGACTTCCATTTTACGAACACCTCTCATTTATGTATAATCCTCTGAATTACGACAGCAGGTTATTTCATGAGCCAGCTGAAGTTTATATGTGGCTGTCAAGGCACTGAAGGACAGTCCCTAATCGAATACTTGGTCAAACTTGAAGTTAGCACTAACCTTAATATTTACTCACAGGATAATTGCTTGTGATGATAACTGTACATATCAAAAATGAGTAAGCAGAAATGGTTATCAAATGACCAGAGATTTGGTTATGTTCAGAAAAGATAACAGAGAGTGAACCTGCCAATCATCTATTTGGTTATCGCCTTTTGGTATTAGCGAAGTAATAAGCTCACCCATCCATCCCACAGTCACTGAATGGCTGAATTCACTACAAATCTAGAGATATTTCTACAGTGTGCTTTCTTCACTGCTACTCTGCTTAGCTTACAGATATTTTCCAGAAAAAAACCCAACAATTTATAATCAACCACAGACCAAAATAAAAAGTAAGTTTCCTGCTGCATGGTGTGATAGGGTGATAGATTCACTTTTATAGTTCTTTATCAGTGATAAAATTTAGCCTTTTTAGTATAAGTGATGTTTAGCCTAAAAGCTATCATTTGTTTACTATCTATTTTTCACTAATTATCCCACAAAGAATACTGTTGCTTGCAAGAATGCTTTTAAGCTGTTATTTTACTTACACAATAATTAAACATTTACTTTCAGTTGCAAAAAAATGTGCAATCTCTTATTGTTCTTTACAATTAGTGTAACTGAGAAATTAAGTTGTATGGAATTTTATGAATAGGACTTGTTTTCTTAGTCTGTTCTTTATATTGCACAATTTTGCTTTTTGCTGTTTTAAAAATGAGAGGGGAGGGGAGGAAAGGACATAAAAAACAAGCTCAGTTCCTCTCTTCACAGAGGCAATGAAAGAACTGACAACTATCAAAGCCTCAGGAAATGAAAAGCATGTCTTCTCCCTGAAACTGTATCAAGTCTAAAGCAGGATGATTTTATTTTTTAATGAGAAAAATACTGTACAGTTGACAGCTTATTTAAAAATATCATAGAATCATAGAATAGTCTGGGTTGGAAGGGAATTTCAAAGGTCATCTAGTTCAACCCCGCTGCAATGAGCAGAGATGTCTTCAACCAGATCAGGTTGCTCAGAGGTCCGTCCAGCCTGGTCTTGAATGTGTCGAGGGATGACACACCTACCACCTCTCTGGGCAACCTGTTCCAGTGTTTCACCACCCTCACTGTAAAAAATTTCTTCCTTATATCTGGTCTGGATTCACTCTCTTTTAGTTTAAAATCATTACCCTTTGTCCTATTGCAACAGGCCCTGCTAAAAATCTGTCCCCATCTTTCTTATAGGTCCTTTTAAGTACTGAAAGGCCGCAATAAGGTCTCCCCAGAGACCTAACTCTCTCAGCCTTTCCTCATAGGAGAGGTGTTTCAACCCTGTGATTATTTTTGTGGACCTCCTATGGACCCTCTCCAACAGGTCCATGTCTTTCCTGTACTGAGGACTCCAGAGCTGGATGCAATACTCCAGATTGGGTCTCAGCAGAGCAGAGCAGAGCAGAGGGGCACAATGACCTCCCTCGACCTGCTGGCCACACTTCTTTTGATGCAGACGAAGATACGATTTGCCTTCTGGGCTGCAAGTGCACATTGCTGGATCATGTTCAGTCTTTCATCCACAAGGCCTTCTCCACAGGGCTGCTCTCAATCCCTTAATCTCCTAGACTGTACTGATACCAGGGGTTGTCCTGACCCAGGTTCAGGACCTTGCACTTGGCCTTGTTGAACCTCATGAGGTTTGCATGGGTCTACTTCTTGAGCTTGCCATGCTACTTTTCCAGCAGATTTCAGGATGGCTGAAGTCCCCCAGTAGGACAAGAGTCTGCGAGCATGATGCCTTCTGTAGCTGGAGTAAGAAGGTTTCATCAATAGTCTCCCCCTGATTGGGTGGCCTGTAGTAGACACCAAGCACAAAATTTTCTTTGCTGCCTTGGTCTCTGATTCTTACCCATAAGCTTTCAAGCTGCTTGTGACTGTTCTTCAGAGACAGCTCTTCACACTCTACCCATCTCTTGATGTAGAGGGCAACCCCTCCACCCTTCCTTCCTCGCCTGTTCCTTCTAAACAGCCTATAGCCATTGATAGCCTCTCTCCAGTCATGGGATCCATCCCACCAAGTTTCAGTAATGGCCACTAGGTCATAAACTTCTAGCAGCACAGTGGCTTTTAACTCCTCCTGTTTGTTGCCCCTGCTGGTGTAGAGGCACTTCAGCTGGGCTGTTCACTGTGTCTCCTTCTTAGAGGAACACCCCTTAATTCCTTTGAAGTATTTCACAGGTGTTTTCCTGTTGGTCTCTATTACCTCAGGAGCTCCTGGCTCATCTGCATAAGACTTCAAGTGTGTTCCAGTGTGGCAAACACATCTTCAGGGCCACCAGCTGAGGGTCCTCACTGTCACCCCGCCCCTCTAACCTTGGTGTCTTGTCCCACAGCTTGTCACAGGCAAGCCTGATATCGCCCCCCTTCCCCATCATGTCTAGTTTAAAGTTCTGTCAATGAGCCCCACTAGCTCATGTGCAAAGACCCTCTTCTCCCTTTGAGAAAGGTGAATCCCATGCAATGCTAGCAAACCTGGTGCTGTGTAGGCCATCCCATTATCAAAAAACGCAGAATTGTGGAGGTGACACCAGTCACAGATCCGTGTATTCATAGACTGATTCCATCTGTTTCTTCTGATGTCACTGCCCGCAACTGGAAGGAGAGAGAAGAAAATAACCTGTGCTCCCAATTCCCTTACCAACCCTTCCAATGCCCTGAAGTCTCTCAGATATGCTGTAATGGTCTCCTTAAAGTTGCCAGTTTCAAAGTGGAATTCAATACCTATCCAGTCAGCTTGCACAATTTTCTGTATCTTTTGAATATTCTGGATTTTTTTTTTCTTTTTAATTTCCCTGTGTCATTAAAAAATAATATACATTACAAAAAGTGTCTGGAGTGAAGGGAGAGGTGGTAGAAGTAATTATCCCCCCACCACACTCTGGGAGAAGTGCAAGGATGAAGGAGCTCATCTCTGCTCAGTCACTCCTTCAGTTCAGTTCTGGGCACAAGCAACAGTTTGTGCCGGCTGAAGGAACTGTGATGGGAACATATGTCTCCAGGCACTGAATACACACTGCAGCTACCAGTGATGCTGACTCTGAACACAAGGTGACAAGTGTCAATCACCTATTTTCATTTGAATTAATTTTTTTTTAGAAATGCATGTTGAGTCTGCCTATCAGGAGCAGTGGTTTCCTATGGCATTGGTTTCACCTCACCCCATTGAGCCTGCAATACAGAAACATTGCATAATGCTAAATTCATCATGTGGTACAATGCCTTTAGCTAAATGAGCATGCTTAATTGTTAGCATCTTGGCCACAGGAAATCCATTTATTTCAAGAAGCAATTGGAAATAGTAATTTAGAAAAGGAATACAGAAAAATAAATAATTAGGTTGAAATTATGTAACTTTATATCTGTTGCATAATAGTTGTAATTAAAAGAAAAAAATGTTTTATTAGCACCATAATTATTACACAATTGGTGTTGTGCCAACATCTATGCTACTAGCAGCACCAGTACAAGTAAGACAGAATCACTGGTATGATACAGCTGCTAATCCTGGAAATTCTGGCTCTGAGAAGACCTAATTATGGCTTGCCTTTTTTATTATTATTGATTAGTGGAAAATGCCAATTCACCAAAAATAACTTGCTTTTTAATTGATCCATTTCAAATAAACTTTCATGGCAATATGTTTATCATGTGCAGGAAGGTCTGTCCAAAGCCAAAGGGAGAGACAAAGATTTTTCAGTAAACAAATATGGTCTAGTTGCTCAGTTACTGGATGTATTGCTTTTCTTGACTTCTGATCAGAGACCTGAAAATGGCCTTCCCTCATTTCACAGCAGTGTCCTAATGACGAGGAAATGGTTGTTCTAGGTTGGACATCTCTCAGTGTATTTTCTGCTTTGCATAAGCACATGTCAAGCTAGAGAGAGAGAGGACAAAAAAAGTTATCTTGTTCTTCATAGGGATAGAAATAGTGATGTAGATGATCACATTTCACCTTGCTTTTCCAATAAAGTATAATCACTTACATGGAATTGAGGTGGTGGAAAACACTGACAAAGACTCATCCCATGCAGATGCTACTTGTGGGAAAGAAGGGTCTGCACAGGGACATTGGCTGCAATTAATCCATCTCATTGCAGGTATTTAATACGTAAGCACTCAAGTCAGTGTCAGACAGCTGCATTACTAAGAATTTTTAAGAACTGCAGAAGGTTAGAGATAAGGAAACCTCTGCTCTGAGCAGGTAACCTCATTAATACTAGCTATTATTACTTCCTGATATACTGTTTAACATACAGTGTGAAACCTTGCATATGTTATTTGAGCATATAGTTTGTCACTTTCACTTATAAAGGTGTCTTGAAGATTATAATTAATTTTTTAAAATAATCTAAAATTGTTTGTCAGACTGTTTGTCTCCAACTTCACCTGAATCGCTGAGGTTAAGACACAATATCACCTGGCATTCATGATTCTGAGCCTTCTGCACCAACAACTGCAACATCCTCCAACAATCTGACAAACTGCTCCTCTTCTTTATGTTCCCAGCCCTTTTCTTTCACTCATTCTTACAAAATATCTGTAATCTTCCTGTCTTCTTTTTCTCCTTATCAAGTCTTGAAGTATAAACACCTCAGAGACATCCTTAGGGAAATGAATTTATGGCACATGGAGGCTTCTCTGATAAACATCAGCCCTAGAGTCATGGCAGTACTCCAATGAAAAGCAGTCATTATAGACCTGATGGTTCCAGAGGAATGCCTGTGAACAACAGTCTAATAAGACTTAAACATAATTCTTTAATTAGAATAAAGCCTGACAGTATTCAAGAAGAGACTGGACAACGCCCTCAGACACATGGTGTGAATTGTGGAGTTGTCCTATGCAGGGACAGGAGTTGGACTCGATGATCCTTGTGGGTCCCTTCCAGTTCAGGACATTCTATGATTCTATGAATAAAAATGAGAATTAGGAGAGCTAGAGAGCCTATCAAAGACAGAAAAGCCAATGGGATGCATTCTGCAAAGAACATTTTTAAGGTAATTTATAGCTTTCTACAAACAAAAAAATCCTTGTTTATTTCTGGTTGTAAAGAAATATTTCAATGTATCAACCAGATGCAAGTCTCCAAAAAGAGAGAGAAAAAGTTCTTAGTAATAGTGGATTACTTCCCACATCTCTATGGAGATTTAACTTTCTAACAAAGACACTATGTTACTATGCTGATCATTTTAGCAGAAACACTCAGAGAAAGTGTTTTACTCAGTATAGCTGGGTTCATCCAAAGGTAAAGTCACAAAGCTGTAACTGCTAAAGAGAAAAAACGGAACTTTTATTAAATAATATCTTTATTTTATTTTTTTTCCTCCTCCCAGAGCTTTGGAGAAGTGAACAAAACATCTGTAAGAGGCTATGAAAAAATGTGAAAGTAGTGAAAGACTAACAAAGGGTTCCTAAAAAAAAATCTGTAAAATATTCTAAATAAAAAAGACCTAAGGATTATTTACATTTTCTTTGACTTTACAGAAATCAGATTTATAAAATACATATCTCTTTCTTCCTATCCTATGTAATTTTAGGAGAACTGAAAAAAAGGTCGTAGATAGGCGCTGGGTAGAGACTCGAACTCTTGTGGGTTACTCTGAGCAGTATTTATTGTAGAAGATTCACAGGAACAGCAGCGTTGGGTCACCTCCTCAGAGAGTGACAATCATACAGTGGTATAACTAGTCATTATATAGGGTTCTAACAGGTATTATGCAACTAAACAAAATTTATCACTGTCTATCACTGTCGATATCTATCACTGTTGATATCCTCAGGTTCCTTCCATTCCACTGGTCTGCGGGTTCCACTTCTTCTTTCTTGGCAAGTACCGAACGACAGGTCATCGGGTCGCAGGGCTAGCTTCTTTTGAAGTTCCACCTGTCTCATTTGTTATCCATAGTTCACCAGTCTAGCATAGAAATCAGCAACCCTAAGAATAGCATTTATCAATGTCTTAACTAAGGGTACAAAGCAAGCATAAGGTAACCACGCTCGTGGTTCTGGGTAATGACTATACAGGGGACAAGCTGAGACTTTCAGCCTTAGCAGCACAGCTTATAACACTGATATAGGCCTAAAATCCTAATTTCCTATTTTCCTACAACAAGAACTCTGTTCAGCATCTGACATTTTAGGAAAATTTAACTTAGTTTTCGAGTAGAATAAAGGAAACTTTGTTTCCATGGCAAGAGAAGCAATTTGGACTATAGTACCACTGGCTGTAAATATCACAGTATCACAGTATGTTTGGGATTGGAAGGGACCTCAAAAGATCATCTAGTCCAATCCCCCTGCTGGAGCAGGAACACCCAGGTGAGGTCACACAGGAACATGTCCAGGCGGGTTTTGAATGTCTCCAGAGAAGGAGACTCCACAACCTCCCTGCGCAGCCTGTTCCAGTGCTCTGTCACCCTCACTGAGAAGAAGTTTTTTCTCAAATTTAAGCGGAACCTCTTGTATTGCAGCTTGATCCCATTACCCCTTGTCCTATCATTGTTTGCCACCGAGAACAGCCTGGCTCCATCCTCATGGCACTTACCCTTTACATATTTATAAACATTAATAAGGTCCCCCCTTAGTCTCCTCTTCTCCAAACTAAAGAGACCCAGCTCCCTCAGCCTTTCTTCATAAGGGAGGTGCTCCACTCCCTTAATCATCTTCGTTGCCCTACGCTGGACCCTCTCCAGCAGTTCCCTGTCCTTCTTGAACTGAGGGGCCCAGAACTGGACACAATATTCCAGATGTGGTCTCACCAGGGCGGAGTAGAGGGGAAGGAGGACCTCTCTTGATCTACTAACCACCCCCCTTGTAATACACCCCAGGATGCCATTGGCCTTCCTGGCCACAAGGGCACAGTGCTGGCTCATGGTCATCCTGTGGTCCACCAGGACCCACAGGTCCCTTTCCTCTACACTGCTCTCTAATATGTAATTTCCCAACCTATACTGGAACCTGGGGTTGTTCCTGCCCAGATGCAGGACTCTACACTTTCCCTTGTTAAATTTCATCAGGTTATTCCCCACCCAACTCTCCAGCCTGTCCAGGTCCTGCTGGATGGCAGCACAGCCTTCTGGCATGTCAGCCACTCCTCCCAGCTTAGTGTCATCAGCAAACTTGCTGATAGTACACTCTATTCCCTCGTCCAAATCATTAATTAATATATTGAATAATATTGGCCCCTGGTACTGACCCCTGAGGCACTCCACTAGACACTGGCCTCCAACTAGACTCAGCACCATCGACTACCACTCTCTGGCTTCTCTCCTTAAGCCAGTTTGCAACCCACCTCACTACTCTATTGTCTAGACCACACCTCCTCAACTTAACTGTGAGGATGCTGTGGGAGACTGTGTCAAAGGGTTTACTGAAGTCAAGGTAGACCACATCCACCACTCTGCTATCGTCCATCCACCTTGTTACATTCTCATAAAAGGCTATGAGGTTGGTCAAGCATGAGTTACCCTTTGTAAAGCCATGCTGACTGCCCGTAATAACCCTCTTATCCTTGATATGCCTTGAGATGGCACCAAGGATAAGCTGTTCCATTACTTTCCCAGGGACAGAGGTGAGGCTGACCGGTCTATAATTACCCGGGTCCTCTTTCTTGCCCTTTTAATTATCATCTTAATTATTGCAACCTTATCTGGATTTTCCCGAGAAGCTTCTGGACCATGCCTATAATGAGTACAGCCAGATCTGACCAGACAGGGGGCCCCTGACAGAGAATCCCTTTGAGTGGTCTTCTTGGAGCAGCAGGACTGTGAATGGAGTCCTCCTCTTAGATCAGCCACGCTGTCTAATGAGACTTCCTGGGACTGAGAGTGATTTTCCTTAGCGAGTGATTATTTATCCTGGATATGTTGTTGAGTGAGCCCTTGTTGCCCCCCCCCCCCCGCCCCGAGCAAGCAATTATTTCCTCTGAGTACCCTTGAATGAGAAAGACCTCTTTTCTGAGTCAGTGCCTGCACACTGTGGATCATCATTCTTGTGTGCTCATATGGTAATAATATTCCCAAATGGTATATCGAACCTGCAGTTTATTAAATGTTGCTGGAGTGCTGACTGATTTTGGATTACCCCCCACCTGCATTGATTTGTCATTTGATTTTGGTTTCTGTTCCGAATTAAATTTGTTTTAAGCTTACATTTGTTTGGAGTCATTTTGGAATGCCTCCGTGGCAGTTATATTACGGTCATTACTAGTATTGCATTAGCACCCAAAGCCTCTAGCCTGGATTAGTGCTGACTGCTAGGCATTGTACGGACAGCCCGAGTCCTCTCCTGAGGTTTGAGAAGACAGGTTTGCTGAAGACCGACGGGAGACGAGTGTGATTAAAAATCGCGGTGGTTAGAGACGGATTATAAACACGTTAATTCTATTTTTATTGTTTCAGTGGGCACGCATCCTCATCTATAGGACGGACGCGGAGGCAGGCAGGGGATGGCACTCTGGTAAGCATGGGCTGCCCGATTTTCCTGCCCGGGGATGGGCCAGGCAAAGGAGCTCTGCCCACGGTGGAGTCGGGGTGCCGCTTGCCGACGCCCACTCTCAGCGGCGGGTAGGAGCGCACCCGCCGCGGGGGTGGAAGGGCGCGGACGCAGGCTGAAGGGGAGCTGCGAAGGAGAGCCGCAGGGGGCCGGGGAGCTGCGGAGGAGTAGAGCCGCAGGGGGCCGCCCGCAGCGCCCGCCCCGCTGGGATCCAGACGGCGTGTCCCTGGGATAAAGGGCGAGCCCCTTTGCCGAGCCCCGCGGGGCCCTGCCCGTACGGGAAATGTCTCCCTCCCCCGTGTCCCGTCTCCGTCGGCTTTGTGCAGCACAGCGCTGCCCGCTTCCTCCCCGGTGCTGGCTTGGGAGACACCCCGCTGCCTAGATCACTTGCCATTTGCATTCCTCCGTTGCTCGTTAGGAGGCGAAAGCCTATGCCCGGGACCGCGGCGGGGGGAGGAGGCGAGGGCCGGCAGTGGAGCCGGAGCCATCGAGCCGCTGCCTCACGGGGCTGCCCGCAAGGCTCTGTGCATCCGGCTCTTCCTTCCTCCGCGCTGCCTCCGCCCGGGGAGTCGGCGGGGGCCGTACGTGCCGGGTCGGGAGCGAGGGGAGGGTCTGCGGCTCGGCGTCGCTGCAGCTGTGCCGGCCCCGCCAGGGACCGGGTGCGGGCGCAGCTACCGGCTCTCCGTGCTGCTGCTGAGTGGCGATCGCCGCTACTGGCGGGAGGGGCAGGGATGTGAGTGGTCGGGTCGGCTTCCCCCACCCCTTTATTTTTTTTCCAAAAAAAGACCAAACCAGTCAACCAACCCCCAAAACCTAGAGGACGTGAGGGGCGGGGGGAACCTGTTTCGCCGCCACCACCATCCGCTGGATCTATTGTGAGGAAATCGCCATTCGCCGGCAGCGGCGGCACATCTCGGTGGGCACATCTGGGCATGCAATATCGGCTCCCGCCGCCTTCCTTCTCAGTCCTCCAGCCGGCCGATCAGATCCCGCTGGGGCGCGGGGAGACTCCTGCTCGCCAGCCCCAAGGTCCGTCTTTCGGACTGAATATTAAAACTGGCAGTGCGGGGGGTGGGGTCGAAATAAAAGCTGCTTTTTATTTTTTTTTTTTTTACCCTGGGATTTATTTAATGGGGATGTGTTCAAGACAAGAGAGGATTCAGAAGGATATTAACGTTGTGATCCAAAAGTGCAAAGCGGAGAAGGACTGCCTGTTTGCAGGTGAGTTTCTCTCTCGGGCTCCGGGTTGGCGACGCGGAGGCTGCCGCCGCCCGCCTGTCCCAGACACCGCTCCCGTTGCGGCGCGGCTTCCCGGGCTGTGCCCGTGACCTTCGCCGCCGTCCCCGCGACCAGGGGCCGCCGCCGAGCCGGCTTGTGCCTGCTCTCAGCTCCCTTCTTCCTCTTCCTCCTCTCCTTCCGAGGGTATTTGAGGGCAGATGAGACCAGGCGCCGGCTGGGAAAGGAGGAGGCACCCCGAGTCAGGGAGCGTGGCAGTGGCCACACACAAAACCGGGCGGGTTGTGTGCGAGTGTGTGTGCTCCCCGCTGTCTGACGCAGCCCGCAGCTGCTGGGGCGAGCGCCCAGCCGAGCGCAGCCCTGATGCTTTTTGGTCCAGCGGATGCTACGCGGCTATTTTCCGGGCGGCCGGGCTTCTGCCATCCTCGGTGCATGCCTTTATCCCCCCACGCTAGCTTCAGGGCTGGGGGCATGGCAAGCGGTAAACGTCCCCCCTTCCGTGCAAAAAATCGTTGCAGGAGCCCGGCTTGTGGCTGCCTGTTGCTGTTTCTGACGATGGAAATCCCTGCCGTTGCCATAGCACCGGACACTTGTTGCGAGAGGATGAGGGGGAGTTGCTGCATTTTCTTTCATTCATTATGACCCACACCACACCCCGTTTCGGTAGCAGAACGCTGGTCTGCAAAACCTCAACTACTTCTGCCAAAATAAAGACAAGTTGTAATAACGAAGCTCGTTGTATTTCAGATTTCAGGTACTCAGACTCCACCTTTACCTTCACCTATATTGGAGGCTCCAAAAGGTACTTTTTTTTACAGTAACGACTCCCTTCATTTCCTGCTGGCAGTGAGGTGCAGTGGTTCAATACCGTGTCAGTCCTTTTTGTTTCCTTTCCTTTTGCAAGGAGGGTCAATAAATCATCTGCCTTCGCGCAAACATAAACTGAGGAGGAACTGTCGAGGGAGGTGATCAGAAAGGTGATCCTAGTTGTTCCTCTGAGTGCTGCCCTGTGGCCCTTCAGATTTCCCTTTTTTAAAATTGATGTGTATATGTACAATTTCTACTCTATGTAAACTTAACAGAAGCACAGCAAATGCATCAACATATGAAATATAAAGCTAATTCATCTTAAAAAACTGATAGAAGTTATGATTTTAGTAACAAACAGGCCAATTTTCACATCAGCACCTTATTCTCTTTCATTTGAGAGCCATATTTAGTGCCATGACAGTTGTGAGACTGTCTGCAATTAACCACATTAAACTACTGAGACATTAAGTGAAATGTCAGTATAGCTTCTAAGGCTAAAAAAATGTATAGCAGTTTAAATATTATTTCTAAGTGGTTACAAGGTATTGTTTATAAACTAGATTGTGCATGCACACATTTTTTATTATATTTCACCATTTGTTGTGTTTGTCTGTTTTCAAAAGGAAATAGATGCAAAAGCTTGAACACACATCCTTTTTGTTTCCCTGGCTCTAAGTTACCTTTTACATAATATGGTATTTATAGTATATGCTAGGTTGCTAGGTCATCCTCTTATCTTTTAGCTGAATTTTATTAGACTTGGCAAGATGTCTCTTTTTTTTTCCCTCTTTTTTCTCAAACAGTTCATCTGATATCTTTGGTGATTCTTTTTCTTTACTGGGGTGTGTCAGGTTAAAGTATTCTTTGCAAGCGAACCTTTCAGTGCAGGCAATGCTCCTACAGCCATTGGTTCTCCTCTGTGCATGCTTTGGGGTCTGGCTACAGGATCAGGCTCCCAGATGGTCTCCAGGCTGTGAGACTGCTCAGAAAAAATGCTTTCCTACCTCACCACCCTGCCTCTTCCTGCTGAAGGAAAAGACAACTTCTGTCATTTTTAGTGGAGTAGAATAGTTCAGTAGCTGAAAGTCAGATGTATTTTCAGGTTGCTTGTAGTATACTCTTTAATTTAGGGGTTGAGTATATGTTTTGTTTTGATCTTGTTTTAAAAGACAGTTTTGAAAGGCTTGATACAGTAAAAATAATCTGACAAATACTATTTATCATGTAATTAAAACAATCAAATTTGAAAGTTACTTTGCACTGTTTTCTAAATCAAATATTGCAGCAAGAAAACAGGAAGTGAAATCTGTCTATTGTTTCCATTTTCCAAGTTGAATATAGTAAAAAGCCTGAAGGCATAACTGATGTAAAACGAACTGGTTTATAAATGTTGAAACAAAACATTTTCACTTCTACAAGGAGAGATGAAAGATGGCCTTACATCCCGCAGCTTTGAATTTTATCTGGAGTCAGCATTTGCTTAAGGAAACTGTTGATTGGAAACTAGTCTCAGGATCTTGAAAATTCAAACTGAAATGAGAAATAAAAGTTAGACTTAGGGAAATTGGTGAAAGTGAGTTGTTACTTAGAGCATACTCAAATTTTACTTTCCTTTTGACATTTTAAGGACATTTAAAAAGCATCCTTTGAGAAAAGGGTTTCATGTTCTCTGCTTGTTTGTCTTTTGGTTTAGAAAGATGTTTTACAATATTCTTAATAAATAGTAGTGCACTGAGTGTCAAGTTTATGGTAGTGAGCTCTCTTGTGAAGTACATAAAATGAAAACTCTAAGCCTTGACCATTAAGGGCCAAACTTTTCTTTCTCACATCGAAGAAGAGTTAGCAGTCTCTTCTTAGAGAAGGTGCTTGCTGAGCAGCGGCTATGCTGTACTGTGTGCAGTGTTCAGGTAGGTCTCCAGTACAGGCTCTATGAGGGTCAACAACAGTGACATGTATGTGGTATCAATTTAGGAGAGCACAAGGCTATCTAAAGATCTTTTCCTTGCATTTGGACATGATTTTTTTCCTACTTCCGTTACTGCATCCGTGGACTTCCTGAGTAGTGACCCCATTTTTTTACTGTTGCACTCAGGAATTGTCCCTAAATGACAAAACCTCTATCTATTAGCTTGTGATCATAGACTTGAGTATCAGCTGACAGGCCTTGTCCCATTACTTCAGGTATTTAAGCCTGATGACTTTGTTTTTCGAACCAACAGGAACACAGGCTTTTGAGTAATGGGCAAAGGGGATGGATGTTCACTGGATGGATGTTCAAACCAAGAAACATATTTAAATGAGTAAGAGTTGAAATGGCATATAAGGAAGATTACAGTACTTTAGCATTCGCTAACCATGCTTGGAATGAAGTCTTTTTCATGCTTTATTTCCTTTAGACATTCCTTTAGGTCAGTGTGTAGCATGGCTTTATTTTAGCCATAGTGGTTAGATACAAGAGTAGAGACCTCTGAAAGAAGACAATATGTTTTCTATTTGAGAAGGAGGATTCTTTGTCTTACCCTTGTATAAAGGAAGGTTACAATACTAGCAAGTTAAACATCACTGGGGGTTTTCCTCTGTACACTGTAGTTGCCCCTAGTGCCCATTAAGTCCATTTAACAGTGGTCTTAATTTATAAACTGAGAGCCAGATTCTTAGCAAATCAGTGTAAGTCCATGGAAGTCAGTGTACCAGTATTATTTCAGATACAATGAGGAACTAAGATTTATTTGTGTTTTTTCTTTAAACTCATAAGTTTATCTGTGTGAGATTTTTCTTCTTGGGGCCAACTTCTGACTATCTGATTTTTCCCTGTTGCTTGGATCGATTTCACAGACCCTTCTTATGTTAGTACTATTCAAATATTGAAGTGGTACATAACCATGCTGCAGATCAATCCAAATAGATAGGTCTGATCTGGAGCACATTTATCATAGCTTCAGTGGAGTTAACTTGTATTCTCACAGTAAAGTTCTGAACCAAACACTGAGGGCGTGACTTTTAGCTTTTGTTCAGGTACAGAGGTTCCAGTGAGAACAACTGAGAACTATTATTTTTTTATTCATTATATAGACCTGTTCCAACATTTGACCTTTAGGTGATATTAAGCTATTATATTGTGTAAATAATATATGTGTAAATGATTACTGGATGGGAATAAATACGCTTCAAGGAGATTCTGCGTTTGCAGGACTTTTCTTGAAATGTTAGAAGAATCTCTTTAAGTACAAACATATTTGTATTGTGTGAATTATCATAAGTAATCCTTTACCTATGTAGTTCAGTTATCCCTTTTGGACTGTATTTCATGTTCAGACTGTACTTTTTTTTTTTTTTTAAATGCACTCTGTTCACACATCTAAATATTAGAGTTGTTTGATACTGCAGAGATGCTTCCTGGTTTGGGAAGGATGTAATTAGAAATTTATTAGTGAAGCACATCTTTGTGCATAATGTGGGCACTAAATATGGGGCAGATTGTTTATCAATTTAATAATTTTTAATTTCATTGTCAGAAAGCAATATGTAGGATGATAGATTTCTTATAAAGTGAGATGTTCATTTAGGTGCTGTGACTGTGCAAGATTTACTCTTTAACTACATCTGGCAGAATATCATAAATGGCTGGGTTCTTTATGCTTTTTACTGCAGGGTCTAAAAAGGATATTACAGTGTGAACACGTATGAAACATTGCTCTTCCAGAAACCCTGTAGACAGAACTGCTGATTCATCATCTTTCAAATAGATATGTGTGATGTCCTGAAGTTGATTTTGCTTTATATGTAATTTGACATGGTTTACATAAAAACACTGCTTGGTTGTCCTGAAAAAAAGATGTTTCCTTTTTTTAGTGTTTTCCTTGCCTTTTTTTTTTTTTTTCCTGAGACTAAACAAGGGGATCATATAAGTTCTCTTTAATCAAATATGTACTTAACTCTCGTTGGCAGTGAGGGACAGTGACAATAAAGCTGTGCATGAGAACAGATCTAATACTGCAGCATATTGTAAAGAAACTAAATAAGACCTGTAAAAACTAAACACACAAATTTATTTTGTCAGCAAAATTCACTCTTGTGTTCTGCTTTCCCTACATGAGCACAATGAATATAATAATGGCAGTTCTACAGATGCAAGGAAAGTTGAATTTTAGTCTGAAGTAATTGTTTACATTTGCTTAAAATAAAGACAAATAGTTAACTTACACTGTTTTTATTTTGAATATTTGGCTGGTTTTTATTCAAGGGGTTATATACATAGTACTTAATCAGAAAATCTCATGTAAAATGATTGATTAATTAATTCCCACCTCACTGTAGCAGTGACATATTTCACAGTTTGGGAGCTGTGCCACTGAAGGGGTAATTAAACTGCTTGTGGTTTTCTACATTTAGAGACGAAAACCACTGTCTGAAGTCCTAGTGCGTTATGTCCACCAGGTGTTTGAACCACTTGATGATAAATACATACAGATAATGTTTTTTTCCTCTTTAGTGGTATGCCCTATTGCTTCTTACATGAATTTAATAAAACTCTGCTTACATTAGAGATTCCATTTGGTGAATAATTTAGAAATTCTGATGTCACTCTGATAACACTGAAAGTCTTCAATACACAGAAATGGTGAAGAAAAATTGTTTCAGGCTAATTGATGTGTGTTTTGTTATTTGAAATTTGATGTTCAGTTTATATATACTGTAGCAAAAAAGGAGTGAGAGAATTGAAAACATTTTTAAAAGTGAAACATAAAAATGTGTCCATCTGAAAATATCAAAATGGAACATTTTCCTGAACATTTTCATTTTTTCTTTCCAAAATGAAAAAGTTTAAAACCAGCCTTTTTGGATAGTTTTAACCTAGCTCCTCTGTCTGGTTCATTGCATAGTAATGTGTTTACTGGCCGTGCAAGGTTTGCAAAGAGAAGGTTGAACCGTTCCCTTTAGAAACAGTGCTAGCTTACATAAGATGAAAGTGTCCATGAAAGTATGACTTAAAAAGAGGAGAAAACAATTTTTATGGAATCCATTGCTCTGAATGGTTTTAGTTTAGCTGGAATCATTTTTTACAGGGCTTAGGAAAGACTGGTGCAAGTACAGGTTATCTTCTGTTGCTGATGGCAGTGCTTAATTGTGTTCAGGTTATTAAGTATGTAATTACATTCCTAAAACCTACTTTTACTACAGTAAGATAGGGATGAAAACTAGATACAGAGCTTGTACTTAGCCCTCTGTTTATTTCTGTTTCAGAATACCTGGAAGATTGTACATTGTCTTTCAATTTTAACTTCCCTATCAAATAGGGCTTAACAGTTTTGCTAAGACAGCACCATTTCCTTGAAGAGAAATCTGTGATATGAGGCAGGAATGTAATTTAGATATAACATGGAAAGCATTGTGCTTTTAATTTCTTCATTAAAGATTTTGCAGATGAAGTAATGTTGAATACAGCCTTGGGTACTTTTAACAAAATAAACAATGTTGAGCTTTTGTGTAAAGCAAAATCAATGCCATTCCACTCACAGTCTCACTGACATCACCTTTTTTTGATGATCTTCTTTTTGACACATCTTTCTTGCCTTGCTGTTAGAAAATCAGCAGTGTCTGAAATAAACCCAGTCCCCATCAGTGCATCTTGTAAAAATTATATACTCTAGGGATATTAAGGACATGTCGAAATCTCTTTCCAGTCTGGTGAAGTGACGGGCTATCCTTGTTCAGCTGCATACTGTACTGATACTATGAACAATACTTTCAAATTGTGAACGTCTACCTTTCCGGGAGAAAAAAGGGGTTTTAGGCACTTAAATGAATGGCCTAGTTTTCAGAAGTGCTGAACTCCCACACCACATAGTGGTCTCAGTATTACTGTGCATTGCTTAGCAGTTTTAAATGTATGCAGAGCATCCTGATATGTAGGAAGTCAGGGAACGGAGCCAGCAGACCTGCTTGGTTAAACAGGGAACTACTGGGTAAACTCAAGTGGAAGAGGAAAGTTTACAGATCATGGAAGGAGAGGCTGGCCACTTGGGAAAAATATAAGGCTGTTGTCAGAGGATGTAGGGAGGCAACTAGGAAAGCTAAGGCCTCCTTAGAATTAAACCTTGCAAGAGGGGTCAAGGACAACGGAAAGAGCTTCTTCAAATACATGGCAGATAAAATTAACACTAGAGGCAATGTAGGTCCACTGATGAATGGGGTGGGTGCCCTGGTGACAGAAGATACAGAGAAGGCAGAATTACTGAATGCCTTCTTTGTCTCTGTCTACCCTGCCGGAGGCTGTCCTGAGGAGCCCCGTACCCCTGAGGCCCCAGAGGAAGTCAGGACAATGGAGGAGTTTGCCTTGGTTGATGAGGACTGGGTTAAGGAGCAATTAAGCAATCTAGACATCCATAAATCCATGGGTCCGGATGGGATGCACCCACGGGTGCTGAGGGAGCTGTCTGAGCTCGTTGCAAGGCCACTCTCCATCATCTTTGCTAAGTCTTGGGATATGGGAGAGGTGCCTGAGGAGTGGAGGAAAGCAAATGTCGCTCCAGTCTTCAAAAAGGGCAAGAAGGAGGACTCAGGTAACTGTAGACTGGTCAGCCTCACCTCCATCCTTGGAAAGGTGATGGAACAACTTATCCTTGGTGCCATCACAAGGCATATCAAGGATAAGAGGGTCATTAGGGGCAGTCAACATGGCTTCACCAAGAGGAAGTCATACTTAACCAGCCTCATAGCCTTTTATGAGTGAAATAAATAACTTATGCTTTTTCTATGGGTAAACAACATTTAATCCAATTTCTTGTATTCCTTAAACACGTGTTCATTAGAGCATAAGCAAAACAGCGCTGGGTGCGAGGGGGATTCACTCCGCCCAACACGCACACTTTTAACAATAAGAAGTGTGCTTAAATACAGTATGGTATTACATATTCATAATGACCCAGGAACACCTATACATATTCATGACCTTCCCCGCTTTTTATTAAAATTAGTCTCAGATAACCATTTATATATTCCCCTCCTTGACCCTCCCCTATTGCGCCTGCGCAATGTCACTTGGTGAATTTGAGGAAGGGTCTTTAGGGGTCTTTGGATGAAGGCTCCTTCAGCTTCGACACAGTGGACTTTTTACCTTTGGCTCATTAGAAGGAACTGGCTGGAATCCAAGCTACCAAACCGACTGGAACCAGACTGGTGCCTCCTATTTGCTGTAAATCTTGGCTATCTTGTCTCCTCAAGGTTGCAGCTGGTGCTGTAAAACTTCTTATCTCGGCATTTAATGAAGTCCTGCTTTGTTTTTTTTAGCACAATTAGTTACATACAGCTCTAAACTAGATATTAATTATGTGGTTTAAAATGTTAGCTTGTTAGTAGGCCCTTATTATATAGTTGCTTAACCCTTAAAATGTTAGTTCGCTCTATCAATATAACTTCCTAAACAAGTTTCATAACTTTTTACATAGAACTTAACCACCTTTCCCTTTTCCAAGTTCAGAGTCCGTGCCTCATTTGGTTATACCTGTAAACATTAAACATCTTAGCACGATTCACAACTGCATTTTTCACATGAGGACATAACGAAGTGGATAGATGATGGCAGAGCAGTGGATGTGGTCTATCTTGATTTCAGTAAATCATTTGACACCATCTCCCATGGCATCCTCACAGCTAAACAGAGGAAGTGTGATCTGGACCATTGGGTACTGAGGTGGACTGTGAACTGGCTGAAGGAAAGAAGCCAGAGAGTTGTGGTCAATGGGACAGAGTCTAGTTGGAGGCCTGTAGCTAGTGGAGTGCCTCAAGGGTCGGTACTGGGACCAATACTATTGAATATATTAATCAATGACTTGGATAAGGGAATAGAGTGCACTGTCAGCAAGTTTGCTGATGACACAAAACTGGGAGGAGTGGCTGATACGCCAGAAGGCTGTGCTGCCGTCCAGAGACCTGGACAGGCTGGAGAGCTGGGTGGGGAAAAACTTAATGAAATATAACTAGGGCAAATGTAGAGTCTTGCATCTGGATAAGAACAACCCCAGGTACCAGTATAAGTTGTGGAATGACCTGTTGGAGAGCAGTGTAGGGGAAAGGGACCTGGGGGTCCTGGTGGACATCAGGATGACCATGAGCCAGCACTGTGCCCTTGTGGCCAAGAAGGCCAATGGCATCCTGGGGTGTGTTAGAAGGGGCTGGTTAGTAGGTCGAGAGAAGTTCTCCTCCCTCTCTATCCTGGTGAGACCGCAGACTGCATCTGGAATATTGTGTCCAGTTCTGGGCCCCTCAGTTCAAGAAGGACAGGGAACTACTGGAGAGAGTCCAGCACAGAGCCACAAAGATGATTAAGGGAGTGGAGCATCTCCCTTAGAAGGAAAGGCTGAGGGAGCTGGGTCTCTTTAGCTTGGAGAAGAGGAGACTGAGGGGTGACCTTATTAATGTTTATAAATATGTAAAGGGTGAGTGTCACGAGGATGGAGCCAGACTCTTCTTGGTGATAACCAATGATAAGACAAGGGGCAATGGGTGCAAACTGGAACACAAGAGGGTCAGTTAAATATCAGAAGAAACTTCTTCTCAGTGAGGGTGACAGAACACTGGAACAGGCTGCCCAGGGGGGTTGTGAAATCTCCTTCTCTGGAGACATTCAAAATCTGCCTGGACCTGTTCCTGTGTAGCCTCATCTAAGTGTTCCTGCTCTGGCAGGGGGATTGGACTAGATGATCTTTTGAGGTCCCTTCCAATCCCTAACATACTGTGATTCTGTGAATGATTCACCAACATAGAGCTGGGAAGAGTGCTTGAATGTCTTTACAGAAGATGTTTTCAGTAACTTCCTCTATTTCTGCTTTCATTACATATTTTAACATATTAAGTACCTAATAGTAGACCTGTAGGCTGTCATTGTTAAAGTGTTAATGTGCTAAGAGAAATACATTTGAAAGCAGAGTTCACTCTGAAAAAATTAATTTACATCACTTTTCGCTGTTTTGGGACTAATGATATTTCTAATTTTTTTCCCTGTTAGTCTGTAACAATTTCCCATATTTTTCATTGCTCATAAATAAAGAGCTTAAGATCCCTGTTGGCATATTTTTTCCATGGATCACTTACTGTGCAGAATATGAATTCTCATTTGAGTCAGAGTCTAATCATTCAGAGTCAAAATACTTTAATAAGCTTCAGCACCTAGAGGGAAAGTAAAATTTAAACTGCTGGGAGAGTTCAGTTTATTTACAATTAAAACTAAGAATGGGATGAAATGTGAGTAAATAATTTTTTTTTTTTTTAAAAGTCTAATTTATAGTTCTGCCTTGGCATTAAAAAAATCCCACTTAACAGGACAGGACATTAATGTGAAGATTTTTACAGATATTTCATTCAACTGGCCTCATCTGAGGAAAAGTAGCTCGTTTTAACAAGGTAAAAATGACTCATAAAGATAAGCCTACTATCCTGTGCAGCAGTAGCTAGAAAATCTCACTGAAAGACAAGGGACTAAACAAGGTCATGTCAACTGGTTAGTGATGGGTATGTCTTTTGTAACTTAATCACAGTATACATTAATTTAGCAACTTCTCTTCAATATCCAGTGCATGCATGCACGTTTATTTTAGACAAGTGGTGTCAGCTTTCTTTTTAGCATTCTGTCCTTTCTTCTTTCTCAGAGGTTTTATATCTGAATATATCTGTAGTGTTCCGTAATGAGAACTCTCTATTTGTCATTTTGCGCTTTTTTTTTTTCATCTAGGTCAAATATGTGTGCATTTTTTAAATATACATGCAAATGAGTTTTGCCCCTCAGTTTCCTGGTAAGTTGCCACAATGGCCAGGAGGGTGGCAGAGGTTCTGCACCATTGCTGGGGGGGAGGTGGGGTGCTAATGTGTGGCAGAGCTGTGTCACAGGATGAGGTTAGCTGTTTCCTTTTTCTTGTTGCTGCTGTTGCATGAAGGACTATAGAAGAGAAATCTGGAGGGAGTGGTGAAAAGAAAAAGCATGGGTTGGCATTCGGCTCTGAGTTATATCACTGCAAAGTGGAAGTAATGGGATTCAGTTCAACCTGACTGTGTGTGAAACATCTTTACTAAAGAGATTGCGTGTTAAACACTGAAGACAGGATGTTATTTATAGCCATCTACTTTCATCTACAATTAAAATATTTTACAGTACAATAACTACAATGTAAATATCTGTTTTCTCATTATCTGTTTACCTCTGTATTTCCTCCTACAGGTTTTTATCATTTATTTTTAATGACAATGAATAGTTCTGCCAGGAGGTTGAACCTGGACATGTTATATATTATGGTAGTGTTATTTCCTTCAGAAATACATTGCCAGGTTTTCTTTAATTTTATTTTGAAGGGCTGAGGATGACCAATACCACATCTTATTCTAATTTCCTAAATAAAATTTAAACCAATAATTTATGCATGTGACTGACATGCATTCAAGGCTCGGACAGGTAACAGAATGAACCTGTTCTGCCCTTAGTATTTTGAAGAAGTTCCTTGTTGGATGCTATTCATGGCTCTGCAGTGATAGTACATCGATTGGGACATTAGCTGCTTTATTGCAGGGCGACAATAAACTGTTGCAGATGCGCTATGTTAACCCTCCTGCCCTCCCCACTAAGGAAAGGGAATAGGAGGAAAAGGGAGAGAGGCAAGTTGTAAAGCTAAAAATGCTTTACTAATTATACTAATAATGAGAGAAAATAATGAAAAATATACAAAACCAATATTAAATTTCCTGGTATAGTGCAGCGTTGCACTGGAGGCTGAAGGGCAGGCACCTGGAAGTACTGGACTGGACTGGTCAGTAAACAGGAAATGGATTCTGGGATGCATGGACTGGAACCAGGACTAGGACTGCAGGCAGAACAGACAGGGTCCTCTTCAGATGTCAGCCATGGACAAAGAGACTGAGACCCTCCTGACAAAGGAAGGCTAAGGAGAATCTCCATCCTTTGTTTGATACAGAGGGAAACATAGTAACAGAGGATGAGGGAAAGGCTGAGGTGCTAAATGCTTTCTTTGCCTCAGTCTTTAAGAGTAAGACCAGTTGTGCTCTAGGTACATGGCGCCCTGAGCTGGAAGACAGGGATAGAGAGCAGAATGAAGCCCAAATAATCTAAGGGGAAATGGTTAGTGACCTGCTACACCACTTGAACACACACAAGTCTACGGGGCTAGATGGGATCCACCCAAGTATATTGAGGGAGCTGGTGGAGGTGCTTGCCAAGCCACTTTCAATTATTTATCAGCAATTCTGGCTAGCCGGGAATGTAACAGTTGACTGGAAGCTGGCAAATGTGATGCCCATTTACAAGAAGGGACAGAAGGAGAATCGGGGGAATTACAGGCCTGTCAGTCTGACCTTGGTGCCTGGGAAGGTCATGGAGCAGATCATCCTTAGTGCCATTGCATGGCACATAAAAGACAACCAAGCGATCAGGCCCAGTCAGCATGGGTTTATGAAATTCGGGTCCTGCTTGACCAACCTGATCTCCTTCTATGACAAGGTGACTCGCTTAGTAGATCAGGAAAAGGCTGCAGATTTTGTGTACTTAGACTTCAGTAAAGCCTTTGACACTGTTTCCCACAGCATTTGCCTGGAGAAGCTGTCAGCTCATGGCTTGGACAGGCATACTCTTTGCTGGGAAACAAACTGACTGTGTGGTCAAGGCCAAAGAGTTGTGGTGAACAGAGTCAAGTCCAGTTGGTGACCGGTCACGAGTGATGTTCCCCAGCGCTCAGTATCGGGGCCAGTTCTGTTTAATATCTTTAGCAATGATCTGGATGAAGGGATTGAGTGCACCCTTAGTAAGTTTGCAAGTGACACTAAGTTGGGTGGCAGTGTTGATCTGCTGGAGGGTAGGAAGGCTTCACAGAGGGATCTGGACTGGCTGGATTGGTCAGCTGAGGCCAATTGTAAGAAGTTCAGCAAAGCCAAGTGCCGGGTCTTGCACTTGGGTCACAACAACTCCATGTAATGGTACAGGCTTGGGGAAGAGTGGCTGGAATGCTGCCTGGTGGAAAAGGATCTGGGGATGTCAATCGACAGCTGGCTGAATATAAGCCAGCAGTGTGCCCAGGTGGCCAAGAAGGCCAACAACATTGAGGCTTGCTGTCGCGGGGGAGTAATTTTAGGGTTCTGCTTGCTGCAGGACAATGTTTAGATTTCTTAGAGAGAAGCACGACTTAAAAGAGTTTGGTGGCAGGTTCACTCTATTATTTACTGCATGGGGAAAATAGGCCAAGCTGAATGCTGCTTACCTTCTCTCCAGATGCCTGTATCCATTTATGAAGCAAACTTTCAGGCGTCTTCCCTCCCTGATAACCGTTCGCTCCAAGGGCTGTGTCTCGGAACTCCAGAGACAAACTTTCAGGCGAGGCCTATATCCGTCACAGTGCAAACTGTCAGGATTCCTCTTTCCCTGATAACCATTTGCTCTGGAGTCTGTATTTTAGAAGTCTAGCAGCAAACTTTCAGGCGAGGCCTGATAACTGTATGCAGAGCAGACTTTAAGGAAACAAAATTCTCAGAAAATAAAAAATTTAATGGAGTAGAATAGCAGAAGGGTTGGCTCAAGCTGGATATCTGCACAGAGGTCCACCCAAGCATAGAAAACTACAAACTTTTATATCTTTACAGACCACTCACACCAAGATCCAGTCCAAAAGCAAAATTTCACCACCAGGTCCTTTGCTCCCCATTGGACCCTTTTGCCCTGGCTCCACATGGGCCTCTGTTTTGTTCAGTTGTAGACATTGGTTTTGGTCCATATCCTTGAAGGTACTGTTTTGTCTGGATAAATCCTTTCTTCTCAGTGAAGTGCAAAATAGGCCCCACTTTGTAGATATTTGTGATGTCTCTGCGTTAGCTTTGTATTGTTGTTTTCCCAGTCAGTTCCATTTTTCCCAGCAAAATGCAAACTAGACTTTATCTTGCAGGCGTTTAGTGTAGTCTGCAGTTGCTTTTGGTAAATACGAGCTCAAAATTTTAGCAAATCTAGTCTACCAAGTAACATGAATCAAAGAGTATATTAAAAATCATACAACCATATATCTCTAAATAATCCATTACATTTGGTGTGCATCTATTTAAGCTAAATGACTAATATTGAACTTGAATTGGGCTCATCCACTGACCTATGAGTAGTAGAACCATTGCCATACAGCTCACTTATTTAGCAGGGAGAGCTCAAAGTGAGCTCATCCAGACTGTCGTATTTATAGAATGAAGTGGTTGACTCGTAGCCAAATTGCATACAGTAGGAAAAGTCTGCACAAGACTCCCTGTGCCCACAAGCCACCAGCGTTCAGTGCGCTGTTTTGCTTCCCTCTGGGACTTCTGGAAGGAGTTCTTGGCCTTGGTCATGTTATCTGCTTCTTTACTGTTTTGAGACTCAAGTGAATCAACTTTATTGTGCTCTTCTGTTAACCCTTCACAAGGGGAAGCCTCCTCCACAAAAGGTGTAGGGATAAAAGTTCTCCAGTGCTCTAAAAATCCTAAAAAGGCATGTAGTTGTTTTACTGCAGCTGGTACAGAAAACTGCTGGACTGTGTGCTGTACCTTATCTGGTGTTTCTCTAAGCTGTCTATGCCAAACTATTCCTAAAAATAGTACAGTAGCACTAGGGCCCTGCATTTTAGTCACATTAACTGCCTGGTCCTGTAAATGCACCTTCAGAAACTCGGCAGCTGCTTCATTTTCCTGTTGTGACACTGCCATAATCAACAGATAATCAATACAATGGCAATCAGGAAGGGTACCAACCATAGTGCTATATTAGCTACTATCATTTGGTAGCAAACAGAGAGAATGTGTTTGTATCTCTGAGACAATACTCAGCAAGTATATTGCTTTTGTTGCCAGGTAAAGGCAAACTGGTTTTGACTCCCTGGGGCAATGGCGACTGAAAAGAAAGCATTAGCAAGATATAGTACCACCTTCCATGGTAATAAATTTTTGCTATTTTTTTCTGTAAGCGTAACCATATCCAGCACTGTAACTGCAAGGGGGATGGGGGGGTAACTTTATTCAGTTCTCTGTAATCTACTGTCATTCTCCAAGTGCCATCTGGTTTTCGAATAGGCCAGATAGAATTATTGAAAGCAGTCATGGTTTCCTTAATGATTCTCACTTGATGAAGTGCCTGAATAGTCTGGGTCATTTCTTCCTCGCCCCTGGAATGTGATATTGTTTCACAGTCACCACCTTGGCAGGTACAGGCAGCACAACAGGATCCCATTTTGGGAAACCATGCAAGAGAGTTATAGATCAGATAGCACATCCTGCTTGCTAAGTACCAAAAGAAAAACAACCATTTAAGGTTTCAGCCGTCTGTCCTGCCAAGAGATCAATACCAAAGATATATTCTTTAATTGGGGCAATTAACACTGTTGCGGTAAACGGCTTGACATTTGCGATTTTTAAGTTAACATTAGCCTGGAGAGCAGGGGTCAGATTTCCCCCCCATCCACAAATCTGTGATGTAGTGTCTTTGTTCTTAATATCACTATATAATACCGTAACCTCAGCCCCCATATCCACCAGAGCTAATACATGTAAAATCCCCCTGGACTGCTACTCTATAGTTAAAGAAACATAAGGGCATTGGTCCCCCTCACAGTAGGAAGCTACAGTGGCGGCAACTTCGGGGGACCTGTAAGACCTTCAGTCCCGCAACTGCCAAGCGGCACCTTGCTTTGAAGCAGTAGGTGGGGTGGAGGGAGGGTGTGAGAGGGCCAACGGGGCTTGAGGCAGCCAACTTTTTACCATAGACATTAACTTTTGCCACTGGCAAAACATTTCTGATGTTGTAATCCCATTTAATTCTGATCGTGGAATGCCAGCTTGTATAAGATCATTCCACATTTGTTTCCTTTGTTTCTGATCAATACATGCTAGCAACCGGTCTACATTATCTTGTAGCTCATAACACCACTCTGCTTGAACAGTAATTACTTCTTGTGTGATCACCTTGCATCCTGTAAAACCCCAACCTCCTTTTCCAATTCTCTTATTTAACTCTGCAATGCAACAATTTCATGATCAAGAGCTCTAAGACTGGTAAAAAATAACCATCCCAATCTCCCTGCTAATTTGCAAGAAAAAGTAGATGCTGTGCTCCATGGAAACTTTAGTGAAGCTGTTTCAATTGCCTGGGGTGTAATCACTGCCCCACCATCAATCTCAGGCCATGCCTCCAGAGGAGCCAATTCAGACAGGAGAGCAGCCATGGGGGCCAAGCGCTCCATACTGGGCCATCCCGGAATATGGGGAGTCACCCTCGAGGCTTCCACTGTCCCCAGTGTTCACAGTATCACAGTATGTTTGGGATTGGAAGGGACCTCAAAAGATCATCTAGTCCAATCCCCCTGCTGGAGCAGGAACGCCTAGGTGAGGTCGCACAGGAACATATCCAGGAGGGTTTTGAATGTCTCCAGAGAAGAAGACTCCACAACCTGCCTGGGCAGCCTGTTCCAGTGCTCTGTCACCCTCACTGAGAAGAAGTTTTTTCTCAAATTTAAGTGGAACCTCTTGTGTTCCAGCTTGATTCCATTACCCCTTGTCCTATCATTGTTTGCCACCGAGAAGAGGCTGGCTCCATCCTCGTGGCACTCACCCTTTATATATTTATAAACATTAATAAGGTCACCTCTCAGTCTCCTCCAAACTAAAGAGACCCAGCTCCCTCAGCCTTTCTTCATTAGGGAGATGTCCCACTCCCTTAATCATCTTTGTTGCCCTACGCTGGACACTCTCCAGCAGTTCCCTGTCCTTCTTGAACTGAGGGGCCCAGAACTGGACACAATATTCTAGATGGGGTCTCACCAGGGTGGAGTAGAGGGGAAGGAGGACCTCTCTCGATCTACTAACCATCCCCCTTGTAATACACCCCAGGATGCCATTGGCCTTCCTGGCCACAAGGGCACAGTGCTGGCTCATGGTCATCCTGTTGTCCACCAGGACCCCCAGGTCCCTTTCCCCTACACTGCTCTCTAATATGTAATTTCCCAACCTATACTGGAACCTGGGGCTGTTCCTGCCCAGATGCAGGACTCTACACTTTCCCTTGTTAAATTTCATCAGGTTATTCCCTACCCAACTCTCCAGCCTGTCCAGGTCCTGCTGGATGGCAGCACAGCCTTCTGGCGTGTCAGCCACTCCTCCCAGCTTAGTGTCATCATCAGACTTGGTGATAGTACACTCAATTCCCTCGTCCAAATCGTTAATGAATATATCGAATAATATTGGCCCCAGTACTGACCCCTGAGGCACTCCACTAGATACTGGCCTGCAACTAGACTCCGCACCATTGACTACCACTCTCTGGCTTCTCTCCTTAAGCCAGTTTGCAACCCACCTCACTACTCTATTGTCTAGACCACACCTCCTCAACTTAGCTGTGAGGGTGCTGTGGGAGACTGTGTCAAAGGCTTTACTGAAGCCAAGGTAGACCACATCCACCGCTCTGCCATCATCCATCCACCTTGTTGCATTCTCATAAAAGGCTATGAGGTTGGTCAAGCATGAGTTACCCTTTGTAAAGCCATGCTGACTGCCCGTAATAACCCTCTTATCCTTGATATGCCTTGAGATGGCACAAAGGATAAGCTGTTCCATTACTTTCCCAGGGACAGAGGTGAGGCTGACCGGTCTATAATTACCCGGGTCCTCCTTCTTGCCCTTTTTGAAGACTGGAGTGACATTTGCTTTCCTCCAATCCTCGGGCACCTCTCCCGTTTCCCAAGACTTGGCAAAGATGATGGAGAGCGGTCTAGCAATGACTTCAGCCAGCTCCCTCAGCACCCCTGGATGCATCCCATCTGGACCCATGGATTTATGGATGTCCAGACTATTTAATTGCTCCCTAACCCAGTCCTCATCGACTACAGCAAACTCCTCCATTGACCTGGCTTCATCTGGGGTCTCAGGGGTACAGGGCTCCCCAGGACAGCCTCCAGCAGAGTAGACAGAGACAAAGAAGGCATTCAGTAATTCTGCCTTCTCTGTATCTTCTGCCACCAGGGCACCCACCCCATTCATCAGTGGGCCTACATTGCCTCTGGTATTAGTTTTATCTGCTATGTATTTGAAAACGTTCTTTTTGCAGTCCTTGACCCCTCTCACCAGCTGTAATTCTAAGGAGGCCTTGGCTATCCTATCTGCCTTCCTACATCCTCTAACAGCAGCCTTATATTCTTCCCAAGTGGCCAGCCCCTGCTTCCATGACCTGTAAACTCTCCTCTTCTGCTTGAGCATACCCAACAGATCCCTATTCAACCACACAGGCCTCCTGGCTCCCTTCATTGACTTCTTACCTGTGGGGAGTGTTTTTACAAACCAAAGCATGGCTGTTTCCAGCAAGTGCCAACCACTCCAAATGTGTGAGCCAATGCAGGCAGGTTGCAAGAAACAGCCAGAGGCCACGAATGCAATTGCAAAGAGCAAATTATTTTAGTTACCTCGCTACTGGGGGATCTCCGAAACAGCATCTAAGCTCCTGGGCAGAGGTGGCAGAAGTGGAGATGCAGGCGCTGCAGAATTCAGCCCTGGTATCAGATCACTGGGCCCGTTGTGTTCTGTATTTCAAGTCTTCAAGCAGGCACAGCCGTGTGCTGTGCTCTGCTCTTTCTGACAACAAAGCAGGAATCTCAGGCATAATGATAAGGTGCCTTAGAGTCTCTCACAGGCCTATGTTATCTAACACGGAGGTTCTACTTGTCAAGCACACAAGGTCAGTAAAACAATTTTTGTGATGTATGTGCTTTTTCCACACCCCAGCTGCACTTTCTTGTGCGTATTTACAATGATCCTCCTTGCCATTCTTCCGTTATATTCCCATACATTCCAGCCCCTTGTTCAAGGGACTGCTTCTGCTGGGACCGGCAAAGCCAGAGTTTTTCATTTCTGCTTTTGAGGTGTAGTACAGAGCATTTTACAGGGGCACACAATAAACACATACAGAAAAAGGAAAAAACATATTTCTACAATAATCAGGTGTCTTATTCATCTTGTCAAGGAATTAAATGAGTCATTCAGCCAGGCATTAACAGTAGATTATTTCACTTGCTGCATTACTCCCAAACATGTGAAATGTCATCTTCCATGCTGGCTGATTCATCATCTATGTTGAAGCAACACATGCTTTCAATATCAAAGCAGTATTTGCAGCCACTACCTACTCAGAGGAAACAACAATACGAAACATTTATGTCAGAATCCCTTAGCATAGCAAAATTCTGTAATACAGATTCAGGGGTTGTCATGCTAATGACAAAAAGAGATCCGCAGCTGTTAATTTCTCCTAAACATCAAAGGAAAATTATTTTAGTACAGTAGAGGCTGAACAAATCTAAGTTCACCAAGACAAATATAATTACATCAACAGAAGTCTTGTTGCCTTCAGCTAATACAGATGCTGTTGCTCCAGCTCCTTCAGCTGGTATTACTCCGGGTTTAACAATCTGGTGTGGGTGTCGCTGGGGAGTAATTTAGGGTTCTGCTTACTTTAGAACAGTGTTTAGATTTCTTAAACAGAAGTGTGATATAAAAGGGTTCAGTGGCGAGTTTATTATTTACTGCATGGGGGAAATATGCCAAGCCGAATGCTGCTTACCTTCTCTCCAAGTGCCAGAAGACAGGGATGGGGAGCAGAATGAAGACCCAGTAATCCAAGGGGAAATGGTTAGTGACCTGCTACACCACTTGGACACCCACAAGTCTATGGGGCCAGATGGGATACACCCAAGGGTGCTGAGGGAGATGGCCAAGGTGATCACTAAGCCACTTTCCATTATCTACCAACAATCTTGGTTAACTGGGGAGGTCCCAGTTTACTGGAAGTTGGCTAACGTGACACCCATCTACAAGAGGGGCTGGGAGGAGGATCCAGGGAACTACAGACCTGTCAGTCTAACCTCAGTGCCGGGCAAGGTCATGAAGCAGATGATCTTGAGTAATATCACACAGCACTTACAAGAGAACCATATCATCAGGCCCAGTCAACATGGGTTTATGAAAGGCAGGTCCTGCTTGACCCACCTGATCTCTTTCTATGACAAGGTGACCCACCTAGTAGATGAGGGAAAGGCTGTGGATGTTGTGTACTTATACTTCAGTAAAGGCTTTGACACTGTAACCCATAGCATTCTCCTGGAGAAGCTGGCAGCTCATGGCCTAGATGGGCGTACTCTGAGATGGATAAAGAACTGGCTGGAGGGCCTGGCCCAAAGAGTTGTGGTGAATGGAGCCAAATCCAGTTGGCAGCCAGTCACGAGTGGTGTTCCCCAGGGCTCTGTATTGGGGTCAGTTCTGTTTAATCTCTTTATCAATGATCTGGATGAGGGGACTGAGTGCTCCCTTATTAAGTTTGCAGATGACACCAAATTGGGTGGGAGTGTTGATCCGCTGGAGGGTAGGAAGGCCATACAGAGGGATCTGGACCTGCTGGATCATTGGGCTGAGGCCAGCTGTATGAGGTTTAACAAGGCCAAGTGCCAAGTCCTGCATTTGGCTCATAACAACCCCAGGCAGCGCTACAGGCTTGGGGATGAGTGGCTGCAAAGCTGCCTGGCAGAGAGAGAGGATCTAGGGGTGTTTGCGGCGATTAGGAATGACGCATACCAGGACGCAGACAGAAATTCACGCAGAGGCAGAGATCTTGTTCAGGAAGGAGCGCAGAGCCTGGCCAAGCAGAGAGCTGACCTAGGCCTAGGCTGCTTTCTTTATTCACCATTGACAATTTATAGGATTTACAGGTCCAGGCCTGGACTAAGATGTTTACAAAAAGGTGTTTTTCCACTAATTGTTATTAAGAACACACTAAACTCATGTGATATTTATCTCACTTGTTTTTCCACTCATTCACAGACCAGGCCCAAGGACATTCACACATCCCATGCACTTGGGGGTAGTTATCAGGCCCGAGATACCATTCTCACAAGTCTGGGCTATAACTTTTTACCATTACGAGAAACGTACTTCAAAGTAATCTGTCCAAGGCCCTTTATATATTATTATGTTAGTATTATGTCTTTGACCATCCAAATGCTCATGTTAGTATTGATCTTCCTTTATCATCCAGGTGGCTGGAACCGCACATCTTGCTTTCCCACATCTTACTTTCCAACAGTGTTGATTGACAGCCAGATGAATATGAGCCAGCAGTGTGCCCAGGTGGCCAAAAAGGCCAACAGCATCCTGGCTTGTGTCAGGAACAGTGTGGCCAGCAGGACTAGGGAAGTGATTGTGCCATTGTACTTGGTGCTGGTGAGGCCCCACCTTGAATACTGTGTTTAGTTTTGGGCCCCTCATCATAAGAAAGACATTGAGGCTCTAGAGAGAGTGCAGAGGAGGGCAATGAAGCTGGTGAGGGGCCTGGAACACAAGTCTTATGAGGTGCGGTTGAGGGAGTGGTTTTATCTGAGTAAATAATTTTCTTTTCAGTGAAGTGCAAAACAGGCCTTATCTTACAAAAGTTCAGTGTAGTTTGTAGTTGCTTTTAGTTAATATGAGCAGAACTTTACAGCTTAAGATTTCAGCAAATCTAGCTTACTAAGTAACATGAAGCAGAGAGTATATTAAAAATCATACAACCTTGGACTTCTAAATGATTCATTATACTTAGTGTGCATTTACTTAAACTAAATGATTAATACTAAAATTAAATTGGGCTCATCCACTGACCTGTGAGTAATAAAACCATTGCCATACTGCCCAATTATTTAGCAGAGACAGCTGAAAATAGGCTCACTCAGGCTGTCATATTTGTGTAATAAAGTGGTTGACTTAGAATCATAGAATGTCCTGAGTTGGAAGTGTCCCACAAGGATCATCGAGTCCAACTCCTGTCCCTGCATATGACGACCCCACACTTCATGCCATGTGTCTGAGGGTGTTGTCCAGTCTCTTGAACACTGTCAGGCTTGGAGCCGTGACTATCTCCCTGGGGAACCTTGTAGTCAAATTGTATACAGTAGGAAAAGTATGCACGAGACTCCCTGCACCCACAACTTATCGGTGTTTAGTGTGCCGTTCTGCTTCCTTTTGGGTGAGTTCTTGGCCTGGCTGCAGCTCAGGCCTTTACCTCCTCTGGAACCTGGACCAAGAAGTTATTTTCCAGATGCTTCAGGAATCTTCTGGACCTGTTTGTGCCAGCTGTGTGATATTCCCAGTTGACATCTGGCAAGTTGAAGTTCCCCATAAGGACGAGGGCAGATGGAGTGATCACAGGAGATGGAGTGATTACAGTGCTCATTGTCGGGATTGCAGTGACTGCTGTGTCTATCGTGGGGGGTGAGGTGACTGCAGTGCTTGTCGCAGGGGTTGCAGTAGCTGTTGTCAGAATTGGCATGACTGCAGTGCCTGTTGTCAGGGTTGCATTGGCCTCAGTAGCTGTAGTCAAGGGTGGCATGGCTGCTGGGCCCACGGTCAGGGTTGCAGTGGCTGCAGGGTCTATCACGGGAATTGCAGTGGCTGCAGGACATGTTGCTGAGGCTTCAGTAGCTGTAACACCTGTCATGTTCCACCCAGAGTACGGATGGGGGAACAGGTGACTCAGATTTGTTGGTCCCTTTGGTTGGAAAAGATTATACACAATATTTAAGGTCTGTAAACAAATACTTTTATTTTCTAGCTTGGCCCAATTGGCAAATGATTTAGTGGAAGGAAAGGGAAAGGGAAAGGGAAAGGGAAAGGGAAAGGGAAAGGGAAAGGAAAGGGAAAGGGAAAGGGAAAGGGAAGGGGAAGGGGAAGGGGAAGGGAAAGGGAAAGGGAAAGGGAAGGGGAAGGGGAAGGGAAAGGGAAAGGGAAAGGGAAAGGGTGTCAAAGAGTTCCAGGCGACCTTCAAGGGTCTTGAGCGGTCTGGGTTCTTCTTCCTTAGTGTCATGTAGTGCCATGCTGGGCCTATCAGAACACAGAGCTGCGTGTTCTTCTACATGTCCCCCCCTCCTGTATCAGCTGGCCTTTTCTCTGTGGCTTGTTAGCATGTAAATCGCAATTCACCTTATCATGATGTCACATCTCCTGCTCCTAGTGATGTCCCATCTCCTGTGGCTGGATGTTGCAGAACTGGTTCTGCCAGTGTTTGAGACATTACCCTTTCAGTCTCTCACAAAACATGTTGCATAAGTTAGAATACCTGCAAGAATAGCTGCAGTCCTCCTAAATAGTTTTACCATCAGCAAGGACTGACACACATTCCAGAGACCCAGTAATACCAACAATCTTTGCTCGATCTCCCAGGGATTTTCAAAATTCTCAAAAGCATCTGTAATTTGCCCTAATGAAAAAGGCAAGGTGTAGTTGGATAGCTCTTCTAAAAAATGGTTTTTCTGACTGAAAAAACAAAAAGGTACAATTCTCTTTAATTTCTCTAATTTCCACCAGAGGGCTCCAGAGATACTCCCAAATACACCATCGGCTTAACTATGTCTATATAGAGCAATGCTACACAAGCCAGCAACAAAGCGATTATACCAACTTTATACCAACTTCTGGAGATGATGCACTGCACATAAACACTAACAAGAAATATCCACCCCAAAAAAGGCATCACCGAATACAACCGAGAAAATAATACAAATAATGCAAAATTTGCAACAGCATCATTCAAATCAAAATAATAACTGCAATCTGCTTTAATACCACCAAATGGCCTGTGAAACACACAGATTTGTTGTTTTCTCACCTCTCTGAAACTTTCAAAGAAAAAGCTGATATTCTCTTGAGTGAGCTTTCCGAGGTCTCCTTCCACCAGAGGCAGGATTAGAACTCCGATGTTCTCCCACTTGCACTACCCGGGAAGCTGTTTAGGCAGATAGTCAAAGACCCCTCTTAGCCCTCGTCACTCGCCCCACATTGGGCGCCAATAAATCTGTCACTGTTTATTGCAGGGCGACAATAAATTGTGGTAGATGCTCTCTATTAACCACCTGCCCTCCCCACTAAGGAAAGGGAATAGGAGGGAAAGGGAGAGAGACAAGTTGAAAAGTTAAAAATGCTTTACTAATAATACTAATAATGAGAGAAAATAAAGCAAAATAAACAAAACCAATATTGAATTTCCCAGCGTAGCACAGCAGTTACCTGCAGAGCGCTGGTGTTGTGCCAGAGGATGCAGGGCAGGCACCAGGAAGTCCTGGGCTGGACTCAGCAGTAGATAGGAACTGGATTCAGGGATGCATGGACTGGAACCAGGCCTAGGATTGCAAGCAGAACAGGCAGGGTCCTCTTCAGATGCCAGCCATGGGTGAAGAGAGAGAGACCTTTGTGATCTCCCAGTTTTATACAGTGTATGGCGTGAAAAAATTGCAGTTACTTAGAAGAACTTAGCTGAAAGGAAAATTCACTGAAAGAGAATTGTTCTTGTTTTAAACAAAACCAGGACACTGCTACTGAGTGAGAATCCTTTACACCTCTCAAACTTCAATGTTCTCAGTGTCTAATGATTGCAATATGCTTGCTGTTAACTAGATCATATACTCTAGTGAAAAATTCTTGAATTGTGAGGTGAAGATTGAGTGGGCTGTGGTGATGTTGGGACTTTCCTGTGCAGATTATTTCTGTTTTGAAGTCAATTGGTCAGAATTGCTGAGGTTTTTATTGTTGTACTTGATAAGTTTGAGGAGATTATTGCATAAAGATTTTAATTTTGCTGCTGATTGGTATTTGAACTGAAATTAAATATATAAAAGGTTTCTACATTTAGGCTCTTCCTCTCCACCTCAAGACTATGTAAACTGATGAGATGACATAAGCCTAACTAAAGAGAAAATGCAGTATAATTTCCTTTATATGGTCACTGATTTCAGTTAGACATTACTGGAGTAACTGAGGCAAATATTTAATGCTTGGCCAAATTTCATTTTGAAATAATTCTATTCATACTTTAAATTGCTTTGATGCATTTTGCTGTCTTAATACCTGTAGCTGCAGTCATCTGCATAAAACTGAAGCAATTATATTGGTGTTATTTACACTTGAAGAACTTAACCCTATGTATCTGCCTGGCCATCTAGCTATATATGTAATATTTATTTATTTACAGAGGCTTCAGACACTCAGTAATTCCTTTGTAAGTATTATTTTCATTAACATTGACTGTCTCACATGGTCAATGTCATGGTCAATAGCATTTTGAGAGAAGAATAAGTGGTCAGGGACTATCCATTAATTAAACTTGTGAGGGATTTTACTTTATCTGAGATTTCTGTAAGGATTCTCTAACATGTAACGTCATGTTTATGTTCCTGATACAAGCATATCGTGTTGATAACAGGAAGTTGGATCACTGAATTTTCAGCTTTCATTATTTCATAACCACGTACTTCACAGTTAAACTAGTAAAATGGCAAATTATTCTGCAGAGGTGTCATGAGAAATAGCTTGGTAAAAACATTCATCTTTAAGAATAAAATCTAAAAAATTTATTTTCCATTGAAAGTCAAGATGGATGAACATACCAAGCAAGTGCCAGTGTACTAGTAAGAATGCAGTGGGGCATTTGCATCAGAGAAACTTATACTTGTTGGCCTTTTTAACCATTCTCAAAGTATCTGTGAAATGAAATTTATTCATTTTTTATAGCACCATTCTCACAACACGTACTGGCCCTGGATCTGGTTTCCTGTGCATTGGAGCCTGCCAGCTCCCGGGAGGACTGGTAGGCTGCCGAGAAAAATGTTCTGAGGTGCCTGGTAGGAAAAGCTGCTAGACTTGTGTTGGGACATGCACTCTCAGGGAATTTAGGTACTTGCCTCCTCTCCAGAGTCTTGAAGCTAGACCTTTTGTTCCAAAATACAGCTAAATATTTTGGGGCAGTGCTTCCCTTTCATTTGGTAGTGTATTATCTGCTTTGAGAAGACATTCCTGCTCTAGTCCCTAGAATAAAGATATCAAGATGTTCAACTGTGAGACTCCACAGTGCTTCCAGACCCAAAATTAGGCTGCCCTGGCCTGAAAACAGAGTTAGAGGAACCCAGCACCTAAAAGTTCCTTAAAACCTCTGCATTGTCCGGACCCCTTCTCATTTGTCATTTAGCTGTGGAGGTTTCTAAAATTTGGTGTCACAATCCCCAGATCTTTTTGTATGCCTGTGACTAATTGTGTAAGACTGCTTGGATACAGGCTCTGGAGCAGAAATGTAGGTGCTATGGGGACACAGCTGGTTAGGAATGGAGATGTCAAAAGACTTTATAATGAACATTCAATCTTCTGTCAGCCTTTTGTGAAGTGAAACTCATCTGATGTCAGCTGACATAGCTTCATGTATTTTTCAAAAGAATTTTGCTCTAAATCCATCTTTTAATACAAAGCATTTGTGAGATTCTTGCTTCACTCTGGTGTTTCAAATAAAATGACAGTTGCAGTTCCAGTGTACTGTCTGTGAGAGATTCCGAAGCCACTGAATTTTGAAGGATACATCAAGCCCTTGGCAACTAGAATATATTTCATCAGTAAAGAAAAATAACAGATTATTTTTTTCACTGGTAAAGTCTGTGTATTCTGATCCCTAAATAAATATATTTCATTCTTACAACTTAACCTCAAGGTGCCTTGGTGCAACATGGTTTATAACCAGTTTCTGTTCTTATGTGTTCTCCTCATATGATATTTTTTAAAAAGGTTAGAGATAATGGAGGAGAAGGTCTAGATTAGATTATTTTATCTTTCACAGATGGGTATTGCACTGATGAGACAATGTAATCCAATAATGATCTTATGAGCCCAAGGATCTGTACTGTATGAATGTGTATACTTGCATTCAGATATTTGAAATAATGTTTAAAGTGTTATTTAATGGCCTTGGGGAGGGTGACATAGAGTTGCAGCAGCATGGACATTTGTGGATTTCAATGATTAGAAATGCTGTTAGGTCAATTTTAAAGCAATATGATTATGCAAATCTTTCCCTAATGTAGCTTTGGTGTATGTCTCGCAACTAAATGGATGGTGTTGTCATGTTTCATTATGAAGTCTACAAATGTAAAGGTTTTGTGACATCAGAGGAAGCCACTGGCTTCACTGGAATGCTTTGGGACATTGCAGGAATAATGCTTTCTCAATGTCCCTTGTCCAGCTTCATGCCTTCCAGTAGCTACATGGATTGAAAAACCAACTTCAGCCATATCTCAGCCAATATACCAAAAACCAATCCTCAGCTGGGTGTGCTGGAGCTGTCTTACTCCAATCAGAGTCAGAATGGGTATAGAGAAGGGTCTAATGAGGAGACAGTGGTGGAAAAAATGGTGGAGAATGGGGAGCAGAAGATAGCTGGATACTGATAGAAAGGAAAGAGGAAGTGACAAGGAGATAGACATGTACATTGGAAGGGGAAATTAAAAGATGTGTAAGAGCTTGAGTCAGAGATAAAATGCTGCCAATAAGAGCATGTGAGGAAAGATCCTGTCTGTAATAAAAAAAAAAAAAATTCAAAAAAAAAAGAAACCCTCTTAAGAAAAAAATAGAGGATTTTAAAATGTATTATATTCTAAAGAAATGTACCATTCCACATCAAAATGATTGAAATAGGATAGGAATAAGAGTAAAGGGAAAAATACATTTTCTTGCTACATTTACAGGGGCAAAACAGGTTACAGAAAAATAAAATAGAGTGAAAATCCTCAGAGCTAGCATTTTTGTTTCAGGCAAACAAATTAAAACTGAGTTATAGAATAGCTTCTGGACATATATGTCCTAGGTTTGTTATTAGAAAACTTTTTGGCTGCAGTCTGAAAACTAAATACTTGCATACTTGTATGTGTAAAGATGGAGCAGTTTGTAGCATCTGTCTAATTGTCAATGGGATTTTAAATATGGATTGCAATTCTGATTCACATAAATTTACTTGTATAAAGAAGTTACAGCAGAGGATGCTCAGATAAGGATTCAGAATGAAGTCTGCAGAAGTATGTGGGGACTGTGGTAGGTAGTTACTGACAGGAGTTGCAGTGAAGTATGGGTCTGTTGCTGGTACAGTTATGCATATTTTAAAAGCAGCTCATGGTATTCCAAAAGTAAAAACCTGAGACAAGACTGGGGAACCATTTAAAAGGTAATATCCTTGAAGCTTTTAAAAGTTCCTTTTAAAGGGGAGATGTACAGTCTTGCTGGGACATATACAAGTTAAAATGGAGAAGAGAGATAAGAAAAGTGGATCTGGATGAATTTGAAGATTTACAGAAATGTTTGAACTTGGAGACATTTGTATTGCTACAAGAGATCAAAGTTCACAGTATATACTGTTATGACCTGTCTCCTATCATTGTACTTGTTGTGGGTTAACCCTGGTGGGCAGCTCAGCCCCACACAGCCACTCACTCACTCCCCCCCAGTGGGAGTCCAGCTGTCCCAGCTGTGTCCCCTCCCAACTTCTTGTGCACCCCCAGCCTGCTCACTGTCAGGGCAGTGTGAGAAGCAGAAAAGGCCTTGATGTCATGTAAGCACTGCTCAGCAATAACTAAAATATCCCTATGTTATCAACAGTGTTCTGGTCACAAATCCAAAACACAGGACCATACAAGCTACTATGAAGAAAATTACTCTATCTCGGCCAAAACAGTACAGTACCGTACTTTCATACTGATAATTCAAGAAATATCTAACACCTAAACTAAGATGATGTGTTCCAGTCTGCACTGACACTGGCATTTATGGGAATTTTTCCCCCTATAGGAAGAAGGAAATAAGTTGCTAATTATTTCGCAGCTCAACAAATCCCTTTCTCCCTTTACTAATGACATTTAAATTGCAGACAATTTCATTTGCAATCAATAATGTTTGATGGAACTATAACCAAGCAAAAAATGAAGAAACTCATTTTCATTTAATCTTTTTGTATTCTTCCTTTCTCACGTCTCAGACTATAGATCACTTAATTCCTAAATTGTAACAATTCTTACGTACCTGGATTTGCATAAAAAACATAATAATGTTTTAAAGTATAACTGAAGCATCTTAAATATTTGTATATGTTCCTAAGATTGCTCTCTGCAGAGAGAAATCCCATCAGAGTTCCAGACCTGAGCGGACGGAGGAAGAAATGCAGCCAACTCAATGTGAGTGATAAAGCATACTTCGACTTTATTGCCCGAGATAGCGTGCATTTATACCAAATACCATAATTATGCATACTTGTCTCTATCTAATAGGCTAAGCACTAAAAGGTTACATTTACTTACTCCACCTACTTGGGTTTAGCTAGCTATGTGCATCCCGCATTCTTCTGACTCTTATCTCTTCAAGGATATCCTGACCCTGCCTTAGTTAGTACTTTTCCGTTCCCCCCTTTCCCACGGCCTAATAGACAAGCTAACTAAGGCCTACTTACGTCAACTAAAATGGGCTCTGCTCGTACAGTTGCTTGGTGGACTCATGTCCGTGCTCCTTGAGCCAATCCCCGACATCTCCCCCCTTTTCTTTTTTTACGAGCAGAGCCTGCCCAAGTGTCTGCTCTAAAATCTTCTTAATACATGATATAGCACAACTCAAGCATATTAATGCAACTACTACTATGATTAAGAGAGCCAGAGCACTCTGCAAAAGCCCTTTTACCCATCCTCCTAGTCCAAACCAGTTCATGAGGCCCTCTAAGCCAAAGAGGCCTACATCCTCTCTGATCTTCTGTGAATGGTCCGTAAGTTGTTTAATCTCCTTGTGGATGGATCTCGACTTATTCTGTAAATCCATACAGCACATTCCGTCAAATTTCTCACATCCATGGCCATGGGCTAATAACAAGAGTCTCCTGTGACTGTATTCTGCAGCGTAGCATGTCTTACAGAATCTACATCTAACAAAAGTCCACTTAAAGCCTTAGAAGTTCTGGTTGTTTGCTTAACTAGCCAGCATCCTAATTTTTCTAAAGTATTTAAAACTTTAGTTGTGCCAACACTAGATACAAGAGATCCTAAAACCCTTACCCTGATCCTCAATAATCTACATTATCATCACATTTTGACTCATATACACGCAAAAAGTGTTTTTCTCGTCTTGCTCTTCTGTGATCTATTATCATAGATACATTGGGCGTTAAGAGAGTTAATAGTCCCAAAATACACAGTCCTCCAACAGCATTAGAAGGAATTCCTGGTCAGGCTCTATCTTCACAGATCAAGAATACACCATACAGGAGGTTTTAGGGTCGCTGTCCCACATTATCAATGACATCCCTTGCATTCTTCTGTGAAGCATTACACCATCGAGTTTCATTTCTGTAGTCACCAAGGGTAGCATTAACATTTTGCAGTTTTATCCATTCATGTTCTTGTATACTGTTCTGACACTTTTCACAAACCGGCTGGATACAAGCATCCATGGGCATAGATGCCAGCAATTCCAGTTCCTGTGGTTCGATGTCTGCTTCCGGGAGGCAATTAATCCAAAGTGCCATGTTAGTATTATTACAGTTCGTTGCAATGCCTCTGCATCAACCACTATTTGAAACAGTCGTGTGATGCTGCTGTAGTCATCAAGGAAGACACCAACCAAGCATGTGTGGAACGTTTTTTCCAGAGACATCGTAGTTAGGCATATAGATGGTCAGTCATGTTGGCTAAAATAATCCACATGTTAGTCTTTGTCTGTGCAGGCATCCAAAACACAGCAGCTGCAACAATCATTGTCAGGAAGATAACACAGGTTTCACGTTTCGTGCTGGCAACTATTGCGGCCCTTGATCTGTAAAAACACAAGAATAACCTCTCCCCCAGGTTATCAATTGGTGTGGCCTATTCCATTGAACGTTAACTAGTGATTTGACCATAACTAATGCAGGTTCTTTCTGATTTAGCATGGTTTTGGGTCATACGTACAAAGTGTTTCATCACAGGGCAAATTTAGGCTGCACCACTTAGATATAAGTGATTCATCACATACAATCCTTTTGACAATTCCCCTTTTTGTTTTAAAAAAAAAAAACAAACCAAACCAAACCAAACCAAACAAAACAAAAACACAGTTCAGAATCAGATACGTGCGTTGGATCTTGACTACGTACTCAAAATCGCAAATCAAATTTAGAGGTTCCTCCTTAAAAATCTCTAAATAACTTAAAGCTGTGCCAAGTTCTGCTAATTGGGTTGAACTTTCAATAATTTTCACAGAATGATGCTAATCACTATCTTCACGCTAAACCACTACAGCTTTATGAGACTTCCCAAAACCATCAACAAAAACTGTGCAAGTATGTAGGATCAGACCAAATACAAGTATGGCCTATGACCTGATGTTAAAGACTTGCAGGTTCTGCAGCAATTTACATTTTACATTTATGCATACCAAAAGCTGTGCTGTTAAGAAAACCAGCTAGTGCAATTGACAAAGACATAGATTACAAATAAAATAAAAAATTATGAAAAATCAGAATTAAATTTCACAAATGGTACATATATGACAAAAGGATCATGGCCTATTAAGACTTAAATTCATTCCCTGCATTTTCTTGATCAGAGTGACAATTGGTATATTAGTCTGTTAGCATTCTCATCGTACTGTCCCACAATAGCCACAGGTTGTTTCATAGACAAATCTGCAAGTCCAATCAAATGCAGTCAGCCTGTAAAGTTGTCATAAATTCATCCCTCAAAGTTTCTAACTCCATTTCGGCTGTCATATTTATTGGATATTGTTTTCCCTTACCGGATCGAAGTCCTGTTTCAGATTTCTCAGTGTAGTATTTGCTTTATCAAAAACATTGGCTGTTAATACTAGTGGAAATACAGCATTCAAAAGTTCCTTGAAGATTTCTCACTTGCACAGGCAGATCTGCACCATCCAAGCACCTTCTTGTAGGATATGCAACTAAACAGAATTCTCAGAAAACGTTATTTGAGCTTACAATTTACTTAACAAATCCTGACCCAAGAGAGGTATAGGACTTTTGGGCAAATACAAGAATTCATGTATTAAAACTTTGTTCCAAATCTGGCATTCCGTTTGTCTCAAAAAATGGCCTTTCTTTGTTGTCTCCCATGTCCTCAAAAACTAGCATGGTGAATTTACTAAGAAGTCTCGTACAACTAATTACCATAGGATAAGTCTATCAACAAATTTTTGGTTTAATTGTCCAGTTTCATTAGAACTACGGGTCTGCTCAGGATGCCTTTAAACTTCACCCTCGGACTGCTCCATTCAGTATTACATCGCTGCAGTGGGGGGAGAGAGAACCCCCCTTTCACTGCTTTAAAAGCGGGCAGCCAGGTTTTTCCAGTTGTTTTTTCTTTCTGTGCAGTGTAGATATAACTAAGGTCATGCAGCTGGCATACTGGCTGGTACGAAGTAGGAGGCTCTGGGAAACTTCTCAGTTACAATGAGCTGCACACAGGCCTGGGATATTTTGCTCTTTTGTTTTCCCATTTCATTCCAGCCATAATACACTTTATATGCAATTTCAAGTAGCTCAGCAATAGTTACATTCCTTAGCTCCATTTACCTTTTACAATTTAGAGATGTCAAAAAACAGTATAAACCAGTATAATAAACATAAATCCATTATTCTATTGTCCTAGATCCAAATCAGTTCACATTCCAGCAACCTTTAAATACAACTTCATAACTTCATACAATACCCCAAGTTCACATCTATCATAGTATTTTAACAATTTAAATGCTTTTCTAACAATATAAGCGATTACTTTAATGTGTAAGGATGCATCCTAAGGGGGAGCAAGGTGGAATTTTAGCAGTGGAACCGGTTCCCATTTTGTAATTATCTCCCCAAACAAGATTCTTTTGGTACCGAATATGAATATACAAACTAAAATACTGAGCTCAGATACGAAAACCATATACCAAGTTCAAATAAGCAGATGGATCACACTTACACCAATTTAAGACAATATCTCAATTTTTTGCATTGCACCTTGAACCGCTAACTGCTCAGCCAGGTGGAGGTACCTCTGGGTCTCCCTGACAAAATGGGTCAGTGCGCGCTGGAGGCCCATTTGGCATCCGCCCCCCCCCCCCGCAGCAAGCTGGACTGGGCAAGGCCTTTTATCAGTGTCTCATCTGGTGCGCTACAACTGTTATTCTAAAACCAGGATTCTTTACTTGATGTGCATACAAAAAGGCCAAATTTAGTGCACCGAGATGAGAGACAGCCTATCACAGGGTTGCGCAAGTCTGGATATTGGAATAAAGCTAGTACTCTAGAAAAAAAAATATAACAGCTACTACACATAAAATCTTAACATCACGTTCACGCAGTAAGGAACTAAATTACTCATGATCTTTTTGTACTATCACAAAACACACCTTTTGAGTCAACTGATTCTCATGATTTAACAGTCTGTGAACTTACTGTACCATATAACAAAGACCTACCAAAATTGCAACATGCTTAAACAGATACCCACAAAGAAAACAGGCTAATAAGGAAAACATTGTGCAGACTTCGGCAAGTTTACTGTGACCTGTGTGTTATCAGTTAACTCTCTCTCAGCTGTCTGAAATGATTTAATGATCTCTTGTAGGGATTTATTTTGTCTTACTCTTCTCACCCTAAAAACAACATTAATTGCAATAAGGTGTTACACTTCAAGATTCTATTCCCCGGACACTTTTCCCAATCATTTAACTTATACAGCAGCCACCATTAATTACAATATTTTACAAGATCTTCTTTCCTCATATTTCCAAGTGCTTCCCTATGTTTTGAAACACCTCCCAATACCGATTTTTTTATGAACACGACTGAAAACAGTAATTTCTGACCCCATGGAAAAGCACAGGGCTGCTTGCAGCGTGAGTGGGAAAAGTGGAGAGAAAGTTTTACGGCGCACTTATACCACAAAGAAACAATTCTAACAACAACCAGTGAAACAATTAACTCACATTCCTGACAAGCTGCTTGACTTTCAGAGAGGCAATAAACAGCAGCACATAATATGCACTGTAAAACTCGCAAATAACATGTTGATAGCAAACATTAGCATTCTCTACTGCCAATTCCAAAACCAGTGCTTCCTTAACTTCTAAGTTTTATACCCTGAGTCCCCAGGAGCACCCCCTTTCCCGTCACGATTATCATGACCACATTGCCGACTGTCAGATTCACTTGCTATTAGCTGATCTAATCTGTCACACAGTTCTGTTGTCCAGTTCTATTTTCAGTGACTTCTTCTGTTCTCTTGTGGAAGTTAGAGGGTTAAAATGCAGGAAAAGCAGATTGGTAAAATTGGTAAAAGAACTGATAGTACACTTGTTTACGACTTTAGCATTCTCAGCTTTCACAGGTTCTTTGAGTAAGTTGTCTGACACCAATCCTCTGGACTTGCTGTTCTCACCAGGGTTAGATGATGGTACAGGAGGCTAACCATTTGGCATTGTTCCTTCCCCCCGCCCCGGACTGCTGAACCATCGGGGATGCTGAAAGCACAGCAGGGGATGGAATAGGGAGGGTATCGCAGACACAAACCGGGTGAACTTCACCGCAACTTTCAGGATACTTATCAGGCTGCAACGCTGCAAAAATTCCGGCAGCAGCAGACCGTTCAAGCTTCCATGTAGTTACTAATGATTTAGCTTCTGTATCTCCATTGCTGACTTTATCCCATAATTTCTGCTCTATACTGTCCCAAAGTTCAAGTTTTGAGTCACTAATGCTCGTAACAGTCTTTTCAGTTTTAATTGTTTCACTGTAGTATTTATCAGTTTCCAGATGGTTATAAGGCCGAGAATATATTTTTCACGGTGACAAATTGCCTTCCACAACACAGTTCCCATCTTTTTCCAAGTCTCTATTTGAAAAACTCCTGACAGGTCAGCAGGATACCTATTGCCTCTGCACCAAGTTAATAGTCTTTTAAGGTTCTTCGCTGATAACGCAGATATGCCCGTTTCCATCGGCGGAGCGGAAGGCTCCATTTTGCCGAGTTTCTGTGAAACTACCACGGCTAAATTCTTTTCCACTTTATGACGCTTAATATTATTAATTACTTCCCTCCACGGTTTCATCAGTTTCTTAGCTGTTTTATCCTCGTCTATGACCATATCCCACAACACATCCCCCAATTTCCTCCACTCTCCTTCATCAAACAATAAATCAGGATCCTGAAAACACCCCTTAGTTTTCCCCGTTGCTACTAGACCAGCTAGCTGTTTAACGCAACTATGATCAACCCCCCACTTTTCTAAAAAGCTTTGTAATAAATCTAGGGCTACGTCTAAATCCATTTCTCCGTTATTCATCACTATAGTACGGTACCTCTTGCTAAATTAAGAGACCTCTTGCAGCCCTTGTTTCCTGTAGCCCAGCACTGGCGAACTTCAGTCGGTTCAGGCTTCGGAGTCGACACACCGCAGCACAGTGTTCGGTCGCTCTTGCCCGCCGGTCGCTGCTCTCCCGGCGCCTTTTGCTCCTGTCCGCCGCTTCAGGTCCCTTGTTCGGGCGCCAATTGCAGAGAGAAATCCCATCAGAGTTCCAGACCTGAGCGGACGGAGGAAGAAATGCAGCCAACTCAATGTGAGTGATAAAGCATACTTCGACTTTATTGCCCGAGATAGCGTGCATTTATACCAAATACCATAATTATGCATACTTGTCTCTATCTAATAGGCTAAGCACTAAAAGGTTACATTTACTTACTCCACCTACTTGGGTTTAGCTAGCTATGCGCATCCCGCATTCTTCTGACTCTTATCTCTTCAAGGATATCCTGACCCTGCCTTAGTTAGTACTTTTCCGTTCCCCCCTTTCCCACGGCCTAATAGACAAGCTAACTAAGGCCTACTTATGTCAACTAAAATGGGCTCTGCTCGTACAGTTGCTTGGTGGACTCATGTCCGTGCTCCTTGAGCCAATCCCCGACAGCTCTCATTTATATATCTCGTGTTTCCTATAGGTGTAGTCACTAAATCTGTATGAAACAAAGGTCTTCCTTGGTGAACAGAGACACCAGGGCACTTTTCCGGATTCAGGGAAATTAAGTCAGGTCAGGATAGCATTCTGCATTTTATTCTTCGGAGGATTTATTTACCTGGTCAAAAGCTATTTTGCCTCCACTGATTCACTTTAAAATAAACCTTGAAGCACTTCTGTTCAACAGATATAGAAAAAAGTATGTCCAAGGCAGAATCTGATTTAATTCAGATCTTCTTTTTTAATTTAGGACTTCTGGTAGCAATGGGAACTCAAGAGATATTCAGTGGACACTTTAAAATTAAGATATATGGTCTCATTAACTGTTTCTTACTGTATACTTTCTTAAAGAAGAGTGTCTGATGTGAACACTTAGAGCAGCACAGGGCTGTGGGTTAGAGCCAATCATCTATGTACTCTCTGGAGGCAGTTGTGGGGACATAAGCCCCCTGTCTCCCATTCTTTGGGGAGTTTCCTCTTTTCTGAAAGAGGAGTAAGATTTATGTAAATGGATGTTGCCAATGGTGTTTCTTAACAGCCTCCCTTACAAAGCATTTCATTAAGATCTGATGCTGAAACTGCACAACCGCTAAGATCCGTAGGTAGTCACATTTGCAGGCAGAGTAGCAGCTCTGCGTTTCTGCCGTACGGAACTGCTGTATGTGAATGGTGGGATGTACTGGTCACGTTCCTAGTCTACTCTTTGCTGTCTTCCTTAGGAAGCCCATACATATAACCAAATATTCTCTGTACCGAAGCTTAGACTCTCCTAGCCTTGCTCCCATTTAAGCATAAGTGCTCTGATTCTGCTGTGAAAGTGGCCTCTGTCTACTTGTAGATATATATTACAATACCTGCAGATATATAATATCTGTACATATTTGGCTTCTTTTTCCAAGGAACCTGAGGGTCTTCTGTACAAAATAGCTCTCATTATTGAATAGTCTGCCCTTTGCGAGAAGTTTTTCTACTGCTGTGCCTTCTGCATAGAAAGAATTTTGCATTGTGAATGTTGCTTTAGGTGTGTTAGAAATGCTTTGTCTGACAGGAAAGGGTTATCATATATCCTAAAGATGCTCAGAGTATGAATTCAGCTTACCTCCCCTAAGGAACTCAGATTTTCCCAGGTGGGTGAGTGTTTTGTCCTTGGTTGTCATATACAGGTCTACCTGGTCATCCACTGTGTTTTTGAAAAAGCATTACTGTCTGAGCAGCATCTAATAGGTCTCCCTAGCTAGATCCTAATCTTTCAGAGAACCAAAGCAGTTTTTTGGGGTACACACTTTATATCAATAGAGGCTTTTTAGAAACAGGTTGAACTTACTAGTTTCATATCTTCAGTGGTGTGGGTCCTCCTCCAAAAGTGAAGTGGTGGAGGTGAGAAAAAGGTAAATCAGAAAAGGGAATGGGATGCTCCAGTCTCCTAATCATATTTGTAGCCCTCTGCTGGATTCCCTCCAGTAGTTCCATGTCCTTCTTAAGCTGGGGAGCCCAGAACTGGACACAGTACTCCAGATGTTGCCTCACCAGAGCAGAGGGGTGGATAACCTCCCTCGACCTGCTGGTCACATGCTTCCTAATGCACCCCAGAATACTGTTGGCCTTCTTGGCCACAAGGGCACATTGTTGACTCATGGTCAACCTGTTGTCAATCAGAACTCCCAGGTCCTTCTTTGCAGTGCTGCTTTCCAGCAGGTCCACCCCTAATCTGTACTGGTGCCTGGGGTTATTCCTCCCCAGGTGCAGGACCCTACACTTGCCCTTGTTGAACTTCATTAGGTTCTTCTCTTCCCAGTCCTCCAGCCTGTCCAGGTCTCACCAAATGGCAGCACAACCCTTCCTCCCAGTTTTGTAGCGTGGGCAAACTTGCTGAGGGTACAGGTCCCAATGCTGCTGCTGATGCTTCAGGCTCTGCGCTGCTCTGCACTGCTCATTATAATTTGTTTCCAGAGCTTCACCTCCAGGGTGGATTTATGCTTTAACAAGTAGCTGTCAAGTGAGAGGTAAAGGCAAGAAGTAGAAGTGTAGGTTCAACATAGGATTCTTGTCTCAGTTTTGCCTAGTTTAGCCTGTATTATAAACAGAAGTTGACTGACTTGTTTTTTTGCTGCTATGAAAAATCCTGTGGCCCTGGGTCAGGGTCTTCTCTGCTGGCTCTTGTCTGTGTAAACCACCTTCCCAGAGCCCAGGCTGACCCCCAGATTTGAGGCTTGCCTACCCACTGGGAAAGCCCTACCTCTCAGCTGGTGTTTGGCTTGGCACTTCTGTCTGTACATCCTTCCCCTCAGTGCCTTGGAAATTGCAAAAAGCAGCATTGGAGCCTGGACTCTTTTTTTGTTGTGAAAATTGATTATTTCCAAACGTAACTTTTTTCAGAGAAAACAGAAAAGCCATTTTGTGTTGAAGTAACCTTACTCATGACTTACTAGCTCTTAGTTACTGTGATGGGATTTTTTCCTGACAAATTGGTAGATGTTATTGCTGGGTTTTTTTAGCGGAAGGTACACAATTTAATATGCTGTGAGAGTGAAAAACAGCTGTTAGACATAAAACCAGCACCAATTCATAAAGGCAAAATAGAATTAATGTGTTTTATATATACAGATTCACCCACAGCACTACAGACAGCATTTTCAAGGTTTGCTTGTTCTACCTCCTTTTCTCTGTATTGGTCATTTTTAACTAAGGTGTTTGAACACTGCTGTCAATTTTTTGTCATGCTTTCAGTTGTACATGCATTTTTTAATCTGCAGAAATACAGGTTTCAGATGTCCGATGCAGATACTCTTTTGTTCTAAGTCCTCCTTTCTTGCACATTGCTTTCTGCTGTCTTGTCTGTCTTTGGGTTTTTTGTGCCTCGGTGGAGACTTGAAATTTGAGGGGGGACAAATGCACCTAGCATTATGCAACATTTCTCTCCTCTAGCTGCAGTTGCTGCCCTCCCACACAGCAAACACCACACAGAATCACACAGGTCTTATGTGTGTGAGGGCATAAAGGAAGGCTGACATACTTGTCAGGGAAGATGCTACCTCTGTGTTCTGAAAACAGTTTTGGAGAAGGAAACTATCAGTTTCAGAGGGATTACTGTATGGGTGGGACCTCATAGTATGTTGCCAAAATTAATCTGATGAGCACAGAAGATTTTTTGAAAGGCTACTTTTTCTGCATGCATAGCTGTTTACGCAGTGACTTTACAATAGAGATTTGGCAGAAAGGTTAGTATGCTTTAAGCACAAGAGTTCCTGTTTTGTAGTATATTATTAGTGTGTTACTTTTCATTTTTTGTGCCTCTCAGCTGTCACATTCTTAATCTTTGTATGGTCACAGAGCATACATACAGTGTGCTGAGTTAAGTTCGTTGCAGGAAGTATTATTTTGTGCCTACAAAAGCAAGTCTACAGCACATGCCTGAAAGCCAGAAAGCAATGTTTTAACTATCAACTCTTTTAGTACCTCAATTTCACCAGTATTGCATGGAAATAATGTTACTTTACTTCATAGTAGTATTCTGAGATTAATTAGTTCATGGTGCTTAATTGATATTAAACAGAACTGTCAAAGCTTGCCATCATTATGATATCTGAAGTTCAGGCAGCAAGAGTAGTTGCAGTTTCAGCACTGGATGATCTCTGCTCCCACAGCTGAACTCTGTATATTTGTCTGCCATGACTAGTATGTAAATTATAAGGTAGTCCATTTATCTGCCTAGAAAACTTAATTTTTTTTTCTTTTTGCCTTTACTTGTTCAACATTTACATTTCTTTTTTCTTTGAACTGCATACGCAGTTGGTACTTAAAGTCTTTGTGGATATATACCTTAGGACTTGACATTTCAGTGCTTATCTTTTCCATTATTTGCAAGAGGAGAATTTCAGAGTTCATGCTTGTGGTCATGCTAGTTATTTTCTTGGGGGCTTTGACATCCCTTGATATATCTAAAAGGTTTTTATTATAGTTTTGGGACTAGATGGGGAAAACGTCTTCATAACCAAGATGGTCTCTCACATATACAGCTATCCAGATCTGAAAATTTAAGTCAGAAGATGCAAATTCAAGGCAGAAATGGGTGAAACATTTGGGAAAGTGCAGGTGCAGAGGCTGTGCATTTCCAGCGTTCAGTTTCTTGTTGTATGTAATCCAACCTAGATGCAAACTGCTGCCCAAAGGCAGCTTTTTCATTGCCCCCAGGTAAAGAGGGATATGTGGCTATATTAATATCCCCTCCCTTCCACCAGTGAGTTGATTTGTTAGAAACTGATGATTATGGCTGCATGATCATTAGAGGCAGCACAAGGGAGAAATTAAATGGGCTGCTGGGTCTTGAAAGCAGTGAAAATGGTGAGAGGAGGGGAGAGTCAGGGATGTCTTTTTGGTGGCAGCCCACTGTTTAAGTCGAATTAACCACAAAATGAAGCTGCTTCCTCAGGGATCTAATATTTATTTAACAGTGAGATCTTTCAGTATTGTGGGAGATTTGAGGGATTTTCTTGAGGTTGTTGTGTGGATGGGTTTCTATTAGATAGAGATTTATTTCTGAACTAGCCAAAGGAATCTCAAGGCCAGCCCGAAGGCTGAAAAACAGCACCCTGAAAAAACAGCAGTGAGACTCCAGCACGTGGACAGCTTGTGAACATGGACAATATCCAATCAGCTAATGCATGCTTGGAGCGTAGACGCATGATCAGGAAATAACTGCATATATAAGGAGGCTTGTTTCTGTAATAAATGGCTTCTCTTGAATTCATATTGAATTGTGTGGAGTCCGTGAGTTTTCGCCCTCGCAAGTGGTGATTCCGACGTGATCCATAAGGAGAATTTACAGAAGGGGGACGACTGCTGCGGGGAGCGAGCCCCAGCTGGAACGGCTCGGCTGGACCGTGACACAGTCTGTGGGCTGCGTAACTCCTGACTGATCGCTACAGAAGCGACAGAGGAGGGATAAAGGATCCGATATCGTTGCAACGGACACCCAAAGAGGTGAGCAGCTGGGGGCGAGAGGAGATGGGGCAGAATATATCTAAAGAAGAAGCAGCCATTCTGCGGCTCCTCTCGCATATTCTCTCTAAGAGAGGAGTAAAGTATGAGGAGAGTAACCTCAAAAGACTATTAATTTGGTGCAGAGGCAATGGGTTTCCTGCTGATCTGTGAGGAGTTTTTCAAATAGAGACTTGGGAAAAAGTGGGAACGGTGTTGTGGAAGGCAATCAGTCGCAGTGAAAAATATATTCTCGGCCTTGTAACCACCTGGAAACTGATAATTACTACAGTGAAGCAATTAAAACCTGAAAAGACTGTTACGAGCATTAGTGACTGAAAACTTAAACTTGAACTTTGGGATGATATAGGGCCTGACTGAGCAGTAAGCAGTCAGCAGTTCAAGGTGAGCAGTAAGCAGTTCAAAGGTGCAATGCAAAAATTGAGATATTGTCTTGAATAAGTGTAACTCTGATCTATCTGCATATTTGAACTTGATATTTGGTTTTCATATCTGAGCTCAGTATTTTAATTTGCATGTTTCTATTTGGTACCAAAATAATTTTGTTTGAGGAGATAATTACAAAATAGGAACCGGTTCCACTGCTAAAAGTCCACCTTGCTCCCCCTTAGGATGCATCCTTATATATTACAGTAAATGCTTTTATTGTTATTTAATAATTTTGAGACCAGAAAAGAATTTATATTGTTAAACTCTGCTTTGCAAAAAAAAAAAAAAAATAAATAAAAAATTCATATTGGATTGTGTGGAGTCCATGATTTTTTGCCCTCGCACAGTACCATTGTAACTCATTTTTTTTGTTTCCACATATTTCCCCTGTCAGTCAGAACATTTCACTCCCCCTTGGTTTTAGCTTGTTTTGCTTCATTCCTTGTATTTATACATTTGTCATCCCAGACAAAGCTGTATGCTATACACATTCTGATAGAGAAAACTATAAGCATCTTGCCTTGTTTCCCTGTGGTCTGATTTGGATTTCATTAGGCATGCACGTTCTGGTGTTTAGTTCCTCTGATGCCCGAGGTGTGACGCACACTGTAACATTTGTTCCTTCAGACTCATGTTTCTATGCAGAGGGCACGTTAAGATAATCTCTCACTGCTTACTGCAGCAGCAGGCACATCCTTGCTACATGCAGACCAGTAAAGGATTCAGGAGCAGTTATGCTCTGGTTATATCTAGCAGGTTGAGAATTAGCTATCAGAAAATTTTCTTAGCCTTAATATTAATGACTGTAGAGCAGCAATGATGGTATTATGACTTAAAACTATCTGCATTTGCTAAAGCAGGTAACTGTGATAACTAGGTAGCCAGTTCCTCATGCTTGAAGAACTGGGAAAGGAATAGGCATATGTTAAACATGCTTTGGGGTTTGCCTACTGAATAATACTGAGAATGAAATGGACTTACTGAAGATGATGTATTCTGATGAGAGACCTGGCTGAAGCTTTGAATATAAAATTAAATAGATTCTGTAGCATTGAATCCAAAGTACTGCTGACTAATTCTGTTATAGAATCCACTTGGTAGAAGTATAAAAGTCAGCACTCACCACAAGTGACACAGCTGCCCACACTGAGACGCAGTGGGAAGTCACTGCCACCCAGGTGCCAGGCTGCAGGGTGTGCCCTGCTCTTATATCAATACTGGATGGCAGCAGCGATCACAGATGTGGGAGGCATGCCCAGGTGGAGGAACTCCTCCACTTAGTGACAGAGGTCTGGGAGGAGATGAGTAGGTTGAGGAGCATCAGGGAGTGTGAGAAGGAGATAGACTACTGGAGTTGTACCCTACCTTCCAAGGCAGGCCCAACAGGTAGACAGGGCACATAGTTCAGAGGACTCCCTACCCTCTCTCTGCATCAAGGGGTAGGGGGAAATAGCAACACGTTCCTGCCCAGTGCAGAAGGAGGAGGGTCTCTGCTGTGACTACCCCACCTTCCCAAAACAGCTATGAGACCTTGCCAGTGGAACCAAACAGAAATTTTGAGGAATGTGGTTCAACTAAGTTGGAGGCACCACAGAGGAGAAGTCAATCTGCACCCTCCATCAAAATAGCTGCTATAAAGAAAAAAAGGCAGGCCGTGGTCATAGGAGACTCCCTTCTAAAGGGAACAGAAGGCTCTATATGCAAACCCAACCCACTTCTTAGGGAAGTCTGCTGCCTTTCTGGGGCTAGGGTTAAAGATGTGAAGAGAAATCTTCCTGCCCTGGTAAGGCCCTCAGATTATTATTCATTACTATTTTTTCAGGTAGGCAGCAATGAGACAGAAAAAGGAAATGCAAAGGCAATTAAGAGGGACTTAAGGGCCTCAGGATGACTGGTTAAGGGATCGGGAGCACAAGTCATGTTCTCCTCTGTTACCCCAGTTGCAGGATATGATGAGAACAAATGCAGGAAGATCCAGCAGATCAATACCTGGCTGTAGGACTGGTGTCACTGGCAGAATATTGGGTTTTTTGATCATGGGTTGGTTTACATGACACCTGGCCTGCTAGAGACAAATGGGACACACCTGTCTCAAAGAGGGAAAAGGATCCTGGGGCAGGAGTTAGCAGGGTTCATTGAAAGAGCTTTAAACTAGATTTGAAGGGGAGAAAACCAGGCACAGCTGAGACAAACCCAAGGGCAGCATGCCAGTATTTGAGGGGTGGGCTGCTAGTGAAGCTCTTTGGTCTGCCATCTCAGTGGAGATAGGGGAGGGAAAGCTATACGATAGAAAAGACACAATGTTATAGATGTGTTAGAAACCACAGAAGCACCTGAGAATGGCCACAAAGGAATTAGGGCTTCTCACCGGAGAAAAGCGGTGGGATCAATAGCCCCACTGACGTGCATTTATAGAAATGCATGCTGCACGTGCAACAAACAGGAGGAGCTGGAAGACATTGTGCAGCAGAAAAACTACAATGTCGTTGCCATCATGGAAACATGGTGAGATGACTCTCATAACCAGAGTGCTGTATTGGATGGCTATAAACTCTTCAGAAGGGATAGGCAAGGAAGGAGAGAAGGTGGTGTAGCCCTCTATGTTAGGGAGTGTTTTGACTGTCTGGAGCTTGATGAGGGTGATGATAGGGTCAAGTGTTTATGGGTAAGAATCAAGGGAAATGTCAACATCCTGGTGGGAGTCTGTTACAGATGGCTCAACCAGGATGAAGAAGCAGATGAAATATTTTGCAAGTAGCTGACAGAAGTCTCAGGATGGTTAGCCCTTGTTTTTGTGGGGGACTTCAACTAATACAACACAGCAGAGAGGAAACGGTCTAGGAGGCTCCTGGAGTGTATGGAAGACAACTTTCTGACACAGCTGGTTGGTAAGCCAAGTAGGGAAGGCACTCCACTGGACCTGTTGTTTGTGAATAGAGAAGGGCTTGTGGGTAATGTGTTGGTTGGAGGTCACCTTGGGCACAGTGATCATGAAACGATCAAGTTTTCTATTTTTGGAGAAGTAAGGAGGGGGATCAGCAGCACTGCTACCTTGGACTTCTGAAGGCTAGACTTTGACATATTTAGCAGGCTGGTTGGCAGAATCCCTTGGGAGGCAGTCCTGAAGGGCAAAGTAGTCCAGGAAGGCTGGTTGCTCTTCAAGAAGGAAAACTTAGAGGTGCAGGAGCAGGCTGTACTCGTGTGCTGAAAGATGAGCCAGTAAGGAAGAAGACCAGCCTGGCTGTATAGAAAACTTCGTCTGGAACTCAGGAATAAAAGGAAAATTTATGACCTTTGTAAGAAGGGGCAGGCTACTCAAGAGGAATACAAGGACGCTGTGAAGTTATTCAGGGAAAAAATTAGAAGGGCCAAAGCTCAGCTAGAGCTCAGCCTGGCTACTACTGTAAAAGGGAACAAAAAATGCTTCTGTAAATACATCAGCAACAAAAGGAGGGCTAAGGAGAATCTACACCCTCTGGTGGATGTGGGGGGAAGCATAGTGACAGAGGATGAGGGAAAAGCTGAGGTGCTAAAATACCTTCTTTGCCTCACTCTTTAATAGTAAAACCAGTTGTAGTCCAGGTACACAGCCCCCTGAGCTGGAAGACAGGGATGGGGAGCAAAATGAAGCCCAAATAATCCAAGTGGAAATGGTTAGCAACCTGCTGTACCACTTATGCACAAGACTATGGGACCAGATGGGATCCATCCAAGGGTATTGAGGGACCTGGTGGAGGTACTCACCACTTTCAATTATTTATCACCAGTCCTTGCTAACCAGGGAGGTCCCAGTTTACTGGAAGTTGGCTAATGTAATGCCCATCTACAAGAAGGGCTGGAAGGAGGATCTGGGGAACTACAGGCCTGTCAGCCTGTCCTTGATGCCAGGGAAGGTCATGGAGCAGATTATTCTGAGTGCCATCACATGGCACATAAAAGACAACTAAGCGATTAGGCCCAGTCAGCATGGGTTTATTAAAGTCAGGTCCTGCTTGACCAACCTGATCTCCTTCTATGATCCACTTAATGGATGAGGGAAAGTCTGTGGATGTTATGTACCTAGACTTCAGTAAAGCCTTTACACTGTCTCCCACAGTATTCTCCTGGAGAAGCTGGCAGCTCATGGCTTGGATGGGTGTACTCTTTGCTGGGTAAAGAACTGGCTGGAGGGCTGGACCAAAAGAGTTGTGGTGAACGGAGCCAAATCCAGTTAATGTCTGGTCACAAGTGGTGTTCCCCAGGGCTCAGTATCAGGGTCAGTTCTATTTAATCTCTTTATCAGTGATCTTGATGAGAGGATCAAGTGCACCCTCAGTAAGTTTGCAGACAACAGCAAGTTGGGTGGGAGTGTTGATCCGCTGGAGGGTAGGAAGGCCATACAGAGGGGTCTGGACAAGCTGGATCATTGGGCTAAGGCCAACTGTATGAGGTTTAACAAAGCCAAGTGCTGGGTCCTGCACTTGGGTCACAACAACCCTATTGAATGCTATGGGCTTGGGGAAGAGTGGCTGGAAACTTCTCAGTGGAAAATGATCTGTGGGTGTTTATTGACAGCTGGCTGAACATGAGCCAGCAGTGTGCCCAGGTGACCAAAACGGCCATCAGCATTGTGGTGTGCATCAAGAACAGTGTGGCCAGCAGGACTAGGGAACTGATCATCCCACTGTACTTGGCGCTGGTGAGGCCCCACACAGAATACTGTGTTTGGTTTTGGGCCTCTCACTACAGGGAAGACATTGAGGTACTGGAGAGAGTTCAGAGGAGGGTAACAAAGCTGGTGGGGGGTCTGGAGTACAAGTCTGGAGTACAAGAGGAGTGGCTCAGGGAACTGGGGCTGTTTAGCCTGAAGAAAAGGAGGCTAGGGGGGCACATTGCTCACTACACCTATCTGAAAGGAGGTTGTAGCATGGAGGGTTTTGGGCTCTTCTCCCAAGTAGCAAGTGATAGGACAAGAGGAAATGGCTTCAACTTGCACCAGGGGAGGTTTAGATTGGATATTAGGAAGAAGTTCTTCATGGAAAGGGTTGTGAAGCAGTGGAACAGGCTGCCCAGGGCAGTGGTGGAGTCACCATCCCTGGAGGTGTTTAAAAGGTTTATAGATGAGATTCTTAGGGACATGTTTGGACTCTGTGATCTTAAGGGTCTATTCCAACCAAAATGATTGTATGATTTTGTCATAAAGCTCCATATAAGGTAAATTAATTACATTAAAAGACAGTTTCAGCCACCTTTCTCTTGATTAGTAGAAATTTTTCTCATTTCAAACCTTACTAGGTAGTGAAGCAGCACCAACTCACCTGTTCTTGCAGAAACATTTTCTTTTAAGTAGATGCTCTTTTTTTTGGAATGCTGTCAGAGACAAGCCACACTCATCTCAACTTTTTTTTTCTTTGCCTCCCTGGTTGGATCCCTCTTGTAAGGACAATTCTCCCTTTGCCTGGTCATTCAGTTTGGGAAAGGCTGTGAAGAACCTGGGGCATGAGGTCTGATTTCAGACCACAAAATAAACTCCCATCTGCATCATTGCACTTTGGCTTATTATGTTAGGTAGGGCCTAATCAGTAGTAAATGTTGATAAACTTTCACTTTGACAAGTATATATGATTTAAAGAAAGACACTTCTAAATTAGAGGTTTGTAACTGAAAGCCATAGCTTCTTGTTCATGGCTGCATTTCATTTATCCTGGTCAGCTGGAAAAGATTTCAGCCATTTAAAAAGCAGTAGCTGTTAACCTGGCATCTCATAAGGGAACATTGGTATATTTGTGATTGCTTGTGAAAATTTTTGTCTCTGCCTGAAAGCACCTGTCCTCTCTCTTTGTATGAGATTCTTTCCCCTTATAAATATAAAATCAAAGTCAGTTTTCAAGACTGTACTATCTCAGATAGAGATCTATGAACTGTGTCAAATAATTGTTATTAGACAGGTTTAACTGGACACTTGTGTTTTTAATGGTTGTAACAGAGCATGTACCTGGTGCTGTGAAATGTTTAAAACTGAATAAATAAATAAGCTTATCTAGCAAATAAGAAAAGAGCATGGGAAGGAATTCCTGAGTCATCACAGGCAACCCTATAATGTAATGACTTTTGTAACTGTTGTGGATGAGTGATTTAGGGTCCTGCTTGCTGCAGAACAGCGTTTAGATCATTTAAAGAAAAGCGCAACTTAACAGAGTGCGATGGCGAGGTTCACTCCATTACTACATGGAGGAAATATGCCAAGGAGAATCGGGTGAGAGCTGTTTTAGAATGATTTATATGGGGACAAGAGATGCGAAAGGGTACAGGGACTCAACAGGGACTCCTGTTAAGTCATGAGGTTCAAAATGGACCCCCTTGTTTTTTAATTTCCTTCTCAAAGAGGAGTCTAGGTGTGGCTGGATCCAAACTTAGCCCCAGACTTGATCAGCAGTTCATGTCTAAGAGACATAGAGGGTAAGGGAGAACAGGTAAGGGATTATATGTATTTATGGCCAAAGGATTATATGTACACACCCAATTCTTTATATCACTTGGCTAGGATTTCAAAGTTTCATCATGCTGCATCTCAACCCCCTTACCTCCCCTCTAGGGGTGTGGTGTCAGGTCGCTTTGAAATCTGTATCCTGGGTCTCTCAAAGCAAGCTCTCAAGCATCAAATTTCACAGAAATAAATAATTTAATGGAGTAGTACAGCAGCAGGATCCACTTGAGCTGGGTGCTTTTGCAGAGGTCCCAGCTGAGCATTGAAATCCCTGGGTTTTTATACCCTTACAGACTATTTACCCACCCCTCACACCATGATTCAGTCCAAAAGCAGTATGTGAGTCTGGGGTCTTCTTGCTTCTCATTGGATCCTTTCACTGACCTCAGACAGGCCCTTGTTTTGTTGAGCTGTAGACATTGTTTATAGTTCATAGCTGCTTCATGCCAGCATTAAAGGTGTTGTTTTGTCTGAATGAATCCTATTTTGTTCAGCAAAGTACAAAACAGGCCTTATCTTGCAGGTGTCCATGATGGTCTGTAGATGCTTTTGTTTTCGTTAAGTAGATACAAGTTTGGTGAATGTGAGCAGAACTTTACAACATACGGTTTCAGATTTCAACAAATTTATGTGAAAGAGCAACTACAATGTATTGAGTATTGTCCAGGCAGGGATGAGGAGCAAGTTGAGAGTCTGTGGGTGAAAGTTAAGGGGCAGGCTGGCAAGGGTGATACTGTTGTGGGCATCTATTACAGGCCACCAGATCAGGGTGAGGAAGTTGATGAGGCCTTCTACTGACAGCTGAGAGCAGCCTCACAGTCACAGGCCCTGGTTGTGGTGGGGGATTTTAACTTCCCTGATGTTTGCTGGAAGGACTACTCGGCTGGCCAGCTGCAGTCTAGTAGGTTCCTCCAGTGCCTTGATGATAACTTCATGATGCAGAGGGTGGAGGAGCCTAGAAGAGGTGCATTGCTGGATCTCATCCTCACTAACAAGGAGGGTCTGGTTGAAGCAGTAAAGGTTGAGGGCTGCCTTGGTTGCAACAACCATGAAATGGTTGAGTTCAGGATCTCATGTGGTAGGAGCAGGATAGCAAGCAGAATTGCAACCCTGGATTTCAGCAAGGCAAACTTTGGCCTTTTCAGGCAAATGCTAAGGGAAATTCCATGGGCAAGGCTGCTTGAAGGTAAAGGGGCCCAAGATAGTTGGTTAGTGTTCAGGGACTGCTTCTACCAGGCACAAGATCAGAGCATCCCAACACGTAGGAAGTCAAGGAAGGGAGCCAGCAGACCTGCTTGGTTAAACAGGGAACTACTGGGCAAACTCAAGTGGAAGAGGAGAGTTTATAGATCATGGAAGGAGGGGCTGGCCACTTGGGAAGAATATAAGGCTGTTGTCAGAGGATGTAGGGAGACAACTAGGAAAGCTAAGGCCTCCTTAGAATTAAATCTGGCGAGAGGGGTCAAGGACAACAGAAAGAGCTTTTTCCAATATGTGGCAGATAAAACTAACATCAGAGGCAATGTACGCCCACTGATGAACGAGGTGGGTGCCCTGGTGACAGAAGATACAGAGAAGGCAGAGTTACTGAATGCCTTCTTTGTCTCTGTCTACTCTGCCGGAGGCTGTCCTGAGGAGCCCCGTACCGCTGAGGCCCCAGAGGAAGGCAGGACAATGGAGGAGTCTGCCTTAGTTGATGAGGACTGGGTTAGGGAGCAATTAGGCAATCTGGACATCTATAAATCCATGGGTCCAGATGGGATGCACCCGTGGGTGCTGAGGGAGCTGGCTGAGGTCATTGCTGGACCACTCTCCATCATCTTTGCCAAGTTTTGGGAAATGGGAGAGGTGCCTCAAGACTGGAGGAAAGCAAATGTCACTCCAGTCTTCAAAAAAGGCAAGAAGGAAGACCTGCGTAACTATAGACCAGTCAGCTGCACCTCCATCCCTGGGAAACTGATGAAACGACTTATCCTTGGTGCCATCTCAAGGCATATCAGGGATAAGAGGATCATTAGGGGCAGTCAACATGGCTTCACCAAGGGGAAGTCGAGCTTGACCAACCTCATAGCCTTTTATGAGGACATAATGAGGTGGATAGGTGATGGCAGAGCGGTGGATGTGGTCTACCTTGACTTAAGTAAGGCATTTGACACAGTTTCCCACAGCATCCTTACAGCTAAACTGAGGGAGTGCAGTCTGAATGACCAGGTAGTGAGGTGGACTGCAAACTGGCTGAAGGGAAGAAGCCAGGGAGTCGCGGTCAATGGTGCGGAGTCTAGTTGGAGGCCTGTATCTAGTGAAATGCCTTAAGGGTCAGTACTGGGGCCTGTATTATTCAATATACTCATCAATGATTTGGATGAGGGAATAGAGTGTACTATCAGCAAGTTTGCTGATGACACGAAGCTGGGAGGAGTGGCTAATAAGCCAGAAGGCTGTGCTGCCATCCAGCAAGACTTGGACAGACTGGAGAGTTGGGCAGGGAAAAATTTAATGAAATATAATAAGGGCAATTGTAGAGTCTTGCATCTGGGTAGGAACAACCCCATGTTCCAGTATAAGTTGGGGAATGACCTATTAGAGAGCAGTGTAGGGGAAAGGGACCTGGGGATCCTGGTGGACAGCAGGATGACCATGAGCCAGCACTGTGCCCTTGTGGCCAGGAAGGCCAATGGCATCCTGGGGTGTATTAGAAGGGGGGTGGTTAGTAGGTCAAGAGAGGTTCTCCTTCCCCTGTACTCTGTCCTGGTGAGACCCCATCTAGAATATTGTGTCCAGTTCTGGGCCCCTCAGTTCAAGAAGGACAGGGAACTACTGGAGAGAGTCCAGCGTAGGGCAGCAAAGATGATTAAGGGAGTGGAGCATTTCCTGTATGAGGAAAGGCTGAGGGAGCTGGGGCTCTTTAGCTTGGAAAAGAGGAGACTGAGGGGTGACCTCATTAATTTTTATAGATATATTAAGGGTGAGTGTCACGAGGATGGAGCCAGGTTCTTCTCGGTGGCAACCAATGATAGGACAAGGGGTAATGGGTACAAACTGGAACACAAAAGGTTCCACTTAAATTTGAGAAGAAACTTCTTCTCAGTGAGGGTGACAGACACTGGAACAGGCTGCCCCGGGAGGTTGTGGAGTCTTCTACTCTGAAGGCATTCAAGACCTGCCTGGATGCCTTCCTGTGTAAACTCATCTAGGTGTTCATGCTCTGGCAGGGGGATTGGACTAGATGATCTTTTGAGGTCCCTTCCAATCCCTAACATTCTGTGATTCTGATGACTTGGCTGGAATCTAAGCTGCCAAGTCAAGCGAATCCAGACTGGCGCCCCCTTTTTGCTGTAAATCTTCGCTATCTTGTCTCCTCAAGTTTACAGCTGGTGCTGTAAAACTTTTTATCTCGGCATTCAATGAGGTTCTGTTTTTTTCTTAGCACAACTGGTTACATACAGCTCTAAACTAGATATTCATTATGTGGCTTAAAGTGTTAGTTCGTTAGTAGGCCTTATTATGTGGTTGGTTAACCCTTAAAATGTTAGTTCCCTCTATCAGTATAACTTCATAAACAAGTTTCATAACTTTTTACGTAGAACTTAATCACCTTTTCCTTTTTCCAAGTTCAGAGCCCGTGCCTCATTTGGTTATATCTGTAAACATTAAACATCTCCTCAGCACGAATCACAACTGCATTTTTCACATGCTGCTTTGGTTGCTGGGGGGGTGGGTCAAGTGCATCTGTCACACTCATCTGTTCTTAGCATCAGACAGTAGCCTAAATTAAGGAACTTGGTGTTCTCCAGTATTGTCTAACAATCTCATTGGTTGGACTTGGCTGTTCCATTTTAACAGTTTAAAATAGTTTGATAAGTTGTAGATTCACATATGGTAGAGGTGGGAGGAAAGGTGTGTGAAGAAGTACTTTAATGCAAGCGTATGTTGCATTGGGTTCTGCTGATAAAAATTGTATCTAGAAAATTTGTCCAAATGATTAATGGGATAGCTGTCACTTTCTTTTTCTTTAATATATATAAAAAAATGGAAATATTAGGATAAAATTAAAGAAGGTGCAAATATATACGGATGTTTTATATTTCATGTAGTTGGTGTTCTGACCTTGGTGGAGAGCCTCAATACATGCCATATAGATATAGCTCAAAAGTATCACAGTATCACAGTATGTTTGGGATTGGAAGGGACCTCAAAAGATCATCTAGTCCAGTCCCCCTGCTGGAGCAGGAACGCCTAGGTGAGGTTGCACAGGAACACATCCAGGCGGGTTTTGAATGTCTCCAGAGAAGGAGACTCCACAACCTCCCTGGGCAGCCTGTTCCAGTGCTCTGTCACCCTCATTGAGAAGAAGTTTTTTCTCAAATTTAAGCGGAACCTCTTGTGTTCCAGCTTGATCCCATTACCCCTTGTCCTATCATTGTTTGCCACCGAGAAGAGTCTGGCTCCATCCTCATGGCACTCACCCTTTATATATTTATAAACATTAATAAGGTCACCCCTTAGTCTCCTCTTCTCCAAACTAGAGACCCAGCTCCCTCAGCCTTTCTTCATAAGGAAGGTGCTCCACTCCCTTAATCATCTTGGTTGCCCTACGCTGGACCCTCTCCAGCAGTTCCCTGTCCTTCTGGAACTGAGGGGCCCAGAACTGGACACAATATTCCAGATGTGGTCTCACCAGGGCGGAGTAGAGGGGAAGGAGGACCTCTCTCGACCTACTAACCACTCCCCTTGTAATACACCCAAGGATGCCATTGGCCTTCCTGGCCACAAGGGCACAGTGCTGGCTCATGGTCATCCTGTTGTCCACCAGGACCCCCAGGTCCCTTTCCTCTGCACTGCTCTCTAATATGTAATTTCCCAACCTATACTGGGTTCCCTGGGGTTGTTCCTGCCCAGATGCAGGACTCTACACTTTCCCTTGTTAAATTTCATTAGGTTATCCCCCGCCCAACTTTCCAGCCTGTAATTGTAGAAGTACATTTTTTTCCCTGAGGCTAAAAAGATAAAAGCTCCAGCACCATTTTTTTTCATTGTTGTGTATTTTTTACTTGCACCTGATATGCTATATGTAATAAATCTAACAATAGTTTTATGTTTGCTTCTACTTTGCATATTGAGGAATGGCATAAGCTAGTTCTTGCATTATTCGCTAGAGCCACAGCAATCTATGAGCTGCAGACTGGGCCCTCAGCCAAGATTTATTTCGTATGTGTACTTCTTTGTGCAAGGGTATGCCTTCATTTCTCAATGAATGTCTTCAAAGTTTGTAGGGTTTCTTCACACAGACACAGATGTATTCCACCTAGCTTTAGGTGTTTGCCTGGAACCAATGCTTCTGCTCTAGTAGGTGGAATTGATGTGAAGGCTATTTTATTTAATATAACTCTTCCATTAATATCACATTTTATTCTTTCTTACATTTACTCTCTCATATTTTTGCCTTCTGGTTTTGGTTATTTCATTCTGTGATATTTGACTGTGTGAAGGGTGAATGTCATAGTTTAGCCCTGGTTCCCCCAGCTGGCAGCTAGAACCACGTGCAGGTCACTCACCCCTCCCCTGCCCTCGGTGGGATGGAGAGGAGAATTAAAAGAAAAACAAACACACAAACAAAAAAAACCCCACCAACCACCACCAACAACAAAAAACCAAAACCAACCAAACAAAAAACGTGGTCCACTGGAACCGCGTGATCCCTGCCGGAGCCGAGCAGAACCACTCCATGCCATGTCACCTGTCTCCTGGCTCAGCCTCATCCCGTAACCGGAAACCCCCCAGGCCCCAGAGAGAGACTGGATATGGTATACAATACCCGGATGTCCTGGCAGAGTAGAAATTAACCCCATCTTGACTGATCCAGCACAGTGAATTATCAAAATAAGCTGTTTTTCTTTGTGCATTCTCTCTTCAGCTCTTCTGTTTTCCTCAGAGAAAAGAAAATAAACTTCCCCTCTTTGCACTCTAAAGAAAGCAAGGAGTTAAAATCTCTCTTTTTGTGTAAGCCTTTCAGATTCCTGTATTACATCAATAGATGCTCTTCTCTTTGAAATCTATGATTTCTAGACTGAAGTAGGGCCATTTAGCCTGGCATGCCATAATAAATGATGCAGTGCTGTAGGTTTTGTTTCAGTTCTGCATTGCTATGTAATTAAGATAATTTAGCACTGTTGACACAGTATATGCTTGTGTTTGTGTCAATAATATATTTCCAGCATATTTTGTAAAAAGATTAATTCAGAAAGGAATTTTAGTAATGTGTGGAGAAGGTAGGGGTTCTGCTAATTAACAGACTCCAAAGTAACCTAAACAATAATTTATCTAGGATCCATTTTAGTGTATTTGTAATTAGGCAAAATGTGAAACTTATTTGGAACTCTAGGAGGATTATATTAAATGGCTTTAATAGCTTTGCACTAATATTATAATTTAGTCATTATGGGGAGAGTGGGATTTGGGGTTGTGCTATTTCCTTACTTGACCAATATAGCCTATGTGGCAAGTCTCAAGGGAATAATAAATTGTCACCATTTATTGCGGGGTGACAATAAACTATGGCAGATGCTCTCTGTTAACCCTCGGCCCTCCCCACTAGGAAAGGTAATAGGAGGAAAAGGGAAAGAGACAAGTTGGAAAAGTTTAAAAGGCTTTACTAATGCTACTAATAAATAGAGAAAATAATACAAAATATACAAAACCAATATTGAATTTCCCAGCGTAGTGCAGTGGCGACCTGCGGTGGAGCTGGCAGCGGCTTTAGGGCAGGCACCCAGAAGTTCTGGGCTGGGCTCCACAGTAAACTGGAACTGGATTCAGGGATGCAGAGTCTGGAACTAGGCCTTGGATCGCAGGCAGAATTGTCAGGGTCCTCTTCAGGTGCTGGCCATGGTCGAAAAGAACGAGACCCTCATGATCTCCTGCTTTTACAGGGTGTATGACGTTTATGGGATGGAATACTTAGTTGGTCAATTTTAGTCACCTCTTCTGTCTGCCCCTCCTTGCAAATACGCCACTCTCACTTATGGGACGTGCAAAATTTATCAGTAACGTTGGCTGCCATAGCAATAAGTCTAAACCTGGGCCTCTTCTGCATACCGTTGCTACTGTTATCAGCTCCAGAGCGAACAGTGTCTAAAAAACCATAGAGCCAAGTTCAGAAAAGTGCAGTTATTTAGAAGAACTTAACTGAAAGGAAAATTCACTAAAAGAGAACTGGTCTTGTTTTAAACAAAACCAGGATATAAATATACCTTCTATACCCTCAGGTTGCAGTGTTTCCTGTGCTCACACCAGAATTGCTATTATTTTTTTATTGTTTATTACCACTGACACTTAGATGGGAATTGTTAATTCTTTGTCCTAATATGAATGGAGAAAAGAGGGAGAATATTAACAATACAGAAGTCTCTGTATTCTCTAATGAGGCTTATGCATCTCATCCCTTTTAGTGTTTTTTAGTAAATATAATACTTGGAAGTATAGCCCATGGAGGATTTTAGTAGTGAAGTACAATTTACAGCTGAAGTTTGTGTTTCTCTCCCACCAAGAGACAAAGAAGTCCTTGGTAGAAATGGTGCTGAGATAAGTTTTAGAAGGACTGAATAAACTGAGGAGTGGTACTAGGCCTTCCTGACAACTTAGTTCAAACTTTCTTTGCTGTACACCTACCTTATTTCTCAGTCATCAGCATCTACTAAGGATTTGGGGAGAACTGGTCCTTGTTGCATAGCAGTTTTTATTATGTATAGAAATATTCACTGAAAGCTACTACACTTGTTTCACTGTTTAGTCTCCTAAGGTATTAATTACTGTGGTGAGGATTTATCAGTGGTTTGAAAAGATCATCTTAGTGCCTCCTGCCAGAGCATAGGGTCTCACTGCTGACTTTTATGGCTGTCTCCATCAGGTCATCCACCTTACTGGGCAGGAGAATAATTGGAAGGTCTAGGTCAGTCATCTGTCCAACACATACAGGTGAACCTACATTAAAGTCAGAAAAGTCACATCATCTTATGCATTATATATTTTCAAAGTCCTGATATGGACATTCCCTCCCTGCTTACATGCAGCATCTCACATTTAAATCCATGAGGTTTAGTCCAGTTTTGCTGTGTATTTGTGTGTTTCTGTAGTATGAGATCTTGACTGAAATGAGATTATAGCTTTGCTTGGATAGGTACTCTTGTAATATATATCTGTGAAAGGCACAGGGAGCCCTACTCCTGAGTTAATGTTGTACAAGTAATTAATTTAAGCTGTTCATAATTAAATTCAGTTAAAGTAATTTTTCATAATAAATTGTCTAATTGTAAAAGTTTGTAAACATATCATCTTAGATACTGGCTTAATGTTATTTCTTTTCTTCCTTATGGTGTTACTGGCAAGGAAATTACAAAACAAACAAACATTACTGTCGTGGTTGAGATGGACAAAAGACATAGACCAAGTTCTTCCAGGATGAAAGCAGTAGATGCCATTTATTGCCACAAGTGCATTTTTATACAGTTTTACCAGTTCATGTGCCTCTTCACTATTGGTTACAAGTTACAGCAGTAACATCTCATTGGCTACTTTTGCTATCATCAATGTTACTCTTCTACTCCCTTCTCTCTCACGGGTACATCCTTAACATCTCCGGATACTCCTTTACTCCCATCTTTCTCACAGGTAGGCCTTAATATCTTCAAGGCTAATTTCTGTTCCCATGCCCTCCGTCAGGGAATCCACGGACCCACCGTAGTCCCCCACACATTACTGTTCCTGGTGACCCCTGGGCTGTTCCTATGTCCTTTATGCTTGTCTTACCTGGCAGCTCAATGCAGCAAAGTTGCCCCAGTGTAAACTTATTTCGCCCAAGACATTTTGCACATTAGCTCCCATGGAGCTTCCACTCCTGTTTTCCTTCTGTAGTTCCTTTTATTACATCTTTGCAATGAAATGTGTGGTTGTTTGGTTGTTTGGTTATTTGCTTTAGGTGATGTATCATGTGCAAGAGGGTCTGCCACTGTGTTAAATATGGGATACTTAATCTGATGAGGACACAGAGACACAAAGTTCCTCAACTACAATTTCCAAGATGCACTGAGACCATATAAAATATTTCAGTTGGAAGATATTTACCATTTTGATTGAAAACTCATCTGTAGGAAGCATATGCATCTCATGAAATTTTTTGGTTTAGTGGATACATGATTTTCAATGTTTAAATAAATGTTTAATTTTTAAACCATTTCTATTTAGCATAATGAACTGTAGCCCTTTTAGAGCTCTATGCAGAGCAAGAGAGGAGAAATGGATGTGAAGGTAAGGTGAGAAAATAAAATGCAAAAGAAAATTGGGAAGAAGGAAGAGAATCTGATAGGCAAATCAGGAAGAAAGATGTCTTGGGGAGAGGGAGGATGGAGGGTTTGACTGTCTCACCAAATTAGTTTGTCTGTGTAAGAAACAATTATCTTGCCAATATAATAGGCTCAGGCAGGATCTCTCAGCAAAGCATATTTTATTAATGATTTTGCAAGACCAGGTGTTCTACCAAATGGTAGGCACACGGAACAGGGCAAAAGCCACTGTTTATATTACCCTAATCCCAGCCGCAAATTCCCTCCCCTGTTCCCCATTGGTTGGGTACAAGGTTCACAGACTACCTGATGCTTCCTGTATGTCCTGCCTCAGTTTACCTCTCTCACTACTCCAGTTCTAACAACCCTTCCCTTATTTATTTATTTCCATTTAAGGTATGGTTTCTTGGCTCTCTGGCTAACCTTCCCCCCAGTTTAACCACAGGAATCAGTTTTCATTCCCGGATTAGTGCAAAGAGGCTTTGTTTTACATTCAAGGTCCGATAGCCCGATGTCCCTCAGTCCCCACCTGCTGGGTCAGGCCTCAGATCCATAGTTGTGAAAACAACATTCCTCCTTCGATGGCTCCTTAAAGTCTGTACATCAGTAAGTGATTAAAAGAACAGAACAAAGAGAAACAAAATTATCCCTTCAGTAATTTTAAAGCAATGTAATTTAAAATGCAGGAATCCTTACCAAAAGTCTTTTAATTGCTTTCATAAACAAATGTGCACTTTAAAATTGTAAACATAAATTATAATGAAAATGCTTTGGAAATCTTAGCTTTCCACAAAATCAGCAGGCTTCTATTTTCATGGGCAATGATGCTTTCCTAGCGTTATTTTATATTTGAAATTTAGATTTTAGAAACTGTCAAATTAATGCAGCCAGATTTTATTTGCATGCTGAAAATATAGTAACATACACATTTTTAAGTTAAAAACAGTCCTTAATTTATTGTTGCTTAGATTTTTCTACAGGATAGAGAAGCAAGTTGGCATGGAATATGAATAGTATTTTTTCAGGCTGCTCAGTCGTGAGAATTAGATGAGGTGGGAATGTGGAAAACAAGTATTCTTCTATCTCCTGGTTGAGGGTGGCAGAGGCCCCCTCTGAGTAACCTGGGAGAGCTCAGTTGGCCAAGTGTTGCACTTAATCTAAAAAAAATACTTTATACTGGGGGAGAGGGACAAGTATTTTTTTCTTTTAATATTAAAAATAATCTCCGAGGCCCCTATAGAATTGTGTGTCATGTTTGCCATTGTTCTATTTTTATTCCAGTGCCTTTTGTTTCCTTTCTGTTTCTCATATTGTTCATTGTGAAATATGTATCAGCAAAGATATTTCTGCCAGACTTCTGACCTCAACATATCTAAATAAAGTGCCAAGGGTGAAAAGTTTATCTCTGCAAAGGAGGTAATGAGATATCTCTGAAAGTACAAGATTGTCAACTAGACCAGTTTGAAACTGAGGGAAAGAGAAAGAAACCATTCTCCATTCTTGTTTGTGTTAGGGTCTAGGGCATTGTCACGGAGGCAACCCACCGGTCAATTTAGGGGACCACAAGGTCCAAAAACAACTTTTATTAGACCAGCGAGGCACAGGGTTTTAGCACTCCAAAAGTGACTTAAATACAGGTTCGGATATCAGTGGAGGAAATTATTGAGGGGGCAGCCACTAATACAACAGGAGGTCCACAGTGTGCATGCACGTGGCTTCACCAAAACAATGCCGGAGCCGTCCCCGAGTCCTGGAGGAGTACACACTTGCCTAAGCACGGTGTGGGATTATTTTTATAGAGATACACGTACTCGCAGTGAGTATGGAAAGTGTGCACTCGCGATTCCGCGAGAGTAAATTTATAATACGCTCGCAGTCCTGCGAGAGTTATTTTACACGTGCAAATGTGCACGGAATCCTACACGTGCTTATGTGGAAGCACGGGAGGAAAATATACTCGCGATTGTGCGAGGGGCTCTCGGCGGCCACTCGCGATTGTGCGAGGAAATAAAGTACTTGTGCAAATGTGCACGGAAAGAAAATATACTCGCAATCCTGCGAGAAGTTTTACTTACACCCGTGGCGGCGAGGCAAGCGGAGTCTCCATCCCGGGGAGGGGGGCTCTCGGCGGCAGTGGCTAAGCTCGTGCTCCAAGAGACCCGCGGCAATGGGCGGAGTCTCGACGAGAGTCCCGTTTTGTTATCTGATCAGACCTGACTGTAGGCATTGTATAAGCTTCTCTGCACCCCCCACACTGAGTGTGGGTGCCCCTGAAGCCCTCAAACATCCCCCACACTGGGCGCGGCCCAGTGTGCCTTGGCACTCCCTTCTTCTAATGTCCCAGGAGCCAGGGTGCTCTGGGCCAGACAAAAGAAGCTGTTATCCTCAAATAGCAGAGGAAGAGGGAGACGTGCCGTGCTGCAGAGGAGGGGGAATTGCAATCTGTCACAGGCATGAATGGACTGAAAAGCCCTCTGACATAAGAATTTTCACATGTTTCATATTTTGCTTGAGGGCTCTGTTCTGACTTGTGCATTAAAAAAATAAAGTATAATACAATACCTTGACAGACAGATGAATCTTTAAGCCATGTGAGGACAAATCTTGTGTTCTTCAGTAATTTGGAGGCTCACAAGTAAGGAGAGATTGATAAGCCTGCAAATATTTTAGATGAGTTATGGCTACTCATGAGTAACATGGAATTTGAATCCTGAGTGAAGACATTTTTCTTGGACAATGGTCCAGTGAAACCTGAGCTCTCTGAAGTTCTATAGATCTTAAAAAAACAGTTGTCTCTTGTTTGGCAGATGATCTGTGTTTTGCCGTTATTTCTGTACCACAGACTTGGACAGATGTGGTCAGCATACAGCCCATGTTTATGACTCTAGACTTACATGGTGAATGTACTCTATTTATTGTGGCTATATCCTGGAAGATACATCTAGGGTAGTTTCTTCACTGGGGTCAATACAGAATAGTAACTCATACTAGTGAAACGGAGAAATAAACTTAACAATTATAATGTTAAGTGGCATTCTTTTTCTGATAGCACAGGGGAACACTGGCAATTGTCGTGGTTTGATCGTGGGGAGACAATCAAAACCGTGGCAGATGGTTTCCCTTCACCCTTTTTCCCCCTTCCCCCTTCAGGCCCCCGCCCCTTCTCTCCTTCCCCCTCCTTCTCACTAGGATTTGGGGAGGACAGGAAAAGAGAAAAGTAAAGGAAAAGAGAATTGGGAAACTTGAAAACGTTTACTAAGACTAGGAAAACGAACACAGAGAAAAATAACACAGAAACAAATATTGTAAAACCAGTCCTGAAGTCCAGCAGGATCCCACAGTTGAACCGAAAACAGCACAAGACCCTTGCTTCCAGGAACAGCAGAATGAAGGAAAGCAGTCCGATGAAAAAGAACCCATGCGCCGAGCAGCCAATGCAAAAAAAGAGAGCAAGCCAGTCCACGTGCTCTGCTTTTATATGCAGGAAATCGTGAATAGGATGGAATACCCCTATTGGTCAGTTCGTGGCCACATGACTTGGGCCAGTTCCTTCCATTGCTTCCCGCCCCCCGCCCCGCTTCAGCCCAAAACAGGGGGGGCGGGTTCACAACACCAGGACAGCGATCATCCTCCATAAGTGCTCCAAAGACTGGATGCTTATAAGCATATTCACATAATTATTACAATTTTTGAAAATTTTGACATAAAGTACATCTATACTAAGAAATAATTGGTGATGTTAGCTATAATTGTTTAGTTTCTTACTTACAATACATCACTTAATTATTAGTTAAATATAAACTAAGTACTCTGCTTCTAAACAATGTATCACTTAATCTTCTGTCTCCCTCTTGTCATGCAGAAGGATCTAAAACTTGAAAAATATCCCCTTATTTTGCAGGTGGTCAGAAAGCATTTATCATGTCAATTGGTTAATGATGGGTATGTCTTTTGTAACTTAATCACAGTATAGATTAATTTGGCAGCTTCTCTTTACTAGATTTTCCTGGCATAGCACCTGCATGTGTCAAGACTTCAGAAGTGAAAAGGTTCACCAAGAGAAATAACCATCCATATACAACAGCTGTTAGTTCTTTGACTGTGTCAGCAGGTTTCAAGAGAATCATAACTGAATTGGAAATCCAGTGAAAAGAAAACCTTAGTGTCTCTTTTGATGCACTGTTTTGCAGTTTGGTAGTGCTTGAGCCTCTGTTGTTTTCTTTTTTTTTTTTCATCATCACATCATACAAATATTATTGAATCCATTTGGTGCTACCCACCTTTGGGTCTATCATAGAGGCATCCCAAAACTACTCTAGGCAAATGTAAGCTTAAATCAACTTTAATTCAGAACCTAAACCAAATGACAGACCGAAACCAAATGACAGAAACCAATTCAAGTATGGGACAGGGTAATCCAAAATCATTTAGCACTCCAGCAACATTTAATAAACAGAAGTTCAATATACCAGTTGGGGATATTATTACCATATGAGCACATGAGAACGATGATCCACAGCATGCATGCACTCTCTCAAAAGAGAAGCCACTCAAGGGTACTCAGAAGAAATAATCACTTACCCAGACGTAGGGGGCAAGGGCTCACTCAAGGATATATCCAGAAGAAATAATCACTCACCAAGGAGAAGGTGAGGGCTCTCAATCCTAGGAAGTCTCCTTAGATGGTATCCCTAATCTAAGGGGAAGGCTCCATTCACAGTTGTGCTGCTCCAAGAAGACCACTCAAGGGGGGGTCTTTGACGGGGCCCCATTTTATAGTCTGGTCGGACATGGCTGGGGTAATTACAAGCACGGTTCAGAAGCTTATCTGGGCCTGGGGCACCTTGTTGGCTGAGGACTCAGCCTGAGTCTTTTGACTGGGTTCCTGCTATTCCTGCTCCCTCAGCTGGGGGAGGGGGAGGGGGCGAGGTGTAAGTGAGGAGTCACCATGCCCCGGGGTGGGGGGGACTTGACAGTTGGCATCTAACCCTGGTGCATATGTGAGGACAGCCACAATGGGTGCTAAAGAGCCATCGACTGTCATATTGAAAGCTCTGATCCTCATTGAGGTGTGCTAAACGATTAATATAAAATTTAAATTGGGCTCATCCAGTGATCTGTGAGTAGTGAAAGATCATTGTCTTAGAGCCACGCTTATGTAGCAGGGAGAGCTCAAAGTAGGCTCATCCAGGCTGTCATATTTATGGAATAAAGTGGTTGGTTCATAGTCAAATTGCATACAGTGGCAAAGGTATGCACGAGACTCTTTGTACCCAGAACTTATTGGTGTTCAGTGTGCCCTTCTGCTTCCTTGTGGGTTTCCTAAAAGGAGTTCTTGGTCTGGCTACAGCTCAGGCCTTTACCTCCTTTGGAGTCTGCACCAAACTGCTGCTGGTTTGGTTGCCAGAGGGGTCGAGTGCATCTGTCACAGCAATACAGTAAAGCATTTGAGAAAATGGTCTCAAAATAACAAGAGACAACTCCATTTAAATTAATATATATTCATATGTCGCTGAAAATGACCATAAATGCCTTCCCTCTTAAGCTAAAGCAACTCTTGAGTTATCTTTATGTACAAAGTGTAGGACTTGTTGCGGCAATCTGCATTTTGATCACCTCCTGTACAGAGAGAGTTCCTCAGCTTCCTTTTCCAAGCAGAAAAGTTTATTCTTTTAAATGCTTTCTTCTTCCATGGTGGCAAGGAACAAAGTGTATTGGCCTCCTGCTTGGCCAGCCTCAGCCTCTCCCCTCTGCAGCAGGCGGGGGGGCAGACAAGGATAAGGGCAGAATGAATGCTCAGTGCATGGGAAGCAGAGTGGCTCTTTGGGTTGCAGACAAAGTGTTAGCTGGAGTCCCCATCTCTCTGCTGGAGGAAAGAGATGCTGGAGGAAAGAGATACTGGAGGACAAGAGGTACCTGCTGCTGCTTACCACCTGATGAGATGACGTGGTTTAACCTGAGCTAGCAATTCAAAACCATGATAGCCACTCACTCACTCCCCCTACTCCCAGCCCAAATAGGGGAGAAAATTGAAAGGGAAACTTGTGGATTGAGATAAACACAGCTGAACAGAATAAAAAAAAAATACTAATATACCACTAGTAATTATAATATATATAAAATGGAAAATAGAATATAAAGTAAAAGATACTCAATGCAATTCCTCACAAACTCCGTTTGTGCCAAGTAGCCAGTCCTGGGAAGAGAGCACCCTGGTCCTGAACAGATGATACCAGGGGAAGAGGGAAAAAGTCAGAAAGGCCCAGAGGCCTACTGCAAAACAGCAGGATGGCAAAAGGCCAAACTAAAAGAACTCCTGAACGAAACTCAACCAAAACAGAACAGAAACCAGAATGGGTCTCGGTCTCTGTCGACTAGCCAGAAAAACCCAACTCTCATTAAATATGAAGCATGATGCTAATGGCATGGAATATTCTTATTGATCAGTCTGGATGTCAGTCAAGGTCTGCCCCGTAATAAATTTTGACTTAGTCTTGTAAGTGACAAAAGTTTTATTTTTAATCAAGCAATAAGCAAAGACAGCGCTGGGTGCGGCCTAGAGACCTCAGTCTCCCTTGCGGCACGCGCACACCGCTAATGCAGTTTACTGGGTTTTTTATAGTCCATCTCTGGTCCACAGCTTCTGGGTGTAACTTTCCACTCATATTGAAGGCTCGTATTGTGGTGGGCGTTGACTGCTGTGTAGCCAGTTTCGATCGCCTTACTTTGGTTACTTATTAGGTAAATACCTCAAGCAGAACAAAGCAAGTAAGCATACAAACGCTTCTCAGACCTCAAACAAACATCTTCAGGAGCTTTAATGAACAAACATTTCTCGGAACTGCTTGTTACAATTTCCCCCTTTTCTATTTTGTTACTTATTTTGTTCGTTAAAGCGTTGCAACTCTTGACCACTTAATACTAATAATTCGGTGTCATTTTGATCATGCAATTTCTCATATTTTGCTTTAATCAACATCAAGTGAGCGGCTTCTAGCCTGCCTTTCACGATCTCTATTACTTTAAGATACATGGTCCGAATGTTAATACTAGGATTAAAAGAATCAGTGGTCCCGCTATAGTGGATAGGAGGGTTGTAAGCCAGGGTGATTGTCTGAACCAGTTCTCATACCAGCTCTGCCGAGATTCATATTCTTTTTTTTTTTTTTTTTTTTCGTTTTTCTATTTTTTTTCTCGTAGTTTATTCGTTGTGTCTCTTACTGGTCCTGTGTGATCGGCATATACACAACACTCTTCCCTTAAAGCCGCACATAATTCTCCCTCTTTAAGAAATAATAGGTCTAAACCTCTTCGGTTCTGTAAGACTACTTCAGACAGAGATCTTACCGATTTTTCTAATGCGCTTATAGATTGCTCTATCCTTAACAGGTCTTCATCAACAGCCACTCTTAGCGCTGCAAATTGGTGGTTCTGATTCACTATTGAGGCGATACCTGTTCCTGCACCCACCGCACTGAGGGCTATTAGGGTGCCTACAGTTATAGCAGTAATTGGTTCTCTTTTGGCCAAGTGGTGTGTTGCCACGATTTCCTCATATCCTTTTGGGTGATAAGTAATTTTAGGAATTACTACCACCTGGACGCAAAACTCGCTTAATCGTTTTATGTAATCCGTGGAGACACAAGGTGTGAGCCCAAAGTGAATTTTCATTAACATTATAGCCTTGTGTGGCTCCAAAGCTATCTGTTTTAGTCTTATTATTATTATCCAATTCTTCGGTTATTATTATATTGGGACCTATTGGCTGAGCTTTCTCCACGGGTGCAGGCTCCTTCTGTATCTTTATGAGCCCTCCCCGATCCTTTCCTGGTTCCCGATATCTGATCCCCAAACCACATGGCTCTATCAAAGATAATTACAAGGATTTACGTCAAATCTTGGAGATCCTACAGTAGTATTCTCTGTGATTACCTGGCTTTTCTTCTACTTGGATCAGGGTCCATTTATATGGTCGATGTGCCGTCTCTCCATTATTTGTCATCAACAATAATGTTAGTACAGTATACCAGGTGGGGGGGGTTGCATTTGCCCAGGTTCGGCGTGCTTTGATTTTGCAATTTGTTGTGCTGCCTAGCACTGTGGTAGCTCTGCCAATACTGCTGCATCATTCCATTTGGATTTTTACCCCCACTTTGTGTTATTCCTCTGCCTTGCCCGTCGACTCGGTCGCTTCGAGCCACGGGGTAAACCATCTTCTCGGCAGCAAGAATATTCTTCAGGAGGCCCCGAATGTTTCCGGCGACTGCACCGTCGCTTGTAAGCTTCCCAGTTGCAGCTTTTTACCAAGGGGGAATGGCACGTTATTTCTTTACAGTGGTTCAGCAACACACTTGTAATTTCAGGGGAGTCGGCTCATTAGGGTGGGAACAAACTCGTTCCAGTATTTGTTCCCCCAACTAGGGCCTTTGACCTCAATTTCTCCTCGTAAGGCTTTAAGTTCTAATGCCAATTCAGTAATTTCTCATTCAATCGAATAACACTGATCACAAGTCCCTCGAAGGGGAATACCGTCTAGGCAATGCAACCACCTCCCATCGAGGGGTTAATGATGTTTCTTTCCATGTTTTTATGAGTACCTTATCTCCAGGTTCTAGGGTATGTATTTTTATGTCCAGAGGTGGACGCTGTACCACCAACCCTTTTTCCCAAAGGTATTTTCTTCGCTTTAATAACTGTATTAGATAACTCCTTATTTGGAAATCCTTTATTTCTTTGTGGTCCTGTGGTATTTTTAAATCATAAGGCATACCATATAACATCTCGAAAGGTGAGATCCCGAGGTCTGTTCTCGGCTGCGTTCGTATGTTTAATAGTGCTAAGGGCAAGCACTTTACCCATGACATTTTGGTTTCTATCATTAGTTTTGAGAGTTGTTTCTTTATCTCTCCATTCATTCGTTCTACTCTTCCTGAACTTTGTGGATGCCATGGAGTATGATATTGCCAATTGGTACCTAGTGCTTGGAAGGCCTCTGTAATAATGTTTGATGAAAAATGTGAGCCCCGGTTGGAATCGATAGCTTCAGTTATTCCATATCGGGGAATTATTTCTTCTAACAATATTTTTGCTACCGTACGAGCAGTGGCCCTAGTTGTTGGAAATGCCTCCACAAAGTGCGGGAGATGGTCTACAAGCACCAATAAATAGCGGTATCGCCCGACCTTTGGTAACTCTGTAAAATCAATCTGTATTCTTGAGAATGGCCGGTATGTGAGTTCCCTTCCGCCGGGAACTCGTTTCCTTATTTGTTGTTTATTTTTGCTCTTCAATTGTTTGCAAACAATCATGTGTTAATTGTTTGCTAGATTTCCCATATAAGAACTGTGCAGGGTTCTGCAAGGAAGTAATTTCTAGGGTTAATTTAGGGGATTCAATTAAAATACTTTCGTATTTTAACAACCTAGAATCTGTTATCCATTTATCAGATTTCTGTTGCAAAACCCCTCGTATATTATGAGGTGTCAAAACATACAATTCTCCTCCAAATGTTATTTTCTGTGCTTCTTCTACTAGTAATGCAGCTGATACTATTGCTTGTAGGCATGTTGGCCAACTCCTGCTAACGAGGTCTAGCAATTTAGATAAATAAACTACCATTTTTTTTTATGTCCAGCCCATTCTTGTGCCAAGACCCCGTATGCAGTCCCTGCATCTATATTAGTGAACAAATAAAATGGTTTCCGTATCATCTGGCAAGCTCAACACAGGGGCACTTATCAGCTCTTTCTTTATGCAATCAAATTGTTCCTCTTCTTGTTCCGTCCACTGTACCAATTTTTCCTGTGTTAATTTTTCATACAAAAATTTTACCTACTTTGTATAATTTTTGATCCATTGTCTACAGTATCCAGTTAGTCCTAATATTTGTCTTATCTGTCGTTTAGACTTTGGGGCTGGCAATGACAAGATCCCACTTACTCTTTCTGGGTCCAAATATTTGGCCCCCCTGCTTAAATAGTGTCCTAGATATTTGACTTCTTGCTCAACAAACTGGAGTTTAGTCTTTGACACTTTGAGCCCCTGTAGACTAAGGAATTTTAATAATTTAATACTTTCTTGTCTAACCACTTCTTCGTCTTGCCCTGCTAACAAGAGATCATCTACATATTGCACTAGTACCACTTCTGGACTGCACTCGTATCCCTGCAGAATTTGTTCTAAAGCTTGCCCGAACAAGTTAGGTGACTCCGTAAACCCCTGGGGAAGCACAGTCCATCGCAAAGGCAAAATAGCCTCGGCTCTCTTCATCAAGCGGGCAAGCCCAAAAGGCATCCTTTAAATCTATAACACTATACCATTGATCATTCGGACCTAGTTGACTCAGAAGGGTATATGGGTTGGCCACTACAGGGAATCGACTCACGGTTCTTTTATTCACCTCCCTCAGGTCATGTACTAGTCTCCATTTTAAAGGGAGACATGCAGGGCTCGAGTAGGCCTTTTTCTAGTAATCTTTCTATTTCTGGTTTTAATCCCCTTCGGCCCTCTTTGGATACTGGATATTGTTTTACACGAACGGGTATTTCTGGACTAGAAATTTTAACTTTAAAGGGTGTTATGTCCAGCTTCCCTACTGAGTCTTCTGTATACCATACTTCAGGATTAATTTTATTTTCATCTTCCACCCTGAGAGGACATAATCTTATCCGAATTTCTTTCCCCGTTACTTCTAAATTAACACCCAATTCAATTATTAAATCCCGCCCCAAGAGATTATATTCAGCTTCTGGAACTAAAAGCAAATTTCCCACTCCTATTTTGGAGTCAGTTTCGATAATTACCCCCTTTACAACGGGAACACGAAATGGCTCCCCTTTTGCCCCAATCACTTGCATGGTGTCTGAGGATATTTTGCATCCCCTGGGCAAGGCTTGTATGGTAGATCGCTCTGCCCCGGAATCGACAAGAAATTCAATTTCTTGCTGCTGGGGGCCCACTTTCAATTTTATCAAAGGCTCTGCTCCTTTTTGGGTCCCCAGCAAAAAGAGCCCCTGACACCCCTATTCCACTTTAAACATTCTCTCATCCGCCATTTTCTTCCTACAGTTCCACTTAATGTGCCCTTTCTTTCCACAGTAAAAACATTCTATTAGCTCACCCCGTTCTATTGTAGTCTCGCTATTAAGGGGTCTTGTCTTAGGACTAGGCCCCTTATACTCTGCCCTTTGATCCTTGGATTTCTGAGCTGTACCTTCTCTGACTGCTGCAACCATCATTCGTACAGTCCTCCGCTCTTTTTCATCCTCTCTCCTGACATACACTTTTCTGAGCTTCCCTTAGTAGTTCATCTAATCCACGATTTTGCCAATTCTCAAGTTTTTCCAGTTTCTTCCGAATATCTATCCAAGATTTTGCTACGAATTGCGTCTTTAGCAACGCCTCCCCTACAGGGGTGCTGGGATCTAATCCCGAGTATAACTGTAAATTCTTTCTAAGACGTTCTAGCCATTCTGTGGGCGTTTCATCTTTTTTTTTTTTTCTGGTGTTCACTAAACACCTTTCCAATGTTCTGCCCCCTTGGCACAGATTCTCTAATACCCTGGACTAATATAGTCCGCAGATCTTGCATATGACCCCTGTGTAACGGGTCCTGGTTATTCCAGTCGGGCCTTTGCAGCGGCCATTTAGTGTCAGCTGCAGGACCCTGTTGATGCTGTTCATCCCAAATCCACATACCAGCCCTACGGATCATTCCCCTCTCTTCTGCAATGAACAATATTCTTATTATCGATTGTAACTCATCCCAAGTGTATACGTTGGGCCCTAAAAATTGGTCAACCCGCTCCGCTACTCCCAGCGGGTCTTCTAAAAGACTCCCCATTTCCTTTTTAAAATCTCTAACGTCTCCAGAATTGAGGGTCACTGCCACATATCCCATTGCAATTTCTCACAACGGATATAAATGTCCCGTCACCTGATACTGCTGCTGTCTAGTTTTACTACGGGTGACGGGTCCTGTGGGTTGACTAGGGTCCGCTTCCTCCAGGTTCGGTACTAGTGGTGGAGCATTTGGGCTAGGGGCCGGCACCGGGGGTAGTGGTGGTGGCACATAAGGTGGGGGAGTTACGGGAATCTCTTCCTTATGCCGCTTATTTCTTCGTTTATCGTGCTTCTCATCCCCCTTTTCTTTTAACGGATACAAGTTAATCCTAGTTTCTGACCCTATCCATGAGCGCGCATAATCACTCTCCTCTTGACTAAATGGTTCTTTTGAGTTAACATAAAGATTCAAGGCTTGGCAAATCAAATCCTCAAAGGACCCAAATACTGGCCAAAACAAATGGTCCTTACGAATTTCCTTACCACCCCAAACCTCCATGCAATAGTGTATCATTTTTATTTTACTCTTACCCCGTCTAGAGGGGTAATCATCCCAATATTTAATCATTAATCCTAATGGACTATCCTGGGAGTTTCTCTTGCTCCCCACCCATGGGACCAGAAGGCCTGCTTTTCTTCTGTCCCATCTTCCAGGGTACACGCACACACACTCACACGCGCTCCCCTCGTTCGTGACATTTCTCGGAACTGCTTGTTACATGCCCCATCTATGCCCCCCTTCCTAGTTGCTTCACATGTCTGGGCAGAGAGCTCAGAAAAGTCCTTGGCTCCCAGACAACAACAACTAAGGTAACAGCAAGCTCTTACATTCTCTTTGTTCCAACTCAAAACCACTGGAAAGTTACTTGAAGAAAAACAGTAACTCTGTTGTTCTCAAACTAAATCCAAACAACAACTGTGCTAGCTACAAAAAAGAAAGGTTTCTAACTGCATGAAGAGAATTAACTCGCTTTCAGTCAAACCAGCATGAGAGCTTTCTGATCCCTCTTGAAACTAACTCTTCCTATCTTCCTACCTTTCAAAAAACCCCACTTTTTCTGTCATCCCCTTTCAACCCACTGGAATTCCATTACAGCCATTCCAGTATGTATGCTTTGCCATTGCTGAGAAAGACTCTGTGCCTGTGCTACCGAGGAACTGTGAGTCAGCTTGCTCAAGGGAAGGAGAAGGAGGTGAGGAAATCTCCTTTTATGATAAATCTTCCCACACTCCTTGCTGTTTCTGGTTTGGGCACACTGGTTCCAGAATCTGTAGGCTGTTTTCTGCCCAGCTTCTGAGTGTATGAAAATTGTTTCTTCCCTATGAGGATGCTGGGATCACCTACTTCTCCTGATTCTAGGTGTTAATATCCCACATCTTTTGTCATCTATAACAAAAGGGATTATGTTATCATCTTCACTTGTAGTTTAGTAGGAGGGTGCTGGAACAGGAGGCAGAAAGCCCTTGCCAAGCTCTGTAGAGTTTCAGAATCCAGTGATGTTGCAGAGGTTTCCTGAGGCACTCCTTACTCCGAGAGGCTATTGTTTGGAGGCTATTGTTTATCCTATGGGATAAATATATTCTCATTAAATTAATTAATTCCTAACTTAACTAAAGAATGACTGGACTCACAACGCTAATAGCAAAGAAGTTTTTGCAAAAAATGCAACATCCATTTGATGGATGCAATAAAAACCCCACTTCTGCCTCTCTGTTTGGAAGATCATATTCTGAGGGTGAGCATAACAGTGCTGAAATTATTTGAATATAATATGCATCTAGATAAAAATGATTACAAAAGAGGTAACAAAATAGTATTGTTCAGTTCACTTGCTGGAAACAACTTTCAAGTGCTTCATTTCTATTTCATGCTGGAGTTTAGAACAGCTACAAGAGTGACTGCAGGAAAAAAAAAATAGAATTACTTCAGCTCTTTTCTTCCACCCACAGACATTCTTTAGTGGGGAAAATGAGTCATCAAGAAAAGATATTTTTACTTTGCAACAAACATTAGAGAAATGTTGATCTTCAAACAAACTGTATGTCAATTGATTTACCAGTCAAAAGGTCTGATCCTGCTTGCATCTCCTTACACAGATCTTCTTTTATTTGAAACTGCTGGCAAGTCACAGCAAGTAGTGACCAGCTTGAGCTGCCCAGAATTCACAAACAGCTCAGATGTGGCTCCCACTTTGGCAGTTGTATGACATGGCTGACTTGAGGGCTGTTCCAGTCTGCTGGGCTGAGTCTCGGTGTTTGGAAGAAACTGGGGCAGAAACTTGTCAGAGGTTGATTGTCCCAGGCCCTTTTGCAAAGGCTGCCTCAGCCCACCCTGCAGTGGCATGATGGGGCTGCCAGGACAGGGCTCACTTGCCAGCTCTGTTGGATGCAACCAGGGATGTTATGCATGTGGAGGCTTTGACATATCACAGTGTGCTGGGCTGGTCAAGATAGGATTAATTTCTACACTGTCAGCACCCAGACCCAGCCAAAGGAGGGTATTCGATGCCATGTAAGGTTATAAGGTTGCTTAGTTACAAGGGGGACAGGTCAGGGGGTGTAGTCGCTCTCTCACGCTCTGGTGGTCGGGACCAGGGCAGTCTGGGATGCACTCGATTCCCTCTCGACCACGCGGTTTGGTGCTTTTGTATTTCAGGTGCGAGCCGCGGTTTGGGGTGGGGGTGATTTTGGCACGAGCGGCGGCCGGGGCGACGGGAGAACTAGGTGCGAGCTGCTGCTCAGAGCCCCCGCTTTGGAAGGGAGGGAGAGGGAGGGGGTTGCCACGTGGTGGACTGCTACTTGCAGTGTGTGTCCATTGCTTAGTAGGTACTTTCGTTCTTGTTGTTACTGTTTGTTCGTGTTTTCTTCGCTGTTCCGTTAAACTGTTCTTATCCCAACCCACGAGTTTTGCCTTTGTTTTCTGATTCTCCTCATCTCACCAAGGACGGGGGAGGGGTGAGTGAGTGGCACGTGGTTTTAGATGCTGGCTGGGGCTAAACTACAATACACAGCTTTGCATGCAGTTTTTGAGAAGTCTTCTGTCACAGGTGAAAAGTAAAGTGAGAACTGATTTGTGAGCTGGCCTCTTGGTTTGAGAAAATTATCAGCTGGTATTGGGGGAGGCTGCTGTTTACCATCTAAGAATTTGGTTGCTAACTTACTTCATCACAGAATCACAGAATGTTAGGGATTGGAAGGGACCTCAAAAGATCATCTAGTCCAATCCCCCTGCCAGAGCAAGAACACCTAGATGAGGTTACACAGGAAGGCATCCAGGCAGGTTTTGAATGTCTCCAGAGTAGGAGACTCCACAACCCCCCTGGGCAGCCTGTTCCAGTGTTCTGTTACCCTTACTGAGAAGAAGTTTCTTCTCAAATTTAAGTGGAACCTCTTGTGTTCCAGTTTGAACCCATTACCCCTTGTCCTACTGTTGGTTGTCACCGAGAAGAGCCTGGCTCCATCCTCGTGACACTCACCCTTTACATATTTGTAAACATTAATAAGGTCACCCCTCAGTCTCCTCCAAGCTAAAGAGACCCAGCTCCCTCAGCCTTTCCTCACACGGGAGATGCTCCACTCCCTTGATCATCTTGGTTGCCCTGCGCTGGACTCTCTCCAGCAGTTCCCTGTCCTTCTTGAACTGAGGGGCCCAGAACTGGACACAATATTCCAGACGTGGTCTCACCAGGGCAGAGTAGAGGGGAAGGAGAACCTCTCTGGACCTACTAACCATCCCCCTTGTAATACACCCCAGGATGCCATTGGCCTTCCTGGACACAAGGGCACAGTGCTGGCTCATGGTCATCCTGCTGTCCACCAGGATCCCCAGGTCCCTTTCCCCTACACTGCTCTCTAATAGGTCATTCCCCCACTTATACTGGAATCTGGGGTTGTTCCTACCCAGATGCAATACTCTACACTTTCCCTTGTTATATTTAATTAAATTTTTTGTATTTTTTCATATTTTATTTTGGAGTGTAAGACTTCAATACAATGTGTAAGAAACATAGGCTTTTCATAGCATTTTGCAGAAAGGGAACAGGAAACATAAGGCTCAAAGCCATGTAAAGGAGTTGATAAGTTTCCAGGTGCAGAAAGTCAGAACTCATCCTCATTTGTTTTCACTGGGCCATGCTTTTGTCAGTCTCAGCTGTTCAAAGATGCCTATGGCTCTGCTGAATGTAAAGCTCTGAATCTGCAACCACAAACCGGTATTTATCACCTCAGACTTGTTTTCTGGCAAGATAATGTGACTTCTGAGTTAATATTTTTCCCCAGTAGAAGTGTCGATCTTTTAGTACAGTTTCTACATCATTACATTTTTTATTAGATTTGTTAGTATTTACTCTCAGATTTCAAGTTTGCACAGGTAAACCATCTGGAAAGCTTTGTATATTTTTCCATGATAACTGGTCTTTGGAAGTTTATGAACTGTGAGGATTATAGTTAGGATATCCTTAATCATTCTTTAGTTGTTATATTGGTTCTTCCTGTTTGGATATGAAATGAGGTGACCTTATTAATGTTTATAAATATATAAAGGGTGACTGCCATGAGGATGGAGCCAGACTCTTCTCGGTGGCAAACAATGATAGGACAAGGGGTAATGGGATCAAGCTGGAACACAAGAGGTTCCACTTCAATTTGAGAAAAAACTTCTTCTCAGTAAGGGTGACAGAGCACTGGAACAGGCTGCCCAGGGAGGCTGTGGAGTCTCCTTCTCTGGAGACATTCAAAACCCACCTGGACATGTTCCTGTGCGACCTCACCTAGGCGTTCCTGCTCCAGCAGGGGGATTAGACTAGATGATCTTTTGAGGTCCCTTCCAATCCCAAACATACTGTGACACTGTGATGAGGAGTTCATAATTATTTATGTAAATCCTGTGCAAAGATGGTATCTGCTAGGAGTTGCTGACCCTGGTAGTCTGCCAGAGGTAAGGCTGCCACAGCTCCATGCCCCCAAGCCCACCTGGTAGTGAGGTTGAACATGTTTTCCCAGTAGGCACAATATGGGGGGGGAGGGGGGGGCTGTATATATACATATTTAGGCACCCCAGCCTTCTACCCTACTCACTAGCTAGTCCATCTTGGTGCTTATGACAGGCCAGCCTGCACTGAATGGGCACAGGGCATGGCCAGACAAGCGTACTGACCTGTTGACACAGCACCAGCCTCTTTTATCCCCCTGTACCTCTGGTTTGTTCCCCTCAAACCACATTTCCCAACCTTTGGTTCTTCCCTTAAGCAACCCATCATAAGTCCCAGGCAGTTCCGAAGCGCTCTTCCCTAGCCCCCCATAATATGTCTCATGCACCCTGTCAGTAACCTCTTAGTTTGTAGGGTGCTATGGGGAGCCTCTCCCGTTGACTCTCCATACTGGTTGTCAGCCCCAGCCTATGGGACTGATGGCTCCCTGGGGCAACCCCAGCTCCTCTGGGGCTCCCTTGGTCAGACCTGGCTATCAGGATTCCTCTGCTGGCCATCATGCCTGCCTGCTCCTGGGTGTGTGTGTGGAAGTGATCACTTAAACTGCCAGTGACCTGTGTGAAGTGCCAAGTGCCTCTGTTTCTGTTCCACCCTGTTTAATGCTTCCCACCACCAGCTCCAGAGAGCTGCTCACTGCTGCCAGCAGCTTCAGCTGTACACTTTGTTGTCTCAGGCACTCATCATATGAAAGCTGTGGAGATCTCCTTCAGCTGCTGAGTTGTACTGACTCATCAGGCCATTTCCATATGGTTTTATCTGTTTGTTAATAAAACAGCTTGCATTACTTTCACTTAGGCCTAGAGCTGAACTCCTTGATCCCTTTTGTCTATTTAAATTAAGTATGATTTGAGGGCGTACTGATTTGGGCAATTTTTTTTTTTTTCCTTTTTTTTTTCTACATGCTTAGATCCCTTAATGGATCATAAAGCAAAGAGCCAGTTCACTTTCATCTCTCATACTGGATGATCACTTATTGAAACCTCTACTTCCCTGATACTGTATGAAGTTTTTTAACCACATGGAAGCAGTTCTTCCCCTATGGAAATGGATGTCGGGGCTTCTACTTGTTTTAGGGGCAGTTCAGTTTAGAAATGTAGTTGCTAAGCATTCACAGTTCATGTCACTCTCCATATCTTCTTCAGCCCCACACATTCTATAGGTTAAAGCGTACCCTCTCCTTGCCCCTCTCTTCCCCTGTCGTCTTCTATAAAAGAGGGACTGGTATGTTGTTTTCAGTTTTTTTAAGGAAAGGAGGAGGTTCACTTACGCCTGTGGATTTGAAAGAAGATGCTGTAAAAGGAGAGGCAAACAAACTTTGACTCAGAATTCTGTTTTTCTGACAGTGTAAGATTCATCAGGGTCAATGGGGGGATTGCATGATGCTGAAAAGAAGAATAGACTCCTAGATTAAATAGTTTACAAGCCTAGCCTAGTTGCCTGAATGAGCTGTGCCCTTTTTTTTTCTTTTGAGCTTTAGATTTAGACTGTAGTTTCTGCTTACACAAATACTTTGATTAAAAACAAATATAGCTCACTGGAAATACGTTGTCTTTATTAGGCACATTTACAGTACGCTACTGCATTTTCACTTCTTTCCTAATCTAATACAGTAAATATAGTACAACAAATGAAATTAGTTTCATTTCATACTTACTCAGTAGTGGATCCAGTGCCCTGCAAGATCTACTTTTTATTTTTAAAACAAATCAAGGAAAATGTCATTTCTCTATAATTCAATTTCTTTCTAATTATTATTTTGGGAGACAAGTGGTTTTGATATTAGAAAGATGTAGTATGCATTACACTGATGTTCATTAGTTTAAAATGACATGGTGAATTCACAGAGGGTGAGGAACAACAAATTGTTTAAGAGAATGAATTTGAATTATAGTAATTTCTCATTAAAGCTAGGATTCATTAGTGAAGAATAACAAGAAGGGCTTTTACAGGTATGTCAACCAGAAAAGGAAGGTCAAAGAAAGCGTACCCCCCGATGTGCAAGACTGACAAACTAGTAAAAATGGACAAGGAGAAGGCTGAGGTACTTAACAACTTCTTTGCCTCATTCTTCACTAGCAAGCTCTCTTCCCACAACTTTTGAGTGGATGAACTGCAAGACAGGGACTGGGGAACAATGTCACTCTCACTGCAAGAGAAGATCAGGTTTGTGACCGCTTGAGGAACCTGAACATATGTAAGTCCATGGGACCTGATGAGGCGCATCCCAGAGTCTTGGAGGAAATGGTTGATGTAGTTGCCAAGCCTCTCTCCATGATATTTGAGAAGTCATGGCAGTCAGGTAAAGTCCCTGGTGACTGGAAAAAGGGAAACATTGCACCCATTTTTAAAAAGGGTAGAAAGAAGGACCCTGGGAACTACCGACCAGTTGGCCTCACCTCTGTGCCTGGGAAGATCATGGAACAGATCCTTCTAGAAGCTATGCTTGTCCCATCCCAGCAGATGGGATGAGGGATGAGTTAACTCTGAACGCAACACGCGCCTAGACTCAACAGGTGAGAACAGGTGTGATTTAACTCTGGGTATTTCTACATGGTAATGCAAAGTGAATGACAGACAATCACTCCAGAGGTCCAATTCAACTATGAATTTACTAAAAGCACTTGGAGGAATACAAATTACAGCGATTAGTGACTTGGCAAAAGTATAATATCACAAAACTTATCAATACATTGACAGCAAAAGTCCTTCTAAAAACAGTGGATTGGCAATGATTAGTAACTATAATGTAAAACTTAACAAGACTTTAGCAGCAGAACTTAATGATATTACCCTTGTATGTTCAAGAAAAAGGAAAAGAGAGAGAGAGAAGGAAAACTGATATAAAAGAGAGTAAGATATCACCACTCCACAGGTTATCAGTCCAGCGATGATGTCCTATGGAAGGAGGGTGGTCGCAATGAAGAGTTCAGTCATGCTGCGCAGCATATACACACCACGCCTGATCCCATGCACGAGGTCATTTTATAACTCAGTTCATTTACACATGGGCGGTTAATCTCCTCCTGTTGTTTGCTCTTCATGTTAATTGGGAAGACTCTTCTGGAAATGGGTCTGGGGTCTTCAAACTAGGGAAAAGTTCACGGTACTGACCAGAAGTGAGTTGTTTTGCCTGTCAGGGGTAGCTGTTGGTTCCTGGTTTCTTCTGATAATTGGTCTTCCAACAGGTGGTTCACCTCTGTCATTCCAATTATCATCCCAATTAGGCCATGGGGCCTTCACTGATTAAGGTGTCTGACACCACAGCTGAACACAAAACCTTGGGAAAGATGAGATGCCTGCCTCCACAGCCATCTACCTAATCCTCCCAAAGTAACAAAATGTATATGTTTAAGGCATAACATGGTCCTTTGTTCTGCTAAAGATGGAGGGGGGGGGTGCTTCAAGGTTATCACAATGCTAAAGCACATGGAGGACAGGGAGGTCATCTGAGACAGCCAGTATGGCTTCACCAAAGGCAAGTCCTGTCTGATCAACCTAGTGCCTTTCTGTGATGGAGTGACTGCATCAGTGGACAAGGAAAGAGCCACAGATGTCATCTGTCTGGACTTCTGTAAAGCCTTTGACACAGTCCCCCACAACATCCTTGTCTCCAAATTGGAGAGATATGGATTTGATAGGTGTACTGTTCAGTGGATGATGAACTGGCTGGATGGTTGCATCCAGAGGGTAGTGGTCAATGGCTCATTGTCTGGATGGACACTGGTGACAAGTGGTGTCTGTACTGGGACCAGTGCTATTTAATATCTTCATCTATGACATAGACAGTGGGATCGAGTGCACCCTCAGCAAGTTTGTAGATGACACCAAACTGAGAGGTGCAGTTGACATGCCTGAGGGATGGGATGCCATCCAGAGGGACCTGGACAAGCTCAAGAAGTGGGCCTATGCAAATCTACTGAGGTTCAACAAGGCCAAGTGCAAGGTCCTGCACCTGGGTCAGGGCAACCCCCTGGCATCAATACAGTATGGGGGTTGAAGGTATTGAGAGCAGCCCTGCAGGGAAGGACTTGGGGGTACTGGTGGATGAAAAGCTGGACATGAGCTGGCAATGTGTGCTTGCAGCCCAGAAGGACAATTTTATCTTGGGCTGCATCAAAAGGAGTGTGGCCAGCAGGTTGAGGGAGGTGATTCTGCCCCTTTGCTCTGGTGAGACCCACCTGTAGTACAGGTCCAGCTCTGGAGCCATCAGTACAGGAAAGACATGGACCTGTTGGAGAGGGTTCAGAGATGGGCCACAAAAATGATCAGAGGGTTGAAACACCTCTCCTATGAGGACAGGCTGAGAGAGTTGGGGTTGTTCAGCCTGGAGAGGGCTCCGGGGTCAGTTTATTGCAGCCTTTCGGTACTTAAAAGTGCCCTGTAAGAAAGATGGGGACAGCCTTTTTAACAGGGCCTGTTATGATAAGAAAATGAGTAATAGTTTCAAACTATTGAGGGGAGATTCAGGCTAGACATGAGGAAGGCATTTTTTACAGTGAGGGTGGTAAAATACTGGAACAGGTTGCCCAGAGAGATGGTAGATGCCCCATCCCTGGAAACACTGAAGGTCAGGTTGGATGGGGCTCTGAGCAACCTGATCTAGTTGAAGATGTCCCTGCTTATTGCAGGGGGGTTGGACTAGATGACCTTTAAAGGTCCCTTCCAACCCAAACTAATCTATGATTCTGTGATGTAAAATATATTGTACAAGAGCAGTTTTCATTCTCATATTTCGATGTGCTTCATATGGCAAAGAATGTTTCAAAATAAAATTTTTTAAAAAAAGAAAAGAAAATCTATAACACAAGTTTTGTTTGTCTCTGGAGTCACTTGACTGGCTCTGTATGATTTTTCTCCCAAATTTGCTTATCGGTTTTCTATAGCGTTGTTATATCTGTGAGCTCTGTATTGGCTTTGGCACTGCTGTAAAGCTTATGGCAATGATTGGATCAGTCCTTTAGGTAGGACTGTGCAAGAGTGCTCATCCTCAGTAAACTCTTGTATAAATGCATTGTCCTAATTATAAGAGGTATAGCTGTACCTCTGGAAGTACCTCTTGTTCCCATTGCCTCTTATGCTACTGACAGCACATAATGTTTGTAAAGTTTTCAAGCTGTTAAAACTGATTACCAGTCATCTAATTCTATTTGTAGACAGTTTAGCAAATGTGAGTTCAGTAAAATCCCATTCCTCTGGGAAGCCTTGGCAATTGAATGGTCAACTGCTGTGACTATGTTTGGTGGAAGTTTGGTAGAAAATATATAGTGGGTGTTCCAAAAGTAGAACTCAAAATCTTTATTTTATTGAAAATGTATAGCAGGTTCCTTAATGTAAGCCTTTCTACTTTGTTATTTCAGAAAGGGAAGTGGCAGAGATTTTTAGTTTGCAGAGGATCAAAGTAGCATTGTCTGCATTGGAATTTCATTGCACAACTTATTAATGGTTGGATATACCTAGCTAGATTATGTAGATAATAAACATATGTCATAGTTTAGCCCCAGCACCCCCCAGCCGGAAACTAAAACCAGATGCTGCTCACTGACCTCTCCCCTGTCCCTGGTGGGATTTATGGGTTGGGAGAAGAACAGTTTAAAGGAACAGTAGGGGGGGAAAAACAAACAAACAAACAAACAAAAAACAAACACACAAAAAAAAAACCACAAACCCCCCCAAAAAACCAACAACCCACACAACCCAAAAAAACCCCCAACAAACAGACCCCTCCCCTCAAAAAAAAAACCCCACAACAAAACAAACAAACAAACCCAATAAAATTGTAATAATGAAAGAATATGCAAAGTGAGGGATACACAGCACAATCTCTTACCACGTGGCAATACTGATGTGCAGCCCACCTTTCCAAGCAATGATTCACCTGAGCAGCGATCGTGAACTCCTGACCACAACTCATGCTGAAACCTCCCCCCGGACAGCAGCTCACACTTGAAACACAATATCACCAAACCACGTGGTCCAGAGAGAACAAAGAGTGTTCTGGACTGCCGCATTCCCCAGCAGTGACAAAGAGAGCTTCCTGCCCAGCCAGCCCCCAGTTTTACAACTGAGCATTAACATATGTGGTATCAAATATCCCTTTAGCTAGTTTGGTTCAGCTGTCCTGGCTGTGTCCTCCCCCCAGTCTCCTGTGGAAACTAACCCTATCTCAGCCAACCCAGGACATTCCACCCCTTATTCCATACTATGTATGTCATGCTCAGGTCTTACACTTACCAATACATTTCAGTTAATTGCTACCACATTTCCTATTGGTATATATATGCACACAAATATTATTCCCTTAGTCCATGGCATCATCTCATCCCTCTAAAATGTTCAGAGTTCATTTAGTCCATGACTTTGGGTTCTGTCTGTCAAAATGGCCTCCCAGGGCAAGAAAGATGGTGTGTCATGTTGGAGTGTTGCATTGCTGCATGCTGCATCCAGAACTCATAGCTGGTGTATCTGGCACTGTTCGTGCCCACAGTCTGCAGGTTAAAGATATTGACCTCGAGGAGGTGGCTGAATGCCAGTTGTTGAAAGCAGCTCTGGTTCCATCATGACTGCACTTTCTTCAGTTTTGTTGAAGTTAATTCTTCATTAACTTGAAAGGTACTTAATGAATACTGTTAGTATGGCATATATTGTTAAGTAGCAATTACCAGTAGCAATTAACATCATACAGTTCACATCATGGAGTATTCTTACCTGGAATCAAATCCCTTTGAGGTACGTATCAGACTCCTCCATCCTTCAGCATTACCTACTAAGTGCACCCAGGTCACTGAGCAAAGGCAATCCCACAGATGGATTTGCCTTTGCCTGAAGCAGGAGTAACTCAGACACATTCTTCTTGCGCACTACATGGACTTTATCCCCTTCTACAGTATGTGGAAGCTTTGATTGGGCAGGGCCAGCTCAATTGGTAGATCCCCTAGTGTTGACAAACCAGGTGGCTTTTGTTAAATTTTAATCCCAGTTTCTGAAGGTTTCACCAGCCATTGCTCTTAGTGTAGTCTTTAACAGTTCGTTGTACCGTTCAATTTTCCTGGAGGCTGGTGCAGGATAGGGGATGTGATATGCCATGCTCTTTGGCCCAGGTGTTTATGAGGTGGTTTTGGAAATGAGTCCCGTTGTCTGACTCAGTTTGTTCTGAGGTGTCAAGTCAGCATAGGACTTGCTTTTCAAGGCCCAGGATAGCGTTCCGGGTGGTGGCATGTGGCACAGGATATGTTTCCAGCCTTCTGGTGGTTGCTTCCACCATTTTAAGCACATAGCACTTGCCGTGGCGTGCGGCGATTAGGAACGACGCATACCAGGACACAGACAGAAATTCATGCAGAGGCAGAGATCTTGTTCAGGAAGGAGCGTAGAGCCTGGCCAAGCCAAGAGCTGACCTAGGCCTAGTCTTAGGCTGCCTTCTTTATTCACCATTGACAATTTATAGGATTTACAGGTACAGGCCTGGACTAAGATGTTTACAAAAAGGTGTTTTTCCACTAATTGTTATTAAGAACACACTGAACTCGTGATATTTGTCTCACTTGTTTTTTCACTCATTCACAGACCAGGCCCAAGGACATTCACACATCCCATGCACTTGGGGGCGATTATCCGGCCCAAGACACCATTCTCACGAGTCTGGGCTATAACTTTTTACAATTATGAGAAACGTACTTCAGAGTAATCTCTCCAAGGCCCTTACATATTATTATGTTAGTATTATGTCTTTGACCGTCCAGATGGTCATGTTAGTATTGATCTTCCTTTATCATCCAGGTGGCTGGAACCGCACATCTTGCTTTCCCACATCTTACTTTCCAACAGTGGCGGGTTCGTGGAAGTGTAATATAGTCAATCTGCCAGACCTCCCCATATTTATATTTTAGCCATTGTCCCCAATACCATACAAGCTTTAACTACTTGGCTTGTTTGATTGCAGGGCATATTTCACATTCATGGATAACCAGTGTAATGGTGTCCATGGTTAAGTCCACCTCTCAATCACGAGCCCATTTGTGTGTTTCATCTCTTCCTTGATGATCTGAAGCATCATGGGCCCATCAGGCTAGAAATAATTCACCTTTATGTTGCCAGTCCAAATCTACCTGAGCCACTTTAATCTTGGCAGTCTGATCCACCTCCTGGTTGTTTTGATGTTCTTCAGTGGCCCTACACTTAGTTATGCAGGTATCTATGTGACGTACTTTTACAGTCAGGTTCTCTAGCCAGGCAGCAATATCTTGCCGCAATGCAGTAGCCCAGACAGGCTTGGCTCTTCACTGTCAGTTGCTCTACTTCCATTGCTGTAACCACCTCTACAGGGCATTTGCCACCATCCATGAGTCAGTACAGAGATAAAGCACTGGCCATTTTTCTCTTTCAGCAACATCTAAAGCCAATTGGATGGCTTTGACCTCTGCCAACTGCCTCAATTAACCTTGTCCCTCAGTGACTTCTGGGACTTGTCATGTAGGACTCCACACAGCAGCTTTCCACCTCCAATGCTTTCCCACAATTCGACAAGACCCATCAGTGAACAGGGCATACAGCTTCTCATTCTCTGGTAGTTTATTGTACAATGAGGCTTCTTCAGCATATGTCACCTCCTCTTCCTGCAGATATTCTTAAATCATTGCCCTCTGGCAAGTCCGTGATCACTTCTAAGATTCCTGGTCGATTGGGGTCCCCCATTTGAGCCTGTCATGTAATCAGTGCGATCCACTTACTCCATGTACCATCAGGTGCATGATGTGTAGAGGGGACCCTCCCTTTGCATATCCACCCCAGCACCAGCAGTCAAGGTCCAGGAGAAGCTGTACTTCAGTACCAATCACTTCTGAAACAGCTTGAACCCTTTCATATGCTGCTAGTATCTCTTTTTCAGTTGTAGTATAGTGGGCCTCAGATCCTCTGTATCCCCAACTCCAAAACCCCAGAGGTCAACCTTGGGTCTCCCCTGGTGTTTTCTGCTCCAGGTAGGGCCGTTCTCCCAGCTGCAGTGTAAAGCACATTTTTAACACCTTGTCCTGCCTGGACTGGCCCCATAGGTACTGCATGAACAATCTCTGGTTTAATTTGTTCAAAGGCTTGCTGTTGCTCAGGGTTCCACTCTCAATCATTCTTCTGGGTTACTTGACAGAGAGGGCTTACAGTCTGACTGTAGCTTGGAATGTGCATTCTCCAGAGACCCACAAGCTTGTGTTTCCTTTTTATTAGTTGGTGGAGACATAGCTTCTATTTTGTTGATCACATCCATTGGGATCTGACATTTGTCTTGCCATTTTACTCCTAAAAAATGTATCTTCTGTGCAGGTCCCTTGACCTTACTTTGCTTTATGGCAAAGTGGCTTTCAGAAGAATTTGGATTATTTTCTCTCCTTTCTCAAAAACTTCTTCTGCTGTGTTGCCCCATACGATGATGACATCAATGTATTGCAAGTGTTTTGGAGCTCTACCCTTTTCAGTGCAGTCTGCATCGGTCCATGGCAAATGGTAGGGCTGTGTTTCCACTCCTGGGGCAGTCAATTCCAAGTGTACTGGATGCCCCTCCAAATGAAAGCAAACTGTGGCCTGTACTCTGGTGCCAAAGGAATAGAGAAAAATGCATAAGCGATGCCAGTTGTGGTATACCACTTGGCTGCCTTTGATTCCAGTTCATATTGAAGTTCTAGCATGTCTGGCATGGCAGAATTTAACAGTGGTGTGACTTCATTCAGGCCACGATAGTCTACTGTTAGTTTTCACTTTCCATTGGACTTCCACACTGGCCATATGGGGCTGTTAGTGGGGGAGCAAGTTTTACTGATCACTCCTTGGCTCTCCAGTTGATGAATCAACTTATGGGCAGGAATCAGAGTCTTGGTCAGTGCAATTTTGCCACTGGTGCACCATCGTGGTAGTGATCAACACTTGTTGTTCTTCGACCCTCAGCAACCACACAACAGAAGGATCCTTTGAGAGTCTGGGCAAGGTAGACAGCTGTTTAATGTCCTCTTTCTCCATGGCTGCTATGCCAAAAGCCCTTTTGAGTCCTTAAAATATCCTCTCCTGAGGTAGCCTATACCAAGGATGCATGGAGCATCTGGGCCGGTTACAAGGGGATGCTTTTGCCACTCTTTCCCATTTAGGGTCACTTCAGCTTCTAATATAGTCAACTGTTGGGATCTCCCAGTCACTCCAGAGATTTTGATAGTTTCTGCCCCTTCATAGTTTGATGGAATTAGGGTACATTGTACACCGCTGTCCACTAGAGCCTTATACTCTTGTGAGTCTGATGTACCAGACCATCGAATCTGCACAGTCCAATAAACTCGGTTATCCCTCTCCTCCACCTGGCTGGAGACAGGGGCCCTCTAGTCCTGGTTATAGTATTCATTGCTCGCTTCTTGTAAAGATGAATCAGAAATCCCTTCAAGAGGATGAGAGCTAAGACCAGCTCTTCTACTCTATGTGGGGAACTTCTCACTGGAAACTGGAGAATAATTTCTTCTGGCAGAATCCCCTCTTGTAGTTGTTTTTCCTCGCAACTCGTACCCGTGCCTCTAGGACTGAGGTAGGTTTTCCATCCCACCTCCTCATGTGTTCTCCATGGTCACGCAGGAAAAACCACAGGGTGCCTCATTTTGTATACCCTTCATATCCTCTCTCTTGAGCCGAGGAATGCTCATTCCTAATAGGCTATTATATATATAGATAATGGTCCGTACAGGTGGGGAGCGGAACTTATCCTCGAATCTCTGGAGCTCTTGGGACGGTTTCTCAGCTAGCATGTCTGGTTGTTTCTCCACAGCCGAGATGCAGGTTGTATTCATTGGGGACCCCTCTGGGGACCGCAATCGAATTGAGATAAACTCTGTCATCAAAAGAAAACCCTAAACTCTTTTTTCTGTTGCCCTGATGAATCACAGTGTTCAAATGCCGGGGTCAAAGGATTTGCCAATTGAACAATGTCACAGGTACTTTCCCAGTGGGGGATTAAATGGAATGAAGTGTCATCTTCCCACAGTACCACCAAAGATCCACTCAAGAAGCATTTGAGGGTGTATGAGGACCAACTTCCCGTGTCTCTACACACCTACTCATGTTCCCAGGAACCTAGTATCATTCCTGCCCCGTCGTGAGAGACAGGTGATATGACTTCCAATTGTTCCTGAAAATGCTGGGGGATTTTTGATATTTTTCCCTGCAAGGCTGGAAATAGTAGGGAGAGAGTATGACACGATTTATTTCCCCATGCCGTAGAGTCTTGGTATAAAGCTAAGATGCACTCCATCCCCTGTCAATCTTCGCCCCATCCCAGAGGGAAGGGTACCACTTGGGCCACAGGCCTTCCTGGTGCACAGGCATAGCAATTGCTCTTGTTTAGGCTTTGCACCACATATTTGATCCATTCTACCCAGACATTTGTATCTCCATATCCTGTTTCTACGTCAAAGGTTTCTCTTAAATCTGATATTTAACACTTATATTTTGAACCTTCCCAGGGCATCTTTTCTACTACTGTCTGTTCATGATCCATAAACCCCACTTACTGAATCATCTACTCCCGGTATTGTAATTAGCAAAGGGTTGCACTGCAGGGACTCACATCCCAGGAGAGATTGCCTTTTAGATAGGGTAATTTTTCTTTTCAGCTCTGTAACTGTTCATTGCTCACTGTCCATCCCCTAAATTCTGTGGTCCAGATAACACTGTACCAGGAGGGGCAATGAGAGACAGCAACAGAAACTATGCACTTATTTAAATCATCCTTAGACTCAGTCTCCTTGGACACGTGTTTGTTTTCATAACTCAATTCTCTTTAGCTCTATACATCCCCACAGTTAAGGATCTGGCAAGCGTCTACTCAAATTGTTAGGGAACCTTCAGTTTCAGTGATGTTTATGTTAAGTACAGGATTAATAATCCCCAAAAGTTCCATTTCATTTTCATCTCTGTATCTTTAGTTGAAGGGGGTTGTCAGTTGTCAGTACTTGCCACTCGTCATTGTCCTTTGGAGGTTCGATTGGCCCTTTAATCCATGTGTAATGAGTCCACCCTTTCTCAGCTGGTCGTACTGCTGTCTTGGTGATCAGCAGAACTTGAAATGCTCCTTCCCAATCTGGCTGAAGCTTAGTTTCCTTCCAGGATTTGACCAGGACCCAGTTTCCAGGCTGAAACTTGTGAGCTGCAAACTGTAAAGGCAGAGTTTGTGCTAGAAGCCCTTGGTGCCTGAGAGAATATAGAAAAGAAGACAACCTGAGTATACAGTTTTTGAGAAACAAAACCTTATTTTCAAACTGTGGGGGTCCATCTGTTATTTCACTTTTGCTACCACTGCCACCATGGCAGTGCTCAGGGGGAAAGCTTCTCCCCACCTGGTAAGGTGATCAACCAGCACTAGTATGTATTTAATTCGACCAGCTACAGGTAAATCAACTTCAATATTTCGAAAGAGTTGTAAACTTGGACTCCGCCCTCCTGCAGGTTACTTTCTAAGTGCCTTTTTATTTATTCTTTTACAAACCACCCATCTTTCACAAATTTGCTTGGCTATAGTATAAATTCCAGTACTATGTCACACATTGCTTGTGTTCCCCAGTGGCTCCCCGATTTAAAATTGCTAATACCTCCCTCATGATTTGCTTATTTAGCATTTCTTTACCATCTGGGAGTAGCCATTTCCCACTCTGTTCCCTGGCTCCTAATTCTTGGAGGACTTCTTTTTATTTTTCATTGAAAACTGAAATTTCCTGCGGGGCCAGGACCTTAAGCGTGAGATAACTTACAGTTATTACTTCAGGTTTTAAGGCTGCTTCTCAGGCCATTTCATCTGCTAACCAATTTCCCCTGGCACAAAAGGAGTTTCCCCTCTGATGTCCATTAACATGTACTACAGCCACCTCTATTGGTGACATCAGATTATGTAACACTTGTCCAACTAGTTTGTCATGAACCAATTAATTCCCTTTGCTATTAATTAGACCTTGTTCTTCTCAGTTTTTCCCAAAGGTGTGCACTACTCCAAATGCATACCCAGAATCATTACAGATGGTACCTTCTTTTCCTTCTAACGTTTGCAGTGCCTGATTGACAGCTTATAGCTGGCATATTTGAGCTGACCAGTTATTAGGCAACCTTCCCATTTCTCTTATTTCACCACTCACACCTTCAGTGATGGCACACCCATTGCGTCTTTTCCCCTGAATTACCCTTGAAGACCCATCTATGAAGAGGTGCAGCCCATTGTCACCTCTCCATAGGAAAGCAGGGTTTAATTTCCTGCTTTCTTCCACCAGAAGAGTGGTCGCTGCTGCAGTTTGCACACACTCTGGCTTTTATCAGATTTTTAACCACTGTTTGGCAATTATCTCCATTTGTTTGATTATTATAATCTCAATTAGAATTACCTTGGGACCCAGCAGTCCAGTTTCCCCCTGTCTGTAGGGTTAGTTCCACATTCTTTTAAATGATCTTTCTGGACAGACCAACTCTCTGAATAACAGGTTAACATCGGCTCAGGATGGATTATATCCTGAAAAAAAATTAGAAAATAATGATGCACATCGATCCCCATCTTTCCTTAAGAGTTTGATTTCCTCACATAATCAAATTCCCAGGGTGCCAGGGGTGATGGGTGCATCCATGTAACACTGAAGGGCATTCACATGTACATCCCCCCCCTTTCACACATCTTCCCCTACACACACATCTGCTGCTGGCTGCACTGCAAACTAACTTTAGCAATCCCAGGGTAAAGCCCAGCAAAAGCAGTAAGGACAACAAAGACAGTTGGGGAGGGAATCAAGAGGTGATACAGAGAGCAGAGACCAGGTCTGCAAGCACCTTAGTTACATTACTCCCAACTGTAGCTAAAATTCTTTCTCTAGGTTTTTATACTTGTTTTTGACCATCCTCTTTATGGTGGTCATATGCCAAATCATCCTATGCATACCAATAATTCATTTGTCCAGGACATCTGTTTTCTAGGTGATTTTTAGTTACAATTTGCCAATCATCTCAATATAAGGTCATTGCATGCTTTTCTTGACAAACTTGCTGTACCATAAATATTTTCCCAAATTTGCAATACCTCGGCCAAGGGCGTCCCCTTTTCTATGCCGAGTTTTATTTCTCATCAATAAAAAAACTCAGGGTGACCCTCCCGTTGAGTCACAAGGTTCAGAAAGGACCCCCTTGCTTTCTAAACTCCTTCAGAGAGGAGTTTAGGTGTGGCTGGATACAATCCTAGTCTCAGACTTGGTCAACGGTTTATGTCTAAAGGATATTTTCCCATTCTCAAGAGAGACTTGAACCCCCTTTTATGTGCACTTTACACTGATCAGGCCACACACTTTACACTCATAAACATGCTGCAGCAAGGGAGGGACTCAAACCCACCCTGGTATGGAGGAAGATTTAAACCCCCTACAGTTTTTTTTTATGTACCAATTTAGATCTTGGCATAGCCAATTGTCATCGGATCCGTATTTTGGCCAGAATACCTTCCGCTCTATTATGGGCTACTTTGTCCAGACAAAACACAATACTTTATCATTTTCTATTTATCCTTCCTTTCTGTACATCACACATTTCCCCAATACCTTAACATCCTTGCTAAAGGACTGTATGGAGGAATGTTAACATTTTTCCTTTACATTTCCCATTCTGAGTCCCGAGGGTTCTCCTTCCGCCTCATCCCTCCTCTCAGAATGCCCCCGACCACCAAGGTAATATTTAACAGTCTGTTTTCTTACCTTAGTCCGTGCACAGAGTTGCCTGGTCACTTTTATTGTGCCTACCACTTTTTCCTTTCCCCTTTCCCCTATGGTTTGCAGAGATCCGCCTTTTTCAATGCAGTCTCAGGATTTCTGTCTGTCTCTCCTGGAGTCCCTACCGATGATCCACAGGACCACTGAAATCAACGGGGTGCGCCTTCCTGTCCTTCAGCGATAGGGACCCCCGAGATGACGACGCCTATCTCAGACGAGCCCCCAAATCTGTAGGAAACAATTATTTTGCAAATATAATAGGCCCAGGCAGGATCTCTCAGCAAAGCAAATTTTAATAATGATTTTGCAAGTCCGGGTGTTCCACCTAAAGGTAGGCCCACCTAATAGGGCAAAAAGCCCCTGCTTATATCTCCCCAAAATTCCGGCCGCAATTTCCCTCCCCTGTTCCCCATTGGTTGGGTACTTCAGGATTTACAGACTATCCCGACACACACAATACCCTTCCCCTTATCAATTTATTTAAGATATGGATTCCTGGTACTTTGGCTACACTTCCCCCTAAATTAACTTATCAATACAGGTATCGGTATGTATACAGGTGTCAGTACATATTCTGGGAAGAGACTGTGTATTACATTAAGAATTCATAGTCCGATGTCTCTCGGTCCTTCCCCCCTGCTGGGGTCAGGGGCCAGGTCCTCAGTTATGTAAAAACAACAGTTCTTCGTTAAATGTTCCTTACAATTTCTATAGTCACCAAGAGTAGCGATAACATTTTGCAGTTTTATCCATTCATGTTTTAGCATATTGTCCTGACACTTTTCACAAATCAGCGGAATACAAGCGTCCATGGGCACAGATCCCAGCAATTCCAGTTCCCGTGGTTCAATATCTATTTCCAGGAGACAATTAATCCAAAGTGTCATGTTGGTATTATTACAGTTTGTTGCAATGCCTTTGCACCGACCACTGTTTTGAAACAGTTGTATGATGCTGCTGTAGTCGTCAAGGGGGATGCCAACCAAGCATGTGTGGAATGGGTTTTCCGGAGATGCCATAGCTAGGCACATGGAGTCCTGGCCAGTCATGTTGGCTAAAGTAATCTTTGTCTGTGCAGGCATCCAAGACATAGCAGCTGCAGCAATCATTGTCAGGAAGATAACACAGGTTTCACATTTCACGCCGGCAACCATTGCGGCCCTTGATCTGTAAAGACACAAGCATAGCCTCTCCCCCAGGTTATCAATTGATGTGGCCTTTTCCATTGACTAGTGATTTGACCATAACTAATGTAGGTTCTTTCCGATTTAGCATGTTTTTGGGTCATACTTGCAAAGTGTTTCATCACAGGGCAAATTTGGGCTGCACCACTTAGATGTAAGTGATTCATCACATACAATGCTTTTGACAATTGGTTTTGTGGTGTTTTCCTTACTTCTCCCCCCTCTTTGTTTTGTTTTGTTTTGTTTTAAAAAAAAAACAAAAAAACAAAACAGTTCAGAATCAGATACATGCGTTGGACCTTGACTACGTACTCACAAATCAAAAATCACAAATCAAATTTAGAGGTTCCTCCTTAAAAAGCTCTAAGTAATGTAAAGTTGCGCCAAGTTCTGCTAATTGGGTTGAACCTTCAATAATTCTTACAGAATGATGTCAATTATTGTCTTCATGCCAGACCACTACAGCTTTATGAGACTTCCCAGAACCATCAACAAAACCTGTGCAAGCATGTGGGATCAGACCAAATACAAGTATGGTCTGTGACCTGATGTTAAAGACTTGCAGGTTCTGCAGCAATTTACATTTAGGCATGCCAAAAGCTGTGCTGTTAAGAAAACCAGCTAGTGCAATTTACAAGGACATAGATTGCAAATAAAAAAAACAACAAAAAAAAATTAATTTCACAACTGGTACATATATGACAAAAGGATCACGGCCTATTAAGTCTTAAATTCATTCCCTGCATTTCTTGACCAGAGTAACAATCGGTATATCAGTCTGTTAGGAATCCATCATACTGTCCCACAATAGCCATAGCTTGTTTCTATGTTGTAACAACAAATAGACAAATCTGCAAGTCCAATTGAATGCAGTCAGCCTGTAAGGTTGTCATAAATTTTTTCATCAAAGTTTCTAACTCCATTTTGGCTGTCATATTTATCGGATATTGTTTTCCCTCATCGGGCTGAACTCCTGTTTCAGTTCTATCAATGTAGTGTTGGCTTTACCGAAACATTGGCTGTCAATACTAATGGAAATACAGCATTTGAAATTTCCTTGGAGATTCCTCACTTGCAGCAAGCAGATCTGCACCATCCAAGCAGCTTCTTGTAGGACCTGCAACTAAACAGAATTCTCAGAAAATGTTATTTGACCTTACAGTTTACTTAACAAATCTTGACTCAAGAGAGGTATAGGGCTTTCTGGCAAACACAAGAATTCATATGGTAAAACTTTGTTCCAAATTTGGCATTCACAGTATCACAGTATGTTTGGGATTGGAAGGGACCTCAAAAGATCATCTAGTCTAATCCCCCTGCTGGAGCAGGAACACCTAAGTGAGGTCGCACAGGAATATGTCCAGGCAGGTTTTGAATGTCTCCAGAGAAGGAGACTCCACAACCTCCCTGGGCAGCCTGTTCCAGTGCTCTGTCACCTTTACTGAGAAGAAGTTTTTTCTCAAATTTAAGCTGAACCTCTTGTGTTCCAGCTTGATCCCATTACCCCTTGTCCTATCATTGTTTGCCACCGAGAAGAGCCTGGCTCCATCCTCATGGTACTCACCCTTTATATATTTATAAACATTAATGAGGTCCCCCCTTAGTCTCCTCCTCTCCAAACTAAAGAGACCCAGCTCCCTCAGCCTTTCTTCATAAGGGAGGTGCTCCACTCCCTTAATCATCTTCGTTGCCCTACGCTGGACCCTCTCCAGCAGTTCCCTGTCCTTCTTGAACTGAGGGGCCCAGAACTGGACACAATATTCCAGATGTGGTCTCACCAGGGCGGAGTAGAGGGGAAGGAGGACCTCTCTCAATCTACTAGCCACCCCCATTCTAATACACCCCAGGATGCCATTGGCCTTCCTGGACACAAGGGCACAGTGCTGGCTCATGGTCATCCTGTGGTCCACCAGGACTCTCAGGTCCCTTTCCTCTACACTGCTCTCTAATATGTAATTTCCCAACCTATACTGGAACCTGGGGTTGTTCCTGCCCAGATGCAGGACTCTACACTTTCCCTTGTTAAATTTCATTAGGTTATTCCCCGCCCAACTCTCCAGCCTGTCCAGGTCCCGCTGGATGGCAGCACAGCCTTCTGGTGTGTCAGCCACACCTCCCAGCTTAGTGTCATCAGCAAACTTGCTTATAGTACACTCTATTCCCTCGTCTAAATCGTTAATTAATATATTGAATAATATTGGCCCCAGTACTGACCCCTGAGGCACTCCACTAGATACTGGCCTCCAACTAGACTCTGCACCATCGACTACCACTCTCTGGCTTCTCTCCTTAAGCCAGTTTGCAACCCACCTCACTACTCTATTGTCTAGACCACACCTCCTCAACTTAACTGTGAGGATGCTGTGGGAGACTGTGTCAAAGGCTTTGCTGAAGTCAAGGTAGACCACATCCACCATGTCCATCCGTGCTTATCAATAAGTTTGCATTCCATTGCTAGGTTTACCAAAACATGTGTCTGGTTCTCCAGGAAAATGCAGTTAATATGAAGGCTTTAGCTGACAGGCAAATTCACTAAAAGAGAAACTTGTTTTTAGCAAAACCAGGACAGCGGTCCAGCAATTACTTCAGCCAGCTCCCTCAGCACCCGCGGATGCATCCCATCTGGACCCATGGATTTATGGATGTCCAGACTATTTAATTGCTCCCTAACCCAGTCCTCATCAACTAAAGCAAACTCCTCCATTAACCTGGCTTCATCCGGGGTCTCAGGGGTACAGGGCTCCCCAGGACAGCCTCCGGCAGAGTAGACAGAGACAAAGAAGGCATTCAGTAATTCTGCCTTCTCTGTATCTTCTGCCACCAGGGCACCCACCCCGTTCATCAGTGGGCCTACATTGCCTCTGGTATTAGTTTTATCTGCAATGTATTTGAAAAAGTTCTTTTTGCTGTCCTTGACCCCTCTCGCCAGCTGTAATTCTAAGGAGGCCTTGGCTATCCTAGCTGCCTTCCATTGGTCTCAAAAAATGGCCTTTCTTTCATTCTCTCCCATGACCTCAAAAACTCGCACGGTGAATTTACTAAGAAGTCTTTTACAACTAGTTACCACAGAATAAGTCTCTTAAAAATTTTTTTCTTGGTTTAATTTCTCAACTTTGTTAGAACTATGGATCCACTGGCGATGCCTTTAAATTTAACCCTCAGACTACTTCATGCAGTATTACAGTTCTCTAGCAGTAACATTGATTGGGGGGGGGCAGTGGGGGGAAATAAAGCCTCCCTCTCGCCCCCATCTGAGATGGCGAGATCTCCAGCCCAGCATGAAAACAAATCAGTTCAAACTCCACATTAAACAAATCTGGCTCCACTCCACACCCAAATTAGTACCAGTCTGACCCAGAGAAGCACTCAGCACTCTGACCCCCCAAAGCTGACCAGTGTGAAAAGACTGACTTCAGCAAGGAGGTAAAATGATGAGCTCTCTCCTCAGATGTGCCAAAATCTAGGAAACAAGACTGAAGCAAAAAGAAACAGTACCAACAACCCCTGATTCAAAGCCGAGAAGCAACGCAGCGCCACAACAAGGATGGATGACAACACTCCAAAAAAAAAAACAAACCAAGAGATGGGGGGGGGGTATAAACCCCCCCCTTTCTCCGCTTAGCAGCAGGCAACCAGGTTTTTCCATTTTTTTTCTTTCTCTTCTTGCTGCAGTTTAGATATAACCAAGGCCACGCAGGTGGCCTAATTGCTGGTACGAAGTGGGAGGCTCTGGCAAACTCCTCAGTTACAATGAGCTGAGTTTATCTTGCAGCTTGACATAGGCCCAAAATTTATATTCAAATTGTACAGCACAGGCCTGGGATATTTTGCTTTTTTCTTTTCCCATTTCATTCCAAACATAATACACTTTATATGCAATTCCACTTAGCTCAGCAATAGCTACATTCCTTAGCTCCATTTACCTTTTACAATTTACAGATGTCAAAAAACAGCATATTAAACATCAGTCCATTATTTCCCTTTTCCTAGATCCAAATCAGTTCATATTCTAGCGACTTTTAAATACAACCTCATACAATACCATGTTCACATCCATCATAGCATTTAGTTGTGTGTTTGGTTTGGTTTGGTTTGGTTTGTTTTTTTTAATGCAAATCAGAGTTTAACAATTTAAACTCTCTTCTGGTCTCAAAATTATTAGATAACAATAAGAGCAAATTAACTTACAGTACCGTACTTCATCCCATTTTTTTCCAAAGTTCTGCAGAACATTAATTGCAATACAGCGCTAAAACCCAGAATTCCACATTCAAGCCACATTCGAGTACAACATCGTTTCAAGTATTCTTTTATCAGAGTATTTTCTCAGAAGTTACTCTAATGTGTAAGGATGCATCCTAAGGGTGGGGCGAAAAGTTGGTAATTTAGTAGCGGAACCGCTTCCCAAACAAAATTATTTTGGTACCAAATACATATATATATACAAAATAAAATACCAAGCTCAGATATGAAAACCAAATACCAAGTTAAAATATGCAAATGGATCACAGTTACACTAATTCAAGACAGTATCTCGATTTTTGCATTGCACCTTTGAACCGCTTACTGCTCAGCCAGGTGGAGGTGCCGCTGGGTCTCCCTGACAAAACAGGTCAGTGCACGCTGGAGCCCAACCAACACCTGTCCCCCTGCTGCTCTAGCAAGTTGGACTGGGCAAGGCTTTTATTAGTGTCTCATCTGGCATGCTACAACTGTTATCCCAAACCCAGGATTCTTTACTTGGTGTGCATACAAAAGAGCCAAATTTAGCACACCAACATGAGACACAGCCTATCATAGACTTGCACAAGTCTGAATGCTGGAATAAAGCTAGCATGCTAGAAAGAAAAGTAACAGCTATTACACACAAAATTTCACCATCACATTCATGCAGTAAAGAACTAAATTACTCATGGTCTTCTGTATTATCACAAAACACACATTTTGAGTCCATGGATTCTCATGATTTAACAGTCTGTGAACTCACCATACCACACAACAGACAAAAGACCTACTAAAACTGCAACACACTTAAACAGATACCCACAAAGAAAACAGGCTAGCAAGGAAAACATCTATGACTGTTGTGTTATACTGAAAGATACTTAAAGGTTCTATTCTCCAGCCAGTTTTCCCAGCCATCTGACTTATACAGCAGCCACCACTGATTTCAATATTTCACAATATCCTCTTTCCTCATATTTTGAAGGGCTTTCCGATGTTTTAAAACACCTCCCAATACCAATTTCTTAGGAACACGACTGAAAACAGTCATTTCCGACCCCATCTCATAAGTAAAAAAAAATGTGAGAAGAAGGAGGGAAGGAGGGAGGGGAAGCACAAGGCTGCTTGCAGCGCAAGTGGGAAAAGCGGGGAGAAGGTTTTTATGGCGCACTTATACAAACAATACCACCAAGAAACAACGGCAACACCAACCAGTAAAACAATTAACTCACATTCCTGACAAGCTGCTTGATTTTCAGAAAGGCAATACACAGAAGCACGTAATATGTACTGTAAAACTCACAGGTAAGACGTTGATAGCAAACATTAGAATTCTCTACTGCTAATTGCAACACTAGTGCTTCCTTAGCTTCTAAGTTTTCAACCTGCTTATTGATGGCCTCTTGAAGATGGTCAATAAATTGCATGTAATTCTCATTGGAACCCTGATTAATAGTTGTAAATCATGTGGCTGCTTTCTTGGTTTCAGGCACCTTTATCATATGCAAGGTCTGCTGACTGCCTCAGGATTTCAGAAACTAATCGCACCTGTAATTGTGGTGTGGCAATTAGTGTCTTTTCCAAGAGCTGGGGGATACCCACTCCTTTCAGCGAATCCCCATCGTTCCATCCTAAATGATCTATAGCTGTTACATTGCATAGGTCTAATTTTGCTTGAGTCTTTCATGGTTTTTATCTGACCTCGGGGCAACACGTACACATGCTCCTTTTCCTTTTAACTTTTCAAGAAAATGCTGTGGACCCTCATCCTCGTCATCAGATAACACGAACTTGAACGGTGCTGGAGAATCATTAGTAACAGGGGGGTTCGGAACAGTGCACTCTTTTTTTCTTTTCAAAATCTAGCCCAGGGAAGCCACCCCCCTCCACTGTCTCTGCCTGTTCCCATTGCTCTTTTAATCCTCTCAAAGTCTCTAGCAACAAGTGCCATGTCGTTAACAGTTCAGTTGTTTCTTTGGATCTTTGGGTAGTGCTTTTCCTTCGTAAAGTCAATTCCAGAAGGCTAATACCTGCTTCTTCAGAAGCAACTTCCATGTAGATAATATAACACCCTCTTCTTTAGATAAGTTCCCCGCCATGTTCCCGGTAGCTCACCAACTCTCGACATGGTGTCTTTTCAAGGATCCGGATCTTCGGCAGCTCCCCCCTGCTGCTCTATCAGCTGTACCGGGCTCCGTCTCCACAGCTCGTCTTTGGTTGTCACAGCTTCACCTCTGTTTCTTCTTCATGCAGGATCACGTTGGGGTCACCATATGTCGTGGTTGAGACGGACAAATGACATAGACCAAGTTCTTCCAGGATGAAAGTAGTAGATGCCATTTATTGCCACAAGTGCATTTTTATACAGTTTTACCAATTCATGTGTCTCTTCACTATTGGTTACAAGTTACAGCAGTAACATCTCATTGGCTACTCTTGCTATCATCAATGTTACTCTTCTACTCCCTTCTCTCTCACGGGTACACCTTAATATCTCCAGATACTCCTTTACTCCCGTCTTTCTCATGGACAGGCCTTAATATCTTCAAGGCTAATTTCTGTTCCCATTCCCTCTGTCAGGGAATCCACGGACCCACTGTAGTCCACCACATGCAGGGAATATGTAGAGCATGTAAGTATTTAAATAACACAACCATGTGGACAAACAAATCAACATTGTGACTAGTGACTATTTAACTAATAAAATAAATGTTTTAACATGTTCTGGTCAGATCTGTCACTATCCCAACCTTTTGTGTCCCCACCTTGGGCACCAAAAAGGATCGTTGTGGTTTAGCCCTAGCCAGCAACCTGAACCATATGGCCACTTGCTCTGTCCTTCCTTCGCCAGCTCTCCCAGTTTTATAATGAGCATGACATCATATGGTATTGAACATCCCTTTGGCTAGTTTGGGTCAGCTGTCCTTGCTGTGTCCCCTCCCAGCTTCCTGTGAAAATTAAGTCTATCCCAGCTGAGCCAGAACAAACCCTTTCTATTATTAAAATAAGCAGCACACACTTATCCACCCCCCAAATGTCTTTGATTGGCTTATTTCATAAGTGCTATTTTTATTTTTTAGGAATGCCCTCATGTTTGTTGGAATGATGATGAATCTGTAGACTTATGTGCATTTACTAGAAGTTGTCATGTTTTTTTCACTGGAAGCTTTGCAAAAGGAAATGGTTCAGTTGCAGTCTTCTGCATACCCTTTATTCAAAAACATGCTAAATCAAGCGGGGCTTTATGAATAACGTTCACCATTTGATTCAGATGCATTTTGTATGAAAGGACCAGTAGCACAATTATTCTTAGTGACAAATGCAAATATAATAACTTTAATTCAGCACTTCTGTTCCTCCAGGTTATGTCAAGAAATAAAAGCAGTGCCATTTTTTATATACTGACACTGCTCATCTCTCTTTGGAATAGTTCTCATTTGTCATCACTAGATTTGCCTGAGACTTTTCGTCACACATGTATGTTCTCCAACATCCAGAGGAAAAGATTACTCAGAGTCACTTGTTATTTTCTGTATAATTTCTGGTGCACCATGAGGAGTTTTGATGTAAAGTGAAAGGAAGTGTGTGTGGAGAAATTTCAGTTCTTTGCAAGCCACCTTGCTCTTTCTTGCAGCAAAAAATAGCTGTGACTGATGCTGAGTCATCAGTTACTGGTCACAGGGGATACAGAAACTCATTGAACTGATATGTTTCAGAGAGAGATTTAAGGTGGCCTATATATCTGAAAACAAATCGCCAAGATGCAGACACACATTCAAAACATTTTAAAGGATACTTAAAACGATGTTTAGAAATCCATGAACTTTGTTTTAATGAGGAATCCAGAAAATAGCATGGATGTGAAATGGTTCACAGGCCAGTTATATTACAAGCTGCAAATACATAAATATATATATATAACAAAAGAAAAAAAGTGCTCACCAAAATTTGCACCTTTTGGAATACATCTTGACATTTTTAGCAAAGCAATTAAGCATTTGTTTTTAGAAACACCAGGAGTGTGGCAGGGGCCAGAAGTCTTGCATTTTCTGTGCAACTTGTCTGTAATCTTCTTTGTCCAGTACTAAAGACTCGACTTCAGTGGGATATAATTCAAGTTCTGAATTCTGTAACAGTAAATAAATTTTAATATAGAGAGAATATTCTTGCTGCCCTTGATGAACAGTCACTTTTTCCATAGCTGTGCTAATATGTGCATGAAAACTTAGGTCCAACTCCTTTTAATTTTTGTTTTATTTGTGGAGACTTCTAGTTCTCATTTCCAGAAGATAATAAGGTTGTTTTCTAGTAATTATTATTTTATTTAATTACATCAGTTTTTATACCACTGTTTAAAAAACCCCACAAGTCCTTTGCTTCAATAGTTATTTCACTGTGTGAAAGAGCAAAAAGCCTGTCTGTATTTTAAAAAGTCGTACGCAAACTTTTGTTTTCAGAACCATGCCATGTCATGTGCTATCTTCCATATTTCTAAGTCACGTTCATCTGTCTGTTTGGAAATGTGTATCAGTTGGGGTTAGTGTTTCACACAACTGGAACTCTTTTCAGTTCCATTTATTTTTTTGCCACATTACTGGGACTGTATTGTGAAGGTATAATGAATGAAAGGAATGTAGTACTTGCTGATCTTGAGACCTGTATTTGCTAATAATATTTATTTCACTCATGAATGTGATTTGCAATACATTAAAAATGTACATTATATTATTATAAATGTGCATTTTTAAATAAATGTTTAAAGTCTCCCATATTTTTTACTAAAGACATAATCAAGTGAAAAGTAGCAATAGTTGATTAAATAATTTACCTAATAAGAAAATTCAGAATGCTGCCATAGTTTTATGTCCATTTCTTAAAATGGGCTTCAGTGGAGTGCTTCCTCGGCTGATGTGTGCTGAGTGAGATGGATTTTTTCAAAAGCTCCAGAGTTTTTCCTGTAGCATGAGTGCATTCTTTTTTAAGAGCTCTGTAGAAAGGTAATGAAGTGTTTAATATAAGCACAGTAGTTGTACGTACCAAGTGATGAAGTAGCCAGCGCGCACTGACCTATTTTGTCAGGGAGACCCAGCGGTACCTCTACCTGGCTGAGCAGTAAGTGTCTCAAAGGTACAATGCAAAAATCGAGATATTGTCTCGAATAAGTGTAACTGTGATCCATTTGCATATTTGAACTTGGTATTTGGTTTTCATATCTGAGCTCAGTATTTTAGTTTGCATATTTATATTTGGTACCAAAATAATTTTTTGGGGGGGAGATAATTACAAAATGGGAACTGGTTCTGCTACTAAAATACCACCTTGCTCTCCCTTAGGATGCATTCTTACACATTAGAGTAACTTTGTGGTCTGAGTTATAGTGCTGTATTGTAATTAATGTTGTTCTGCAGAAATTTGGAAAAAATGGGATGAAGTATGGTACTGTAAGTTAATTTGCTCTTATTGTTATCTAATAATTTTGAGACCAGAAAAGAATTTCAGTTGTTAAACTCTGATTTGCATTGGAGGTATGGGAAAGAAAACTAAATGCTATGATGGATGTGAACTTGGGAGAGGTTGTATTTAAAAGTTGCTAGAATATGAACTGATTTGGATGTAGGAAAATGGAAATAATGTATTGAGGATCAATATGCTGTTTTTTGACATCTGTAAGAAATTGGAAAAGGTAAATGGAGCTAAGCAATGTGACTGTTTCTGGGCTAATTGGAATTGCATATAAAATGTATTGTGTTTGGAATGAAATGAAAAAACAAAAATGCAAAATATCCCAGGCCTGTGCCGTACAGCTTGAACATAAATTTCAGGCCTGTGTCAAGCTGCAAGATAAACTTAGCTCATTGTAACCGGGGAGTCTGCCCAGGTCTGGCAGCTCCCACTTTGCACCAGTGATTAGGCCACCTGCGTGGCCTTGCCTGTGTCTAAACTGCAGCGAGAAAGAAGAAAAAAAAAAAAAAGGAAAACCTGGCTGCCCGCTGCTGAAGTGGCAAAAGGGGGGCTTTATTCCACCCCCCCCAGCGATGTTGCTGCTAGAGCACTGTAATACTGAAACAAGGAGTCTGAGGGTGAAATTTAATACTTATTCTGTGGTAACTAGTTGTAAGAGACTTCTTAGTAAATTCACCGTGATAGTTTTTGAGATCATGGGAAAGAAAGAAAGGCCGTTTTTTGAAACCAATGGAATGCCAAATTTGGAAAAAGTTTTACCAGCTGAATTCTTGTATTTGCCAGAAAGCCCTATACCTCTCTTGAGTTTGTTAAGTAAATTGTAAGCTCAAATAACATTTTCTGAGAATTCTGTTTAGTTGCATGTTCCACAAGAAGGTGCTTGGATGGTGCAGATCTGCTTGCTGCAAGCGAGAAATCTCCAAGAAAATTTCAAATGCTGTATTTCCACTAGTATTGGCAGCTGAAGTATAGGTAAAGCCAACACTACACTGATAGAACTGAAACAGGACTTTGATCCGGTAAGGGAAAACAATATCCAATAAATATGACAACCTAAATGTAATTAGAGACTAGCACTAGCTGATTTTCTTAACAGTATAGCTTTTGGCATGCCTAAATGTAAAATGCTGCATGTCTTTGACATCAGGTCACAGACCATACTTGTATTTGGTCTGATCCCACATGCTTGCACAGGTTTTGTTGATGGTTCTGGGAAGTCTCATAAAGCTGTAGTGGTCTGGCGTGAAGATAACAATTGGCATCATTCTGAAAAACTTATTGAAGGTTCAACCCAATTAGCAGAATTTGGTGCAGCTTTACATTACTTAGAGCGTTTTAAGGAGGAACCTCTAAATTTGATTTGTGATTCTGAGTACGTAGTCAAGCTCCAACAAATGCATCTGATTCTGAAATGCTTTTTGTAAAAACAAAAAGGGTGAATTCTCGGGGACTACGGTGGGTCCGTGTATTCCCTGATGGAGGGTATGGGAACAGAGACTGGCCTTGAAGATATTAAGGTGTACCTCTGAGAAAGAAGGGAGTAAAAGAGTAACATCAACGACAGCAAAATTAGCCAATGATATGTTACTATTGCAGCCTGTAACCAATAGCAAAGAGACACATGAGCTGGTAAAGACTATATAATAAATGGAGACTGCTGTTTGTACATAAGAAGAACTTTGTCTATGTTGTTTGTCCGTCCCAGTCATGACAGCCATGTATGTTAGGGAATGTTTTGATTGTCTGGAATTTGATGAAGGTGATGATAGGGTTCAGTGTCTATGGGTGAGAATCAAGGGGAAGGCCAACAAGGCGGACATCCTGCTGGGAGTTGGTTACAGACCACCCAACCAGGATATCAATGATATTAATGACCAAAAGGGTATAAGCCAAGTATCCCTGCCTTGTTTGGACAAGCATGTCAGAATAATTTCCAAAGTATAAGAGCACAGGAAGAAAACTTTTATTATAATTGCTTTTCCACTCTAAGGTAGGAGCAAGAGCAAACCAATTGTTTTTATATGCTCATTACTCAAAGATGAATTCTTTAAAAATGCATCAATAATTGCTGTCCTGCTTCCAAAGAGAGCACAGCAATCATTTCACAAATTGTAGCTGTAACTCACCCATCACCTTTGATCGTCCTTGTGGCAGTACACTCTCCCCGCCCACTCCCCGCTGAGAACTGATGTGGCAGCTGAATGTGTGCACAGCCCCCCCCCCCCCTTCCTGCAATGGGGCAGCTCTTATTGTGAGACCCAGGCCAGAGTCGTTAGGAGAGAGGAGGGGGCGCACGTAGCCACAGTAGGGGGGTGCAGAGGTGCATGTAGCCACAGTAGGGGGGTGTAGAGAAGCCGCGAAGCTTCTAGACTGCCCACAGCCAGATCTGACCAGACTATAAAACGGGGATCCCGCCAAGGCTGCTCTTTGTGTGGTCCTCTCGGAGATGCGGGCCAAATGCTGCCACCGAGAGCCCTCCTGGGACTGGGACACCGTCTAAGGTAACCTCCCAAAAAATGGGACTGCCTCATCTCTGCATGTGGGTGAGTGATAACTTAGTATTTCCTCGCCAGATAAGTGAGCGTATTAAATAATTCCTCGCCACTTGGGTGGGTGTTTTCCTCACTAGACAAGTGAGTGCATTTTTCCTGGAGTCAGGAGGGACGGCTCTGGCGTTGTTTATTAAAATTGAGACGCGTAGCACTACCCCGTGTACCAAGGGTGATTGGATATTATTGAGTAATGAGGAAGCTGCAGGCTGTTGGGAACCTGGTGTGTTTTTAAGTGATAGTCCGGACGCTTTCCCCCCCCCCCCCCCCCCGCCGAGCATGGAGCACCCAGCGGTATATCAGTCGTAAACGACTTGATTTGTAGCGATATCGCAGTGCCGCCGGCACCTCGGTGGGCTCGCGATAGCGGGCCGCTCGCCCCGCCGCGGGGTGGACTCGGTACGGATTGCCGTTCGTTGTCGGGACCGGAGGAACCGACGGGGTGGACGGAGGCGGGTCCGCCTCTCCCCCTCCACGTACCGCATGAACAAGAAGAGCCTAGCCGCCGCTCCAGGACCGGGAGTGCGCTGGATCCTGGCAGCGACAGTAGCCTGCCCCTGTCCCCGTCCGTGCCGCTGCGCCCGGCGGCTGGAAAACCCTCCCCTGCGCTGGTGGATCCGACCCACCTTCGGCCGCTTATCAAAGGGTTGCTGGACGTTTTAAAAATACATGTCCAGTCCTTCAGAGAGAAAATTCAAGAGGCTACCGATCATAGCAAGCAAAGCCCTCTTCTCCTCCTGTGCCTGCTGCTCTGGGACCTACTGGACCCAGAAAACGGCAGCAGAAACGGGGACAGGAGAGTTCGGAAAATTAGCTGCAAACTTCTCCCTGTGAAGCTTCCCCCGCCTCTCCATGCACCTCCCCCGAGCTGGCCGCCTCCCTCGTTGTGGGCAGGCGCTCCTCCCTTTCTTTCAAACTGCAGGAAAAAAAAATCAGTGGTGCCGCGGCTTGGGACCGGCAACCCCGCCCCTGCTCAGTGCTTTTCTGTGATTAGTCTGCTGATAAGGGTACTTGCATTGCTGCAGCCTAAAAGGCTGCTAACATTAAGATTTTGTAACTTGCTATCAAAAATAACCTGCACTCCACCGCAGCCAAACAGGGCATTATGGAAGTCATTAATGATTTTGATAAATAAATAGTCACACCCATTCTCCTTATCTTGGCCCGTTCGCAAGCCTGATAGGGCAGTGGTATTTAACAAAGATATGTTTTTCGTGATTCCCCTCTGAGGGAAGAAGACAAAGTACAATTTGCTTTTACCTGGGAAAACTTATTGACACTGTGGAGGTGCTCTGGGGTATTCGCATGTATCAATATATAGATGACATCTTAGTGGGCGGAGACAATAAGGAACCGGTTGAGCAGAGGCTATTTGGAACCTATCGACATGGAATGGAGGTTTGCAGAATATGCTTCCTATTGCAGTATATTCCAAAGGAGGCCAAAAGGGCCAGCCAGACCTTTGTTGTTTTCTTCCACCACATTTAAGGAAAGTGAACAACGATATTAAGTGGATGTTTCATACACCATATTATCCCCAAGCCAATGGGATCGTGGAATGAACCAATGGTTTGATTAAAAACATGCAGATGTCTCACGAAACAGCTGGGACACACAATTGGCACAAGCTGTTTTCATTGTCAATAACTGCTGGTGGAGCTATGGAAGCCCAAAATCAGGGCATCATGCTCTGAGAGGCCACTAACAGACAGCAGCTTGATAACAGACAATGGGAAAACCCACTGCATTAGTGTCCGGTGGATAGTCCTGGATTTCTAACTATAAAAGCCCGGTACCAAAGGGACCGAGGCATGTGTTTGTGTTCTCTTGCAGGACAAAAGGAAGATGACGGGGTGGAAGACACTCCAGCTGAAATCAGTGATGGTTAAAAGTCAGTCCTTGGAAATGAGAGTTACACCAGGGCGATACCAACAGCCCATTCAGGAGACAGTCCTGCAACTGGAAACACTAATGAACTCTATGCATGATATCGCATAAACTCCCTGAAACAGGAGGACTGTCCAAAGCCAGGCCATATTACATTTGATCCTATTGGAGGAAAAGGGTGTATACAGGTGTCATTACAAGGACAAATAACAGAGGACTCGGGCAATTGTTGCTGTACTGGGGACTAACTGGTGATGTATTTGTTCTCCTTACCAGGATGGCTAACCAGCCTCCTCCAATAGTTGTTAATAACTGTAATCGTTGGAACTTGCATTATTCTATTGTTCATTGGTAGGTTGATCTGTATGGTGATAAGATGACACATAAGGTATGGTGATCCACAGCAGACATCAAAACTCACCAACAGAAATGGCCCCTTTTGACTTTGGAGGCAAGAGGTGACTGCATTACCACTCCAAAGTGTCTGTTAGATCATGACTGTGGTCACAGGGTGGATAGTGTGGCAGTACACATAGACCACACACACCCCCCCCCCCACTGAGAACTTATGTGGCAGCTGCATGTGTGCACAGCCCCCCCCTTCCTTCAATGGGGCAGCTAATGGCTCTTATTGTGACACCCAGGCCAGAGTCGTTAGGAGAGAGGAGGGGGCGCACGTAGCCACAGTAGGGGGGTGCAGAGAAGCCGCGAAGCTTCTAGACTGCCCACAGCCAGATCTGACCAGACTATAAAACGGGGATCCCGCCAAGGCTGCTCTTTGTGTGGTCCTCTCGGAGACGCGGGCCAAATGCTGCCACCGAGAGCCCTCCTGGGACTGGGACACCGTCTAAGGTAACCTCCCAAAAAATGGGACTGCCTCATCTCTGCATGTGGGTGAGTGATAACTTAGTATTTCCTCACCAGATAAGTGAGCGTATTAAATAATTCCTCGCCACTTGGGCGGGTGTTTTTCTCACTAGACAAGTGAGTGTATTTTTCCTGGAGTCAGGGACGGCTCTGGTGTTGTTTATTGTGAGTGCGTGTATGCACACTGTGGATCTCCATTATTCTTATTTTACTGTACCCCAAATAATCTCCTCAAGTTGATATCCGAATCTGTATTTTATGTTACCAGAGTGCTAACTAATTGTATGAACCCTGTTTCTGATTGGTTGTTTTGCTGGACTTTCCCAGACGGAATAAAAGTCTGTTTGGACCTTGGTTGTCTGCCTAAAACTAATTTCGGGGTCCCTCCGTGGCAGTCATAAACCACATTTTTTAAGCAATATTCCATATCAATAATAGTAAAATCCAAAAGGAACACTATGCAGAACACAGAACTGCTCAGCATAATGTTTTCTCCAACTTATTTTCTGATGGTAAATGCTTATGAACTCAAAAAGGAAAAAAAGCAGTGTTCTGGCAAATTGTAAGATCACAGTGTGGTAGTTTTCATCCTTGAATTAGTGACACTGACATGCTGATGTACACAGAAGAGACTGCCAGAATTTTGTGTATCTGCATTTGCAAGTGTGTCCTGCACAAGAGAGAGTGCCAAAGGCAGTAGTATTACTGTTTCAATCTCCTGTTCTCTTGCAAATGTAGAAGATAGAGATTCAACATAAGAATTAACAGAGAGTCTAATAGGAAGTGGATATAAAGGCTAAAAAATGTAATAATTTTACTGTGCCTGAAGGGTCTGTGTTTAGAAAGTCTCAGTTTTTAATCCAAGACCCAGTTCAGATTATTTTGTCCCACATAACAACTTATTGAAAATCAATAGGACTTAGGCTATTGAATCACTTATCCATTAAATCCTTAGGGAGGTTTACAAGCAGGTGCTTAGGAAGCAGATACAAGCATTTAATTTATGACCAAAAGGTCACATCTTGTTTTCACTGCCCATCAAATGCTATTTTCCATGATCTTCGTCTCATCATCAGTTGCTCTCTTGTCTTTCCAGCTGTAACCACTTAGAAATGTTAGAACTATCCCTGACCGTGAAAGTGGCTAATTTCGAGAGGGGGGCTGACTCACCTGTAAAGGGCACTGCCAAGAGCTACCGGGGGAGGTTTAAACACCCTCCTAGGGAGCGCAGGCTTCCTGTCTCCTCCCCTTGCCTCACTGAAGAAGGCAGGTCAAGGGAAAGGGATGAATGGGAGCAAGTCCACACTAGGGGTGGCAGGAGAAACACCCCCCTACCCACTCCACCTTCCCAGGTGCCTCTGTCCAACAGGCATGAGGCTCAGGATGTAGAATACAGCAACATGAGGAATAAGGGGCAATGGCAGCAAGTTCCTGCCTAGCGGGAGGGTTCCTACTTTGACCACTCCACCCTCACAGGTTCCCTTGCAAAATGGGTATAAGACCTTGCAAGTGGAACCAAACAACAACATTGAGGGAGGCAGTTCCACTGAGTTGGAGGTGCCACAGAGGATGAGTCACCCTGCACCCTCCATCAAAACAGCTCCCACCAAGAAAAAAAAGGTGTGTTGTGGTTGTAGGACACTCCCTTCTAAAAGAAACAAAAGGCCCTATATGCAGGCCAGACCCACTTCTTAGGAAAGTCTGCTGCCTCCCTGGGGCCAAGGCTAAAGATGTTAGAAGGAAACTTCCTGCCCTGGTTAGGGCCTCAGACTACTACCCACTAATAATTTTTCAGGTGGGCAGTGATGAAACTAAAAAAGGAAAACTAAAGACGATCAAGAGAGACTTCAGGGCCTTGGGACGATTGGTCAAGGGATCAGGAGCACGAGTAGTGTTCTCTAACCCCACAGTTGCAGGGTATGATGAGGAAAGATACAGGAAGAACCAGCAGATGAATATCTGGCTGCAGGACTGGTGTCACCAGCAGAATTTTGGTTTTTTTGATCATGGGTCAGCTTACATGGCACCTGGTCTGCTAGCAACAAATGGGATGGGCTTGTCTCAAAAGGGGAAAAAGATCCTGGAGCAGGAGTTAGCAGGACTTATTGAGAGGGCTTCAAACTACATTTAAAGGGGGAAGAAGCCAGATGTGGCAGAAGCACACTCAAGGACAATATGCAGGCATCTGAGGGTAGTGCTAATGAGACCCTTCAGTCTGCCATCCCAGTGGAATCAATGGCTCATCTGAAGTGCTTATATACAAATGCACGCAGCATGGGCAACAAACAGGAGGAGCTGGAAGCCCTTGTGAGGCAGAAAAACTATGATTTAATTGCCATCACAGAAACAAGGTGGGATGACCCCTATAACTGCAGCACTGCAATGGATGGCTATAAACTCTTCAGAAGGGATAGGGGAGGAAGAAGAGGAGATGGGGTAGCCATGAATGTTAGGGAGAGTTTTGATTGTTGGAAGTTGGTTATAGGGTGCCTATGGGTGAGAATCAAGGGAAAGGGCAACAAGGTCGGACATTCAACTTACCAGATGTCTGCTGGAAGTACAACACAGCGGAGAGGAAGCAGTCTAGGAGGCTCCTTCAGTGCATGGAAGACAACTTCCTGACACAGCTGGTTAGTGAGCCTACCAGGGAAGGAGCCCCACTAGATCTGTTGTTTGTAAATAGAGAAGGGCTTGTGGGCAACGTGTTGGTTAGAGGTCGCCTTGGGTTTAGCGTTCATGAAATGATGGAGTTTACTATCCTTGGAGAAGTTAGAAGGGTGGTCAGCAGAACTGATACTTTAGGCTTCGAAAGAGCAGACTTTGACCTGTTTAGAAGGCTGGTTGGCAGAGTCCTTTGGGAGACAGTCCTGAAGGTCAAAGGAGTCCAGGAAGGCTGGTCTCTCTTCAAGAAGGTAATCTTAGAGGCGCAGGTGCAGGCTGCACACGGGGGTGTGCCGGAAGGCGAGCTGGCAGGGAAGAAGGCCGGCTTGGCTGAATAGATAGCTGTGGCTGGAACTTAGGAATAAAAAGAGAACTTATAACCTTTGGAAGGAGAGGCAGGCCACTAAAGAGGAATACAAGAATTCTGTGATGTTATGGAGGGAGAAACTTAGAAGGGCCAAAACCCAACTGGAGCTGTGCCTGACCACCTCTGTGAAAGGCAGCAAAAAATGTTTCTATAAATATATTAGCAACAAGAGGAGGGCTAAGGAGAATCTCCATCCCCTGATGGATGCAGCAGGAAACATAGTGACAGAAGATGAGGGAAAGGCTGAGGTACTAAATGCCGCCTTTGCCTCAGTATTTAATAGTCAGAACAGTTGTGCTTCAGGTACCCAGCCTCCTGAGCCAGAAGACAGGGATGGGGAGCAGAATGAAGCCCCAGTAATCCAAGGGGAAATGGTTAGTGACTTGATACACCACTTGGACACCCACAAGTCTATGGGCCCAGATGGGATACACCCAAGGGTGCTGAGGGAGCTGGCAGAGGTGATCACTAAGCCACTTTCCATTATCTATCAACAATCTTGGCTAATTGGGGAGATCCCAGTTTACTGGAAGTTGGCTAACGTGACACCCATCTACAAGAAGGGCCAGAAGGAGGATCCAGCGAACTATAGACCTGTCAGTCTAACCTCGGTGCTGGGGAAGGTCACAGAGCAGATGACCTTGAGTAACATCATGCAGCACTTACAAGAGAACCATACGATCAGGCCCAGTCAACATGGGTTTATGAAAGGCAGATCCTGTTTGACCAACCTGATCTCCTTCTATGACAAGGTGACTCACCTAATAGATGAGGGAAAGGCTGTGGATGTTGTGTACTTAGACTTCAGTAAGGCCTTTGACAATGTATCCCACAGCATCGTCCTGGAGAAGCTGGCAGTTCATGGCCTGGATGGGTGTACTCTTTGGTGGATAAAGAACTGTCTGGAGGGCCTGGCCCAAAGAGTTGTGGTGAACGGAGCCAAATCCAGTTGGCGGCTGGTGACAAGTGGTGTTCCCCAGGTTTCAGTATTGAGGCCAGTTTTGTTTAATCTCTTTATCAATGATCTGGATGAAGGGATTGAGTGCACCCTTAGTAGGTTTGCAGATGACACCAAATTGGGTGGGAGTGTTGATCTGCTGGAGGGTAACATGGCCATACAGAGGGATCTGGACTGGCTGGATCGTTGGGCTGAGGCCAATTGTATGAGGTTTAACAAGGCCAAGTGCTGGGTCCTGCACTTGGGTCATAACAACCCCAGGTAGCGCTACATGCTCAGGGAAGTTTGGTTGGAAAGCTGCCTGGCGGAAAAGGATCTGGGGGTGTTGATTGACAGCCAGCTGAATATGAGCCAGCAGTGTGCCCAGGTGGCCAAAAAGGCCAACAGCATCCTGGCTTGTATCAGGAATAGAGTGGCCAGCAGGACTAGAGAAGTGATTGTGCCACTGTACTCGGGCACTGGTGAGACCCCACCTTGAATACTGTGTTCACTTTTGGGCCCCTCATCATAAGAAGGACATTGAAATACTAGAGAGAGTGTAGAGGAGTGTGATGAAGCTGGTGAGGGGCCTGGAGCACAAGTCTTATGAGGAGCAGTTGAGGGAGCTAGGGCTGTTTAGCCTGGAGAAAAGGAGGCTGAGGGGAAACCTTATCACTCTCTACATCTACCTGAAAGGAGGTTGTAGCACAGAGGGTGTTGGTCTCTTCTCCCAAGTAGCAAGTGATAGGACGAGAGGAAATGGCCTCAAATTGTTCCAGGGGAGGTTTAGATTGGATATTAGGAAAAAATTCTTCACGGAAAGGGTTGTCAGGCATTGGAACAGGCTGCCTAGTGAAGTGGTGGAGTCACCATCCCTGGAGGTGTTTAAAAGGCGTTGAGACGAGGTTCTTAGGGATATGGTTTAGTGCTAGAGTTAGGTTAGGTTAGGTTAGGTTAGGTTATGGTTGGATTTGATGTTCCTGAGGGTCTCTTCCAACTGAAATGATTCGATGATTCTATGACTCTACCTTAAAAAAAATGACAATGCAATATAAGGTAGTTTCCACTTCAAGTATACGGTTACTAAATTCTAACCAGTATTTCCTATTACACTGCTCTTTTACACCTTGCAAAATGATTTACTGCTCTCTGTGTTCATATAACATAGGCAGGCATCCTTTACTAAATGCATTTGCAGTGATTCCAAAAGTAAGCACTCTGCAGAGTTGAAAAATGAAGCCAGTACACACAACTCATCAGTACAAGGCAAAATCAGAAGATTTTTCCTTTCAGAAAGACTGAAGTAAGATACCAGTCTTTGCACTGAAGTATGTGTACATGATCTTTCCCAGCTCTCTGCTGGGCTGTAGGAGTCAGCAGCTGAAGGGAGGCTGTATGGGAATATAGTGGAAGATTAGTTAAATGTAAATACGCTCAAGTGACTTGCACCTGTCTGTAGAAAAGGCACATACATCACACTAATTGTTTTACTGACCTTGTGTGCTTGATGAGTAGAACCTCTGTGTTAGATAACATAGGCCTGTGAGAAACTCTAGGCACCTTATCACTATGTCTGAGATTCCCGCTTTGTTGTGAGAAAGGGTGGGAGGCTGTGCCTTCCTGAAGCCTTGAAATACAGGCGAGCTCAGCAGGCCCGGCGATCTTCCAGCAGGGCTGAACTTACCAGCGCCTGCGTCCCCGCCTGTGTTACCTCTGCCTGGGAGCTTAGGTGCTACTTCGGAGATCCCCCAGTAGAGAGGTAACTAAAATAAAACTTGCTCTTTGCAATGCATTCGTGGCCTCTGGCTCTTCTTGCGACATGCCTGCGTATGTGTACACAGAGGCATTTCCTGCAGTCATTTTTGAAGTGAACATGAGTCAATACCCCATGTCAATTATTTTCTAACACTGAAAATACATTCTTTCAGTTCACATTTCAATATCACTTTTAATAGCTTTTTAGGGACATGCTTATTTTTTTTTTTTAGAATAAACCACCTCAGCGTGTATTTTGTGTTCTAACCCCACCATGCTGTTGGCTCTTCAAGAGAAGAGGCTTGGCAATGTCCTGCTCAACAGCATCTCATGCTCTCTGCATCAACTCAATCAGCTGGCACACTCCAGCAGCCACGACTCTGCACACCCAGGGCATGGATGGCTTCAGCCTCAAGGCTGAGGCAGTGACAACTTTAATAAACAGCAACTGTAATTCATTAAAATGTTCATAGAAATAAACAATTCTAATAATATAAGTGAGGAATGATTTCTTTGGAGCAATAGACTAAAAAGATAAGAAAAATATGAATAAAGAGACTAGCAGCATGAAGCACTCTATTGACATTGCAAAAGGAAAAGGTATGAAGAGATTTTATTTCCCAGTACATAAGAGAACGTAATAACTAATTCTGCTGAGGCAACAAGAAGTAAAGACAAAGAGCAGTACTTTAATCTAAAAATATGCAGCATTTTCCAAGGTGAATTTAACTGTAGAGCTCAGAAAAAGAATGGACTATCGCCTAGATCAAAATTATTTTGTAATAACCATTAAATTTCAGTGCTCTTGACTTTATAAAATGGCAATCCTCCAGAAGGAAGCAGATTTTGATCCATCCTTACTTCCCATTTGTATCAATAATGGGATGTGCTTTAAAGAGTGAATATCTATTTCATCATAAGCAACTGGCTTCAGTTTTCAAATGTCCTGAAGAGCACTTGGTTTTTCTATTCTTACAGTTTTACAAATGTAAACAAACTCATTTTAAATTTGATACAATTACACAGTATAAAATATTCAATAGTTCTACTATAAAATGCTATATGTATATATACACAGCATTCTATTCTATGTTGAATAAACATAAGAAATTAATTATTATAATAAATTTATAATGTCATGAACAACAGAATCTTTATAATATTAATTTCTTGAAATGCGCAAAACTATCCTTCATTACCTGTCCTCCATAATAAAATTCCTCAGAATCATTATCACCTTCAGAGTCTTCTTCAACTGTGCTGTTGTGCTGTGACTCCTTAATGGAAAAGGAGAGTTAACGATACAAGCAATACATTTATCTTGCATTTATAGTTCTAATTCTAACTACAGTAATTATGTTTTTACAAATGAGCTCTAAGCACCCTTTATTAAGAGATCCCAGACAAAACAATCACCCACTACCTAGGTACATAAAAACACCCTGAATGTAAGTTGGAGGAATAATACTTTGGGTACAGACACAGTGTGGTATTTTATGGAACTGGAGAATTCAGTAGACTGTGCAGGGATACTTCACTCTATGCTTCTGCTAAACAAAACATCATTTACCCACCAAGAGAGTTTCTGGACTTAATTCATTTGGCATTTAAGTGACCAAAAAAAAATTACTTTATTCTAGTAAATCAGTTCTAATAGTTTAAGGAAATAATTCAAGCCTGAGCATGGGATCTCTTAAGTTCCTTTATTTAAAAAACTCTCTGACACACTGCTGCTTAATTACTATCTTTAACAGAAGTACCAGCCTGTTGCCAGAAAAGTTCAGACTTAGTTTTCTGACTAGCTCTGTTCTGTCTTTGAAAATTAAGGAAAGTAATTTGCTTACCCAAGTAAAACCTGCTCTAAATAGGCTTCTCTGTGAATAATTTCACTCAGGTAAATAGAACTGATCATGGTACAGACTGCAGCTGAGTGTTACATTCTGCTTCCTACCAATGGAACCTTTACTTATAATTATGTAATTGCTTGAAGATATTAATTCATAAAAGTCAAATATACTCATCACTGATTTCTGTGGTCAGACATTTAAATCCCATTTCCTTACCTTTGTCTCTAAATTCCTGCTCTATTCACTGTATATATGCATAGAATAAATTTCACATCAATTCTCTAAGACAAGGCAAAAAATAATTACTGCTTCTACTTTACTGAAAAGAAACAAATTTACTTAAGTTGTCTTTGTCTTATAATAACCTTAGTTCAAGGGGAAGTCTCTTTTAAAAGAGTACTCAACTGAACAAAAATTCAACACAAAGCAAAGAGAAATTAAACTCACACTACAATAGTGATGAACCCATCCTATCCTAACCAAAACCTCTAACTATATAGACAACAGAAATGGACAGTATTTTATTTAAAGGTTTTTTTCAGTACTTTCATACTTAAGTACTTAATTCAACTGGAAAAATAAATAAAAACTCAGACTCTGTCTGATAGAAGCTAACTGTATCTCAGGCTTTTAATCAAAAGGATAAATTCTTATTGCACTTGAATTTCTAACGTTTACAGAGCATTGAATACAATTATGAGGCAGCTGAAGCAAAATATTTCCAGTGCAGCTTTTTACATCAAATCAGGTTTTATCTCAAAAAAACCCAATCATACCCATTATCATATCTGAACATGCTTATCTGCCTTTTCCAGGATCAAATACAGAACGGAGACTAAAAAGCAGTTGTCAAGAAACAAGTATTCCAAACAAAGCAATCACCCTTACCAAAGGAAGTCTTTAAGTCAAACACTTGAATTCTTGATCCAGTGCTCAATTTCTTGCTTGGGCTGGAAGCCTATGTGGTGCTTACTTTGAGCCCATAACACTTTCAGCCCCTGTACACCTTATGTTAGTGCCACTTCTTTCTTGAGTTAGTGTCTCAGTGAGACTGGTCAGAGACCCATACCAGAAGTACAGCACAAATACAACCATGACTGGAAGGCCTTAATACTCCAGATGCTCCTTATGGTGAATAGTGTCATGCAGAGGTCCAGAGACTCCAGCGGAACTGCTGTAGGCCACATGAAGAAGCAATGAGCTAATAAATGGGATGTGGTCCTATGTGCAAGACTAGGTTAAAAGATAGTGGCATCACAATCTACTTCTCTGGGAGAGCTGTATTTTTAGGGTAGACAGGGTCTATGCCACCGCAGAACAAAAAATAAGCGTCAAAACCATATCTCCTAGGATAACGTGTAAACCTATAATTTGGGTAAGCATAGGTTTGACAGAAAATCTATGGTAAATATTCATATTTTATTATTTTCTGTTGTTTCTTAAAATAACTTGTTAAAATATACATACCTCTCTCTGTAGTTTTGATTTTATGGCTAAGCAATAGTTGACATCACTGGTTTTTCTTAATTCTTAAAAGAAACAGGAAAATAGGGAACATATGTGAAAAATGTGAAAAAATTTTGTGTATGCAGACTTGAAATGCTTGGAGTAGTAGAGAAAATAAGGAACAAAAAGTTACAGATATGAAAAACACCAAAGAGTTTACAATACAACAGTTTAAAAATAAGAAGCCCCAACATCTCAGAAGACTCATATTTTTAACTGTGAAATGAAACTCAGCTGGTCCATCTAGGAGATTTGATTTTCCTAGTCTGTAATTTACACTTCAATGTCATTCATTAATTTTGTATACTTCACATAAGAACAAAAAATCAAAATCCCTCTGCAAAATTAAATCAGATCATCTTCTATATAAAATATAGGGTTTTATTCTTTACAGAAATATTTGCAAGTAAAATTTATCTTAAACTTTTGACTATAATGGCCAGGTTTTGTTTGGGTGCCAATCCACTAACTTCAATAAAAATAGTTTTTATTTACATCAATATAAATGAGATCAGAGACTGAAGATCATATTGGTTTTCCAATGGAATTTAAAGTAATTACGCAAAGTAGTTATGCAAAAAAGCCCTTAAGTATTGTAATAATAATAAAAAGTCTGCAAAGTCAAGAGTTCCTATCTGAAAAACTGCCAGAATTAAGACTGTTCTATGCAGTTTCTCCTGCAGCCTGAAATCATCAGGGAATTTGGCTGCTAAAATCTAAAAAATCTCCATAGAGTATGCACAAATCTTGATTATGTATTGGATAAATGTGACTAGATGTCTGAAAAGCATGCCCTTTCATCTATCAAATACTTTTTGAAAGTTTTGGAATAATTTCAAATGAAGTTTTCCAAAATCACTGGGAAAAAATATTTTCTTTCTATAGTCTCATTTAGTGAAACAGGAACTATTTTGTTTGAAATTTCCTGAAATAGTTCACCAGAGGCAATGGTAGTTATATATTTCATCCCCAATGGTGAAGAATTAGCGAAGTTTTAAGCAAGTGAGCATGAAAACTTATAATTGGGAAGTATTAAGCATGTCTAACTGTATTCAGGGACAATTGCTTCAGCACAGACTGCAAGACATTAAAAGAATAAAACGTAGGGAAAATTACTAGAACAAGACTGTGAGAAAATAGCAAACTGTACACAGATTAACATATCTTTTTTTAAGTACAGGCAACGTCTTTTCTTTCCTTACAAAATATTAACTTGATAAAACTCTCAGGACATAAGTTTACCTGTAGCAATTTGGTGGAAAATTACTGGAATTGGATCTGTGGTAACTAACACATCTTCATTGTTATCAGAACTGGAAACATAAGTGTTATCTAAAAAAGAAAAACACCTTGTGTGGTTAAGTCCAAGTGTGCTCTGCCAGCCCCTTCCAATGTTGCCCATCCCACGTTTGTAGCATAAGGAACCACTTCCCATGTGGTTAGGGAGGCCCAGAACTATGATTTTCCAGTGTATTTTTTTCTGCTGAGATTGCTAATGAAAAGAAAAATACCAAAAGGATGGAAGATTTGGACCCGAATTTTATAAAAGCAAACCCCTGGAGTCCAATGTCATGGCTTTCAGGAACCACAGCAAGAGCTGCTCTGAACTGTCCCACAAGGCTTATGGGGGTTTGAGCCAAACTTTTCCAAATAAAAACTTGTTCTATGCTTTTTTGTCATGCCTCACACAAAAACTCAAGCTAGGTCTGGTGTGCAGAGTGAAGGCTGCATTCAGAGCTGGGTGTCAACAGTCCACTATGCAAACTATCTGTGCCTCATTTTGCCTAGTCACATAAAAGATGTTTGAAGTATCTTCTTATCAGTGGATAACCTTTCTTGTGCCTAATTCAGGAAAAATGAATTAGGGGTCTGGAGCATCTTTCTTATGAGGAAAGACTGAGAGAGCTGGATCTGTTCAGCCTGGAGAAGAGAGGGCTAAGAGGGGACCTTATTTATGCTTATAAATATCTCAAGGGTGGATGTCAAGAGGAGGAGACCAGACTCTTTTCAGTGGTGCCCAACGACAGGATGAGGGGCAACAGGCACAGAATTAAGCATAGGAGATTCCATCTGAATATGAGGAAAACTTTACTTTGAGGGTGCCAGATCCCTGGAACAGGCTGCCCAGAGAGGTTGTGGAGTCTCCTTCTCTGGAGACATTCAAGACCTGCCTGCACGTGTTCCTGTGCGATCTGTTCTAGGTGAACCTGCTTTAGCAGGTGGGTTGGACTAGATGATCTCCAGAAGTCACTTCCAACCCCAATAATTTTGTGTAAAAAAAAAATCTTTCCTCCCACTTAACAAAAATGTTAGATATGGATATGAATATGGAAAGTCTATTCCAAACTTTCTTACAAAATGTGGAGATTGGGCTGTGATTTTTTTTTTCCAGCCAAATGTTTAGTAATAACAAACAAGAAGCAGCAAGTTTTTATGTAGTATATGCAGAAGCCTATTTTGCATTAATTTCTGATTTTGTCTTCTGCTAATCTGGGCTGAATTGAAACGTACACTCTAGAGCAGAAAGGCTGACAATTAAGGTAATCGTAGTTAAAGAGACAAATAAAAGAACTGAAGAAAGGACTTGATCTATCATAATTTTGAACACTCCAGTCCCACATCAGCAAAGTGTGTGAACTCACACATAATTTTAAGTGTACTGCTGCAATCTCAAAGCCTTTGACTACAGCACTTCAAGTGATACGTTAAAAATGTTAACATCAGTTGATCAGTAAATACACCAGTATTATTATCAGTAAATACACCAGTGTTTCTTAGAAACTGGTATCAAGACAAAACCCTGGCGCTGCCACCCCTTTCTCGCACAGGTGTGCCAAGCTGCCTTTGCAGATTAGCAGCTGCACTGCCACACACAGACAGTTGCATGGGGCTTTCCCAACCCACCACTTGTGAAACAGCCTTTCTGCCACACAGAATCACACGGATCTACTGAGTCTGACACTATCATAAAATCATAGAATACCAGGTTGGAAGGGACCTCAAGGATCATCTGGTCCAACCTTTCTTGGCAAAAGCACAGTCTAGACAAGATGGCCCAGTACCCTGTCCAGCTGAATCTTAAAAGTGTCCAATGTTGGGGAATCCACCACTTCCCTGGGCAGATTATTTCAGTGGCTGATTGTTCTCATTGTGAAAAATTTCCCTCTTGTGTCCAATCAGAATATCCCCAGGAGTAACTTGTACCCATTACCACTTGTCTTTTCCACGTGACACTTGGTTTAGATTGGATATTAGGAAAAAATTCTTCATGGAAAGGGTTGTCAGGCATTGGAACAGGATGCCTAGTGAAGTGGTGGAGTCACCATCCCTGGAGGTGTTTAAAAGGCGTTGAGACGAGGTTCTTAGGGATATGGTTTAGTGCTAGAGTTAGGTTAGGTTAGGTTAGGTTAGGTTAGGTTAGGTTAGGTTAGGTTAGGTTATGGTTGAATTCGATGTTCCTGAGGGTGTCTTCCAACTGAAATGATTCGATGATGCTATGATTCTATGATTTTCATTACTGGGATCACAGAATAATTTTATTCTATATGATTTTTCTCTTTCCCCTCTCTGTAATATTAATCTTAGTAGTGAGATCACTTGAAGATTCAATGGACCCTGGATCAGATCCTGAATTTGTTTGCAGTCATTACAGGATCTGATGTGAGACTATTTCTAACCTGCATCTTCATGAACCTTTTCATTTTAATTCCATCTCTCAAGACCTACGGTATATTTTTTTCTCATTAATTTCCATTTAATGTTGCCACAGCTTCTACTGGCACAGATACCACATGATGAAGAAGAAGAATGAAGAGAAACACACTTTCATAGGGTGTCTGCACATAGGAGTATAGAATAATTATATGGGGGGGATGACCTGTGAAGACTACCTGGTCCAACCCTCACTCATAGCAGAACCACCTTTGAAGTTAAGTCCAGCTGCAAAGTTAGATTAGGGTGCTGAGGGCCTTATCCAGTTGAGTTTTGAATATCTTCACTGATAGAAATTCTGTAACTTAGATTAGGGTGCTGAGGGCCTTATCCAGTTGAGTTTTGAATATCTTCACTGATAGAAATTCTGTAACTCATCTAGCCCCTCTTCCTGTCCTTAATATGAAGATTTCTTTTCTTTTTTTTTTAATATGTATGTGGAGTTTCTGTGCTTTACTGCAGTTTTTAAATTGGATTGAGATAGTTTTTAAATTGGAACATGGAGTAATTCCTGAGTTCTAGAAAGATTTTTTTCTTTTCTTAGAATAAACGTCCACACTTGATAATCCTATATTACAGTAGTCAAACAAACCTATACACAGCAATTCTGGAGGCTTGTCAAGCAGTCAGTCTAAAAGAATAAGACTGAAATACTTCTTTTAGTAGTAGAAGGGAGATGTCATTGTTACAAATGCAATGTCCAGAGAATAGTTTTTGGTAAGAACAGGCCCTTACTTAACTTCTTGGGAGCTTTTTTGGTGGGTTTTTTTTGCACCACATGACAAAATTCTCCACACGACTGCACTGAGACATAACATTTCCTTATTTTGGAATATTTCCTGTTTAAAATAGTGATATTTTATGCCATTACAGATTAATTCAATTTAAATACCCCAGTCTTTAGGGAAAATAATCCAAGATGAGGGGATACAGATGCTGCCTATTCCAGCTTCAAGAGTTGTGTTGCCAAACCTGTCGTCAGATGTAATAAACACTTTCTGCTTCAATTTATGTGAATGTTTGCAGCTGTTGAAGAAACAGGTATCTTTGCTTCTTAGTCAAACAATACATAAACCAAATTATACTAGAATACGTTATGTGCAAAAACAAGTGAGAGCTGTGTGGTAATAGATTGACTTCCTGAAGAAAGTATGAGACCTACTTTTTTTGTATTGATTGCCTCTTCCAGTCATTGGATTGTGAAAGTAGATCTCATTTAACAGAAGTCCTTGAGAGAGAAAAAGAAAAAAATCATCCATGGTTTTATTTTATAGTCTACATGGAAGTTGTATTAATGTAATTTAGAAAGATCCACTGAATCAATTTTTGGCAATGTACAATACATACCAAAATTTATTAAGAGGACTGTGCCACCCTGCCTTTGTCTGTCTGCTTAACTCAGTATGGACATGAACACACATCATGTATTATTTAAATGTGTAGGTTGACACACAGAATTTATAGGATTTAGAAGTGGAAAGAATATGAATTATACAACAGAAAGGTTTCAGTGTGCTGCAGAGTTGAATGTTTTTAATGGAAAATGAAGACCCCCATTAACCTTAAAAAAATCAAAGGGACTTGTTGGGTACTTAGATAACTGAGCAGACCAACGTGCCCATGTGTCCTGCTTTCAGCAGTGAGTTTAGTGAACATCTCACTGGGTGGTAGGGAAAGCATATGCGGGCTGAGCTGGAGGACTGGGACAGTATGTTTGTATGTCTGTTTTCTGATGAAACAGATTCAAGTAATCCATGTAGTGAAGCTACCCTTTAGTGTGACCATGGCTCTTTCAAATTTGTTTTGAACTCAGCTTGACAGAGAGATAGAGGTGTCAAATAAGATTGCCACAACTGTTATAAATATGGGGGGGGGTTGATGAGAGGAAGATGTCCAAACCATACAGAGCCTTTGCTGAGACTAACAGGAACATACAGAAGTACTACTAAGTCTTAAGTAAACCCCAGAAACAGATGCAGAGAAAATTGGGCTTTTCTAGTTCTGGTGTTCAAAGAGCAACTTTTTTTTTTAAGCATAAGTACAGACATTGTGAAATATTGCTCTAAAGTGAATATAATGCAGTCTTGATGTTCTTTTTGTGAAGGTTGAAATAGGGATGTGCCGATTTAGCAAACTAAGCTTTCAAAAGGGGCATGACAGGTTTTTTTTTAGCTGCACACTCCAAAAACCATCAAAATAGCTGTTACCTTCTGTCCTGGAAACTGTCAGGAATCTGTAAATAAACATAAAATAATACAGGAGCAAGAAAATAATCTTATGCCAGCAGTTAATGTTGTTGTTATTAATACTGGTGTTTCTTTTTTTTTTCTTTTTACAGTGTATCCTATTCAGTGCATGTCTCTGAGGATTACCCAGGTACAGTGCAATGTCCTTGCCCATGACACTTGTATGCATGTTACCACAATTTGCAATATTCAGATAGGAATATTTGAAAGGGTGTTGCTGTCTTCCAGGTGCATCCTTGTGCTGATCATTTTCCATTAGTTAGACTATTTTCACAGTAATTTCTCTTTTTCAGGCACATTTATCAACTGGGTCAGGGTGAGAAAACCTGGTTCACAAGTTTACAGAGGACAGAGCTTGTGATGCTTTCCATGTCTGAAGCCAATAGTGATAGGAGTGAGAAAGCACTCAAGTCCTCTTTGCCATGGTAGATAAAGCTTGATCTTTCAAGAGACTGCACAGTTTGATGTGGGGCCAGCAAAGCACTTCTGTATTAGACCTTAACGCAACTACTCACATTCTTAAAGTTAAGCCTGTGGACTGTGTGTTGATGCTTCTCAGGGTCTGTAGCAGCCAAGGGTTTGTATATGGATATGTCTTTGATAACATAAGCTTGCAAAGCTGTTCCCAGCTGCTCAGTCCTGCCTTCCTGTCATACCCTGAGCTGGGTTGGGAAAAGCATTTGTGTTACCATGTGGCCGACCCAGACAAAGGGAATTATCCATATGAAAGACAATCAGAAAAGAGCAAAAGCTATAATAGCATCACTGCTGATGCTGATTTCTCTCTGCATCTGCTTCAAACACTCTGGTGTTTTGAACAGACATAGTCTACTCCTGCTTATCAGTGAAGAGATCAAAGACTTCTTTAGAGATTCTAAAAGAAACAAAAAATATTTATTTTAGAAATATTACAGAGATGTTACAGATAATGATAAAAAAAGGCCAGAGGGTTTAATATAATTCATGATACTTACACTATTAAATACTCACAGCTGCAAAATACACAATGTGGTGCAATCCAATGGTACTACCATGTACCTTTACTTGCACAGTGCCTGTCTGCCCTCACCCTTGCTTCCCTCTCCTGCTTCTGCTAACCTCTGTGCCACCTGAAATATCTGTGCAGTCTCTTTGTGAAGGAAATCAGGGAAACAAGCTAGCTGAAAACTATTAATAAATGTAATGGATTATGTGAAAGAATGCTCACAACCTTTGTGAGAGATATTTTTTTCACCAGTAAAAACTGGAGGAAAAACTGCTACTAATCATAGTCTATTCAACATATAGTAAGCAAAGAAACAGATTTATAACATAGACAGTCATACCAGCGATAAATTTATTCACTGATTGCTTCATCGACCTGATAATGAAAGGAGGGACAAAGAGTTGAAAAAAATCTGCATCATATTTTGTTAACGGTTTGTTTTATTAAATGTCAGTAATGGATTTATTAATTTCAGGGATTAAGATATTATGAAGGCACTGAAGTTGTTCTTTATGAACCTGTGAACTAACCTGGAGCACTGAACCAGCAGTTACTCCCACAGCACATAAGATCTTATTTCCTGACAAACTCTTCTGACTGACAGACCTCAAACTTCCCTTACAGATGCTGTTTGCAGCATGCCCTGATAGCCTACAGACTGAGTGACTTTGGTGGCTCTAAAACCTAATAAATATTCTCTGCCATCATCCCCTATAATTTAAAGCTAGATAGAACTGTAGCTAACTTGATGAGGGGGGGTAAACCAGCTGTGCATGTTTACTGAATAAAAATCTAACCCTTCAAGCCTTTGGAAGATCTGATTTCATTCATATGTCAAGCATTTGCAGTATGTATGTTTGCTTTGTGATGAAGAGGTGTTTAGTGTGTTAGGAAGGATAATGACCCATTGCCATTTTACAGCTTTGATCCTAAAAATACTCACTTTGACTTAGTGAGCCAGATTCTTTGTCTCCTCTCTTTGTGCTACATCTCTAACTTAACATAACTGCTGACTGTGGCTATGTCTTCTCCAGCATGTATTTTAAGGGATGTTTCAAGGACATGTCAGAGTGTGATGGTATAAAGCCTGGGAAGCTCTGTACTGGTATCCTCCTCAACTGGAAGACGATCTTCAAGTACTGCTGCTAGTTGCTGGAGTTCAGAGGAGCATATGCTCATCAAATTAAATTTCTCATGGGATAAGTCTTTACAGATCAAGATTTAAGTGCATTAGTGTGTAGCTATATCAAAGTCATATCCTTTGGAGATTAAGAGTGTATAATACACATTGGATCAAATTTCGCAATCCGTGAGAAGGCTGTCAGAGTTGATCATTGGATAAATTGCTAATGTATGCAATAATAGAAAACAGAAGAGATTAAGTTACCATACAAATTATATTCATTCAGCTGAAAGTGGTACCACCACAAGTAAATTTAGATATTATAAGGAGAGCTTTGGGTACTTTGTATACTCTAGCTCCATGCATTGTTGTTACATATGCCGCATCACTGCTTTGGCACTGATAACAGTGTGTAGCTATTGCTGAATCTCTTCATAAAGCATCAAAAGATTACAAACAGCTGAGTGTTAAATCACACCTATGGGGAACTGTAATATGACATGACAATTTTCAGTAATGGCAGACTGCTTAAGAAGAGAGGTGTTTCTGGGTGTATTGTGTTAGAAACTGGATGTTGAAGAAAGCAAACCACAGTATCTTAATTTGAAGTTTCATTAGACTGATGGAAGGAAAGAAAAAAAACCCCAATGGTTGCCAAATATAAAAAGAAAACAAAAACTTGGCAGTGAAAAGTATATTATCCAGCTGCCAAGAAAGAATGACAAACAACGGACATAAAAATATAATTAAAATCCATATATGTGTATCTTGATAATTTTATATTCTGTACAGCACATATTGTTTTTTATTTTTTATTTTTATTTTTATTTTATTTTTATTTTTTATTTTTATTTTTTATTTTTAACGTATCACTTGAAGTGCTGTAGTCAAAGGCTTTGAGATTGCAGCAGTACACTTAAAATTATGTGTGAGTTCACACACTTTGCTGATGTGGGACTGGAGTGTTCAAAATTATGATAGATCAAGTCCTTTCTTCAGTTCTTTTATTTGTCTCTTTAACTACGATTACCTTAATTGTCAGCCTTTCTGCTCTAGAGTGTACGTTTCAATTCAGCCCAGATTAGCAGAAGACAAAATCAGAAATTAATGCAAAATAGGCTTCTGCATATACTACATAAAAACTTGCTGCTTCTTGTTTGTTATTACTAAACATTTGGCTGGAAAAAAAAAATCACAGCCCAATCTCCACATTTTGTAAGAAAGTTTGGAATAGACTTTCCATATTCATATCCATATCTAACATTTTTGTTAAGTGGGAGGAAAGATTTTTTTTTTACACAAAATTATTGGGGTTGGAAGTGACTTCTGGAGATCATCTAGTCCAACCCACCTGCTAAAGCAGGTTCACCTAGAACAGATCGCACAGGAACACGTGCAGGCAGGTCTTGAATGTCTCCAGAGAAGGAGACTCCACAACCTCTCTGGGCAGCCTGTTCCAGGGATCTGGCACCCTCAAAGTAAAGTTTTCCTCATATTCAGATGGAATCTCCTATGCTTAATTCTGTGCCTGTTGCCCCTCATCCTGTCGTTGGGCACCACTGAAAAGAGTCTGGTCTCCTCCTCTTGACATCCACCCTTGAGATATTTATAAGCATAAATAAGGTCCCCTCTTAGCCCTCTCTTCTCCAGGCTGAACAGATCCAGCTCTCTCAGTCTTTCCTCATAAGAAAGATGCTCCAGACCCCTAATTCATTTTTCCTGAATTAGGCACAAGAAAGGTTATCCACTGATAAGAAGATACTTCAAACATCTTTTATGTGACTAGGCAAAATGAGGCACAGATAGTTTGCATAGTGGACTGTTGACACCCAGCTCTGAATGCAGCCTTCACTCTGCACACCAGACCTAGCTTGAGTTTTTGTGTGAGGCATGACAAAAAAGCATAGAACAAGTTTTTATTTGGAAAAGTTTGGCTCAAACCCCCATAAGCCTTGTGGGACAGTTCAGAGCAGCTCTTGCTGTGGTTCCTGAAAGCCATGACATTGGACTCCAGGGGTTTGCTTTTATAAAATTCGGGTCCAAATCTTCCATCCTTTTGGTATTTTTCTTTTCATTAGCAATCTCAGCAGAAAAAAATACACTGGAAAATCATAGTTCTGGGCCTCCCTAACCACATGGGAAGTGGTTCCTTATGCTACAAACGTGGGATGGGCAACATTGGAAGGGGCTGGCAGAGCACACTTGGACTTAACCACACAAGGTGTTTTTCTTTTTTAGATAACACTTATGTTTCCAGTTCTGATAACAATGAAGATGTGTTAGTTACCACAGATCCAATTCCAGTAATTTTCCACCAAATTGCTACAGGTAAACTTATGTCCTGAGAGTTTTATCAAGTTAATATTTTGTAAGGAAAGAAAAGACGTTGCCTGTACTTAAAAAAAGATATGTTAATCTGTGTACAGTTTGCTATTTTCTCACAGTCTTGTTCTAGTAATTTTCCCTACGTTTTATTCTTTTAATGTCTTGCAGTCTGTGCTGAAGCAATTGTCCCTGAATACAGTTAGACATGCTTAATACTTCCCAATTATAAGTTTTCATGCTCACTTGCTTAAAACTTCGCTAATTCTTCACCATTGGGGATGAAATATATAACTACCATTGCCTCTGGTGAACTATTTCAGGAAATTTCAAACAAAATAGTTCCTGTTTCACTAAATGAGACTATAGAAAGAAAATATTTTTTCCCAGTGATTTTGGAAAACTTCATTTGAAATTATTCCAAAACTTTCAAAAAGTATTTGATAGATGAAAGGGCATGCTTTTCAGACATCTAGTCACATTTATCCAATACATAATCAAGATTTGTGCATACTCTATGGAGATTTTTTAGATTTTAGCAGCCAAATTCCCTGATGATTTCAGGCTGCAGGAGAAACTGCATAGAACAGTCTTAATTCTGGCAGTTTTTCAGATAGGAACTCTTGACTTTGCAGACTTTTTATTATTATTACAATACTTAAGGGCTTTTTTGCATAACTACTTTGCGTAATTACTTTAAATTCCATTGGAAAACCAATATGATCTTCAGTCTCTGATCTCATTTATATTGATGTAAATAAAAACTATTTTTATTGAAGTTAGTGGATTGGCACCCAAACAAAACCTGGCCATTATAGTCAAAAGTTTAAGATAAATTTTACTTGCAAATATTTCTGTAAAGAATAAAACCCTATATTTTATATAGAAGATGATCTGATTTAATTTTGCAGAGGGATTTTGATTTTTTGTTCTTATGTGAAGTATACAAAATTAATGAATGACATTGAAGTGTAAATTACAGACTAGGAAAATCAAATCTCCTAGATGGACCAGCTGAGTTTCATTTCACAGTTAAAAATATGAGTCTTCTGAGATGTTGGGGCTTCTTATTTTTAAACTGTTGTATTGTAAACTCTTTGGTGTTTTTCATATCTGTAACTTTTTGTTCCTTATTTTCTCTACTACTCCAAGCATTTCAAGTCTGCATACACAAAATTTTTTCACATTTTTCACATATGTTCCCTATTTTCCTGTTTCTTTTAAGAATTAAGAAAAACCAGTGATGTCAACTATTGCTTAGCCATAAAATCAAAACTACAGAGAGAGGTATGTATATTTTAACAAGTTATTTTAAGAAACAACAGAAAATAATAAAATATGAATATTTACCATAGATTTTCTGTCAAACCTATGCTTACCCAAATTATAGGTTTACACGTTATCCTAGGAGATATGGTTTTGACGCTTATTTTTTGTTCTGCGGTGGCATAGACCCTGTCTACCCTAAAAATACAGCTCTCCCAGAGAAGTAGATTGTGATGCCACTATCTTTTAACCTAGTCTTGCACATAGGACCACATCCCATTTATTAGCTCATTGCTTCTTCATGTGGCCTACAGCAGTTCCGCTGGAGTCTCTGGACCTCTGCATGACACTATTCACCATAAGGAGCATCTGGAGTATTAAGGCCTTCCAGTCATGGTTGTATTTGTGCTGTACTTCTGGTATGGGTCTCTGACCAGTCTCACTGAGACACTAACTCAAGAAAGAAGTGGCACTAACATAAGGTGTACAGGGGCTGAAAGTGTTATGGGCTCAAAGTAAGCACCACATAGGCTTCCAGCCCAAGCAAGAAATTGAGCACTGGATCAAGAATTCAAGTGTTTGACTTAAAGACTTCCTTTGGTAAGGGTGATTGCTTTGTTTGGAATACTTGTTTCTTGACAACTGCTTTTTAGTCTCCGTTCTGTATTTGATCCTGGAAAAGGCAGATAAGCATGTTCAGATATGATAATGGGTATGATTGGGTTTTTTTGAGATAAAACCTGATTTGATGTAAAAAGCTGCACTGGAAATATTTTGCTTCAGCTGCCTCATAATTGTATTCAATGCTCTGTAAACGTTAGAAATTCAAGTGCAATAAGAATTTATCCTTTTGATTAAAAGCCTGAGATACAGTTAGCTTCTATCAGACAGAGTCTGAGTTTTTATTTATTTTTCCAGTTGAATTAAGTACTTAAGTATGAAAGTACTGAAAAAAACCTTTAAATAAAATACTGTCCATTTCTGTTGTCTATATAGTTAGAGGTTTTGGTTAGGATAGGATGGGTTCATCACTATTGTAGTGTGAGTTTAATTTCTCTTTGCTTTGTGTTGAATTTTTGTTCAGTTGAGTACTCTTTTAAAAGAGACTTCCCCTTGAACTAAGGTTATTATAAGACAAAGACAACTTAAGTAAATTTGTTTCTTTTCAGTAAAGTAGAAGCAGTAATTATTTTTTGCCTTGTCTTAGAGAATTGATGTGAAATTTATTCTATGCATATATACAGTGAATAGAGCAGGAATTTAGAGACAAAGGTAAGGAAATGGGATTTAAATGTCTGACCACAGAAATCAGTGATGAGTATATTTGACTTTTATGAATTAATATCTTCAAGCAATTACATAATTATAAGTAAAGGTTCCATTGGTAGGAAGCAGAATGTAACACTCAGCTGCAGTCTGTACCATGATCAGTTCTATTTACCTGAGTGAAATTATTCACAGAGAAGCCTATTTAGAGCAGGTTTTACTTGGGTAAGCAAATTACTTTCCTTAATTTTCAAAGACAGAACAGAGCTAGTCAGAAAACTAAGTCTGAACTTTTCTGGCAACAGGCTGGTACTTCTGTTAAAGATAGTAATTAAGCAGCAGTGTGTCAGAGAGTTTTTTAAATAAAGGAACTTAAGAGATCCCATGCTCAGGCTTGAATTATTTCCTTAAACTATTAGAACTGATTTACTAGAATAAAGTAATTTTTTTTTGGTCACTTAAATGCCAAATGAATTAAGTCCAGAAACTCTCTTGGTGGGTAAATGATGTTTTGTTTAGCAGAAGCATAGAGTGAAGTATCCCTGCACAGTCTACTGAATTCTCCAGTTCCATAAAATACCACACTGTGTCTGTACCCAAAGTATTATTCCTCCAACTTACATTCAGGGTGTTTTTATGTACCTAGGTAGTGGGTGATTGTTTTGTCTGGGATCTCTTAATAAAGGGTGCTTAGAGCTCATTTGTAAAAACATAATTACTGTAGTTAGAATTAGAACTATAAATGCAAGATAAATGTATTGCTTGTATCGTTAACTCTCCTTTTCCATTAAGGAGTCACAGCACAACAGCACAGTTGAAGAAGACTCTGAAGGTGATAATGATTCTGAGGAATTTTATTATGGAGGACAGGTAATGAAGGATAGTTTTGCGCATTTCAAGAAATTAATATTATAAAGATTCTGTTGTTCATGACATTATAAATTTATTATAATAATTAATTTCTTATGTTTATTCAACATAGAATAGAATGCTGTGTATATATACATATAGCATTTTATAGTAGAACTATTGAATATTTTATACTGTGTAATTGTATCAAATTTAAAATGAGTTTGTTTACATTTGTAAAACTGTAAGAATAGAAAAACCAAGTGCTCTTCAGGACATTTGAAAACTGAAGCCAGTTGCTTATGATGAAATAGATATTCACTCTTTAAAGCACATCCCATTATTGATACAAATGGGAAGTAAGGATGGATCAAAATCTGCTTCCTTCTGGAGGATTGCCATTTTATAAAGTCAAGAGCACTGAAATTTAATGGTTATTACAAAATAATTTTGATCTAGGCGATAGTCCATTCTTTTTCTGAGCTCTACAGTTAAATTCACCTTGGAAAATGCTGCATATTTTTAGATTAAAGTACTGCTCTTTGTCTTTACTTCTTGTTGCCTCAGCAGAATTAGTTATTACGTTCTCTTATGTACTGGGAAATAAAATCTCTTCATACCTTTTCCTTTTGCAATGTCAATAGAGTGCTTCATGCTGCTAGTCTCTTTATTCATATTTTTCTTATCTTTTTAGTCTATTGCTCCAAAGAAATCATTCCTCACTTATATTATTAGAATTGTTTATTTCTATGAACATTTTAATGAATTACAGTTGCTGTTTATTAAAGTTGTCACTGCCTCAGCCTTGAGGCTGAAGCCATCCATGCCCTGGGTGTGCAGAGTCGTGGCTGCTGGAGTGTGCCAGCTGATTGAGTTGATGCAGAGAGCATGAGATGCTGTTGAGCAGGACATTGCCAAGCCTCTTCTCTTGAAGAGCCAACAGCATGGTGGGGTTAGAACACAAAATACACGCTGAGGTGGTTTATTCTAAAAAAAAAAAATAAGCATGTCCCTAAAAAGCTATTAAAAGTGATATTGAAATGTGAACTGAAAGAATGTATTTTCAGTGTTAGAAAATAATTGACATGGGGTATTGACTCATGTTCACTTCAAAAATGACTGCAGGAAATGCCTCTGTGTACACATACGCAGGCATGTCGCAAGAAGAGCCAGAGGCCACGAATGCATTGCAAAGAGCAAGTTTTATTTTAGTTACCTCTCTACTGGGGGATCTCCGAAGTAGCACCTAAGCTCCCAGGCAGAGGTAACACAGGCGGGGACGCAGGCGCTGGTAAGTTCAGCCCTGCTGGAAGATCGCCGGGCCTGCTGAGCTCGCCTGTATTTCAAGGCTTCAGGAAGGCACAGCCTCCCACCCTTTCTCACAACAAAGCGGGAATCTCAGACATAGTGATAAGGTGCCTAGAGTTTCTCACAGGCCTATGTTATCTAACACAGAGGTTCTACTCATCAAGCACACAAGGTCAGTAAAACAATTAGTGTGATGTATGTGCCTTTTCTACAGACAGGTGCAAGTCACTTGAGCGTATTTACATTTAACTAATCTTCCACTATATTCCCATACAGCCTCCCTTCAGCTGCTGACTCCTACAGCCCAGCAGAGAGCTGGGAAAGATCATGTACACATACTTCAGTGCAAAGACTGGTATCTTACTTCAGTCTTTCTGAAAGGAAAAATCTTCTGATTTTGCCTTGTACTGATGAGTTGTGTGTACTGGCTTCATTTTTCAACTCTGCAGAGTGCTTACTTTTGGAATCACTGCAAATGCATTTAGTAAAGGATGCCTGCCTATGTTATATGAACACAGAGAGCAGTAAATCATTTTGCAAGGTGTAAAAGAGCAGTGTAATAGGAAATACTGGTTAGAATTTAGTAACCGTATACTTGAAGTGGAAACTACCTTATATTGCATTGTCATTTTTTTTAAGGTAGAGTCATAGAATCATCGAATCATTTCAGTTGGAAGAGACCCTCAGGAACATCAAATCCAACCATAACCTAACCTAACCTAACCTAACCTAACTCTAGCACTAAACCATATCCCTAAGAACCTCGTCTCAACACCTTTTAAACACCTCCAGGGATGGTGACTCCACCACTTCACTAGGCAGCCTGTTCCAATGCCTGACAACCCTTTCCGTGAAGAATTTTTTCCTAATATCCAATCTAAACCTCCCCTGGAACAATTTGAGGCCATTTCCTCTCGTCCTATCACTTGCTACTTGGGAGAAGAGACCAACACCCTCTGTGCTACAACCTCCTTTCAGGTAGATGTAGAGAGTGATAAGGTTTCCCCTCAGCCTCCTTTTCTCCAGGCTAAACAGCCCTAGCTCCCTCAACTGCTCCTCATAAGACTTGTGCTCCAGGCCCCTCACCAGCTTCATCACACTCCTCTACACTCTCTCTAGTATTTCAATGTCCTTCTTATGATGAGGGGCCCAAAAGTGAACACAGTATTCAAGGTGGGGTCTCACCAGTGCCCGAGTACAGTGGCACAATCACTTCTCTAGTCCTGCTGGCCACTCTATTCCTGATACAAGCCAGGATGCTGTTGGCCTTTTTGGCCACCTGGGCACACTGCTGGCTCATATTCAGCTGGCTGTCAATCAACACCCCCAGATCCTTTTCCGCCAGGCAGCTTTCCAACCAAACTTCCCTGAGCATGTAGCGCTACCTGGGGTTGTTATGACCCAAGTGCAGGACCCAGCACTTGGCCTTGTTAAACCTCATACAATTGGCCTCAGCCCAAAGATCCAGCCAGTCCAGATCCCTCTGTATGGCCATGTTACCCTCCAGCAGATCAACACTCCCACCCAATTTGGTGTCATCTGCAAACCTACTAAGGGTGCACTCAATCCCTTCATCCAGATCATTGATAAAGAGATTAAACAAAACTGGCCTCAATACTGAAACCTGGGGAACACCACTTGTCACCAGCCGCCAACTGGATTTGGCTCCGTTCACCACAACTCTTTGGGCCAGGCCCTCCAGACAGTTCTTTATCCACCAAAGAGTACACCCATCCAGGCCATGAACTGCCAGCTTCTCCAGGACGATGCTGTGGGATACATTGTCAAAGGCCTTACTGAAGTCTAAGTACACAACATCCACAGCCTTTCCCTCATCTATTAGGTGAGTCACCTTGTCATAGAAGGAGATCAGGTTGGTCAAACAGGATCTGCCTTTCATAAACCCATGTTGACTGGGCCTGATCGTATGGTTCTCTTGTAAGTGCTGCATGATGTTACTCAAGGTCATCTGCTCTGTGACCTTCCCCAGCACCGAGGTTAGACTGACAGGTCTATAGTTCGCTGGATCCTCCTTCTGGCCCTTCTTGTAGATGGGTGTCACGTTAGCCAACTTCCAGTAAACTGGGATCTCCCCAATTAGCCAAGATTGTTGATAGATAATGGAAAGTGGCTTAGTGATCACCTCTGCCAGCTCCCTCAGCACCCTTGGGTGTATCCCATCTGGGCCCATAGACTTGTGGGTGTCCAAGTGGTGTATCAAGTCACTAACCATTTCCCCTTGGATTACTGGGGCTTCATTCTGCTCCCCATCCCTGTCTTCTGGCTCAGGAGGCTGGGTACCTGAAGCACAACTGTTCTGACTATTAAATACTGAGGCAAAGGCGGCATTTAGTACCTCAGCCTTTCCCTCATCTTCTGTCACTATGTTTCCTGCTGCATCCATCAGGGGATGGAGATTCTCCTTAGCCCTCCTCTTGTTGCTAATATATTTATAGAAACATTTTTTGCTGCCTTTCACAGAGGTGGTCAGGCACAGCTCCAGTTGGGTTTTGGCCCTTCTAAGTTTCTCCCTCCATAACATCACAGAATTCTTGTATTCCTCTTTAGTGGCCTGCCTCTCCTTCCAAAGGTTATAAGTTCTCTTTTTATTCCTAAGTTCCAGCCACAGCTATCTATTCAGCCAAGCCGGCCTTCTTCCCTGCCAGCTCGCCTTCCGGCACACCCCCGTGTGCAGCCTGCACCTGCGCCTCTAAGATTACCTTCTTGAAGAGAGACCAGCCTTCCTGGACTCCTTTGACCTTCAGGACTGTCTCCCAAAGGACTCTGCCAACCAGCCTTCTAAACAGGTCAAAGTCTGCTCTTTCGAAGCCTAAAGTATCAGTTCTGCTGACCACCCTTCTAACTTCTCCAAGGATAGTAAACTCCATCATTTCATGAACGCTAAACCCAAGGCGACCTCTAACCAACACGTTGCCCACAAGCCCTTCTCTATTTACAAACAACAGATCTAGTGGGGCTCCTTCCCTGGTAGGCTCACTAACCAGCTGTGTCAGGAAGTTGTCTTCCATGCACTGAAGGAGCCTCCTAGACTGCTTCCTCTCCGCTGTGTTGTACTTCCAGCAGACATCTGGTAAGTTGAATGTCCGACCTTGTTGCCCTTTCCCTTGATTCTCACCCATAGGCACCCTATAACCAACTTCCAACAATCAAAACTCTCCCTAACATTCATGGCTACCCCATCTCCTCTTCTTCCTCCCCTATCCCTTCTGAAGAGTTTATAGCCATCCATTGCAGTGCTGCAGTTATAGGGGTCATCCCACCTTGTTTCTGTGATGGCAATTAAATCATAGTTTTTCTGCCTCACAAGGGCTTCCAGCTCCTCCTGTTTGTTGCCCATGCTGCGTGCATTTGTATATAAGCACTTCAGATGAGCCATTGATTCCACTGGGATGGCAGACTGAAGGGTCTCATTAGCACTACCCTCAGATGCCTGCATATTGTCCTTGAGTGTGCTTCTGCCACATCTGGCTTCTTCCCCCTTTAAATGTAGTTTGAAGCCCTCTCAATAAGTCCTGCTAACTCCTGCTCCAGGATCTTTTTCCCCTTTTGAGACAAGCCCATCCCATTTGTTGCTAGCAGACCAGGTGCCATGTAAGCTGACCCATGATCAAAAAAACCAAAATTCTGCTGGTGACACCAGTCCTGCAGCCAGATATTCATCTGCTGGTTCTTCCTGTATCTTTCCTCATCATACCCTGCAACTGTGGGGTTAGAGAACACTACTCGTGCTCCTGATCCCTTGACCAATCGTCCCAAGGCCCTGAAGTCTCTCTTGATCGTCTTTAGTTTTCCTTTTTTAGTTTCATCACTGCCCACCTGAAAAATTATTAGTGGGTAGTAGTCTGAGGCCCTAACCAGGGCAGGAAGTTTCCTTCTAACATCTTTAGCCTTGGCCCCAGGGAGGCAGCAGACTTTCCTAAGAAGTGGGTCTGGCCTGCATATAGGGCCTTTTGTTTCTTTTAGAAGGGAGTGTCCTACAACCACAACACACCTTTTTTTTCTTGGTGGGAGCTGTTTTGATGGAGGGTGCAGGGTGACTCATCCTCTGTGGCACCTCCAACTCAGTGGAACTGCCTCCCTCAATGTTGTTGTTTGGTTCCACTTGCAAGGTCTTATACCCATTTTGCAAGGGAACCTGTGAGGGTGGAGTGGTCAAAGTAGGAACCCTCCCGCTAGGCAGGAACTTGCTGCCATTGCCCCTTATTCCTCATGTTGCTGTATTCTACATCCTGAGCCTCATGCCTGTTGGACAGAGGCACCTGGGAAGGTGGAGTGGGTAGGGGGGTGTTTCTCCTGCCACCCCTAGTGTGGACTTGCTCCCATTCATCCCTTTCCCTTGACCTGCCTTCTTCAGTGAGGCAAGGGGAGGAGACAGGAAGCCTGCGCTCCCTAGGAGGGTGTTTAAACCTCCCCCGGTAGCTCTTGGCAGTGCCCTTTACAGGTGAGTCAGCCCCCCTCTCGAAATTAGCCACTTTCACGGTCAGGGATAGTTCTAACATTTCTAAGTGGTTACAGCTGGAAAGACAAGAGAGCAACTGATGATGAGACGAAGATCATGGAAAATAGCATTTGATGGGCAGTGAAAACAAGATGTGACCTTTTGGTCATAAATTAAATGCTTGTATCTGCTTCCTAAGCACCTGCTTGTAAACCTCCCTAAGGATTTAATGGATAAGTGATTCAATAGCCTAAGTCCTATTGATTTTCAATAAGTTGTTATGTGGGACAAAATAATCTGAACTGGGTCTTGGATTAAAAACTGAGACTTTCTAAACACAGACCCTTCAGGCACAGTAAAATTATTACATTTTTTAGCCTTTATATCCACTTCCTATTAGACTCTCTGTTAATTCTTATGTTGAATCTCTATCTTCTACATTTGCAAGAGAACAGGAGATTGAAACAGTAATACTACTGCCTTTGGCACTCTCTCTTGTGCAGGACACACTTGCAAATGCAGATACACAAAATTCTGGCAGTCTCTTCTGTGTACATCAGCATGTCAGTGTCACTAATTCAAGGATGAAAACTACCACACTGTGATCTTACAATTTGCCAGAACACTGCTTTTTTTCCTTTTTGAGTTCATAAGCATTTACCATCAGAAAATAAGTTGGAGAAAACATTATGCTGAGCAGTTCTGTGTTCTGCATAGTGTTCCTTTTGGATTTTACTATTATTGATATGGAATATTGCTTAAAAAATGTGGTTTATGACTGCCACGGAGGGACCCCGAAATTAGTTTTAGGCAGACAACCAAGGTCCAAACAGACTTTTATTCCGTCTGGGAAAGTCCAGCAAAACAACCAATCAGAAACAGGGTTCATACAATTAGTTAGCACTCTGGTAACATAAAATACAGATTCGGATATCAACTTGAGGAGATTATTTGGGGTACAGTAAAATAAGAATAATGGAGATCCACAGTGTGCATACACGCACTCACAATAAACAACACCAGAGCCGTCCCTGACTCCAGGAAAAATACACTCACTTGTCTAGTGAGAAAAACACCCGCCCAAGTGGCGAGGAATTATTTAATACGCTCACTTATCTGGTGAGGAAATACTAAGTTATCACTCACCCACATGCAGAGATGAGGCAGTCCCATTTTTTGGGAGGTTACCTTAGACGGTGTCCCAGTCCCAGGAGGGCTCTCGGTGGCAGCATTTGGCCCGCGTCTCCGAGAGGACCACACAAAGAGCAGCCTTGGCGGGATCCCCGTTTTATAGTCTGGTCAGATCTGGCTGTGGGCAGTCTAGAAGCTTCGCGGCTTCTCTGCACCCCCCTACTGTGGCTACGTGCGCCCCCTCCTCTCTCCTAACGACTCTGGCCTGGGTGTCACAATAAGAGCCATTAGCTGCCCCATTGAAGGAAGGGGGGGGCTGTGCACACATGCAGCTGCCACATAAGTTCTCAGTGGGGGGGGGGGTGTGTGTGGTCTATGTGTACTGCCACACTATCCACCCTGTGACCACAGTCATGATCTAACAGACACTTTGGAGTGGTAATGCAGTCACCTCTTGCCTCCAAAGTCAAAAGGGGCCATTTCTGTTGGTGAGTTTTGATGTCTGCTGTGGATCACCATACCTTATGTGTCATCTTATCACCATACAGATCAACCTACCAATGAACAATAGAATAATGCAAGTTCCAACGATTACAGTTATTAACAACTATTGGAGGAGGCTGGTTAGCCATCCTGGTAAGGAGAACAAATACATCACCAGTTAGTCCCCAGTACAGCAACAATTGCCCGAGTCCTCTGTTATTTGTCCTTGTAATGACACCTGTATACACCCTTTTCCTCCAATAGGATCAAATGTAATATGGCCTGGCTTTGGACAGTCCTCCTGTTTCAGGGAGTTTATGCGATATCATGCATAGAGTTCATTAGTGTTTCCAGTTGCAGGACTGTCTCCTGAATGGGCTGTTGGTATCGCCCTGGTGTAACTCTCATTTCCAAGGACTGACTTTTAACCATCACTGATTTCAGCTGGAGTGTCTTCCACCCCGTCATCTTCCTTTTGTCCTGCAAGAGAACACAAACACATGCCTCGGTCCCTTTGGTACCGGGCTTTTATAGTTAGAAATCCAGGACTATCCACCGGACACTAATGCAGTGGGTTTTCCCATTGTCTGTTATCAAGCTGCTGTCTGTTAGTGGCCTCTCAGAGCATGATGCCCTGATTTTGGGCTTCCATAGCTCCACCAGCAGTTATTGACAATGAAAACAGCTTGTGCCAATTGTGTGTCCCAGCTGTTTCGTGAGACATCTGCATGTTTTTAATCAAACCATTGGTTCATTCCACGATCCCATTGGCTTGGGGATAATATGGTGTATGAAACATCCACTTAATATCGTTGTTCACTTTCCTTAAATGTGGTGGAAGAAAACAACAAAGGTCTGGCTGGCCCTTTTGGCCTCCTTTGGAATATACTGCAATAGGAAGCATATTCTGCAAACCTCCATTCCATGTCGATAGGTTCCAAATAGCCTCTGCTCAACCGGTTCCTTATTGTCTCCGCCCACTAAGATGTCATCTATATATTGATACATGCGAATACCCCAGAGCACCTCCACAGTGTCAATAAGTTTTCCCAGGTAAAAGCAAATTGTACTTTGTCTTCTTCCCTCAGAGGGGAATCACGAAAAACATATCTTTGTTAAATACCACTGCCCTATCAGGCTTGCGAACGGGCCAAGATAAGGAGAATGGGTGTGACTATTTATTTATCAAAATCATTAATGACTTCCATAATGCCCTGTTTGGCTGCGGTGGAGTGCAGGTTATTTTTGATAGCAAGTTACAAAATCTTAATGTTAGCAGCCTTTTAGGCTGCAGCAATGCAAGTACCCTTATCAGCAGACTAATCACAGAAAAGCACTGAGCAGGGGCGGGGTTGCCGGTCCCAAGCCGCGGCACCACTGATTTTTTTTTCCTGCAGTTTGAAAGAAAGGGAGGAGCGCCTGCCCACAACGAGGGAGGCGGCCAGCTCGGGGGAGGTGCATGGAGAGGCGGGGGAAGCTTCACAGGGAGAAGTTTGCAGCTAATTTTCCGAACTCTCCTGTCCCCGTTTCTGCTGCCGTTTTCTGGGTCCAGTAGGTCCCAGAGCAGCAGGCACAGGAGGAGAAGAGGGCTTTGCTTGCTATGATCGGTAGCCTCTTGAATTTTCTCTCTGAAGGACTGGACATGTATTTTTAAAACGTCCAGCAACCCTTTGATAAGCGGCCGAAGGTGGGTCGGATCCACCAGCGCAGGGGAGGGTTTTCCAGCCGCCGGGCGCAGCGGCACGGACGGGGACAGGGGCAGGCTACTGTCGCTGCCAGGATCCAGCGCACTCCCGGTCCTGGAGCGGCGGCTAGGCTCTTCTTGTTCATGCGGTACGTGGAGGGGGAGAGGCGGACCCGCCTCCGTCCACCCCGTCGGTTCCTCCGGTCCCGACAACGAACGGCAATCCGTACCGAGTCCACCCCGCGGCGGGGCGAGCGGCCCGCTATCGCGAGCCCACCGAGGTGCCGGCGGCACTGCGATATCGCTACAAATCAAGTCGTTTACGACTGATATACCGCTGGGTGCTCCATGCTCGGCGGGGGGGGGGGGGGGGGGAAAGCGTCCGGACTATCACTTAAAAACACACCAGGTTCCCAACAGCCTGCAGCTTCCTCATTACTCAATAATATCCAATCACCCTTGGTACACGGGGTAGTGCTACGCGTCTCAATTTTAATAAACAACGCCAGAGCCGTCCCTCCTGACTCCAGGAAAAATGCACTCACTTGTCTAGTGAGGAAAACACCCACCCAAGTGGCGAGGAATTATTTAATACGCTCACTTATCTGGCGAGGAAATACTAAGTTATCACTCACCCACATGCAGAGATGAGGCAGTCCCATTTTTTGGGAGGTTACCTTAGACGGTGTCCCAGTCCCAGGAGGGCTCTCGGTGGCAGCATTTGGCCCGCGTCTCCGAGAGGACCACACAAAGAGCAGCCTTGGCGGGATCCCCGTTTTATAGTCTGGTCAGATCTGGCTGTGGGCAGTCTAGAAGCTTCGCGGCTTCTCTACACCCCCCTACTGTGGCTACATGCACCTCTGCACCCCCCTACTGTGGCTACGTGCGCCCCCTCCTCTCTCCTAACGACTCTGGCCTGGGTCTCACAATAAGAGCTGCCCCATTGCAGGAAGGGGGGGGGGGGGCTGTGCACACATTCAGCTGCCACATCAGTTCTCAGCGGGGAGTGGGCGGGGAGAGTGTACTGCCACAAGGACGATCAAAGGTGATGGGTGAGTTACAGCTACAATTTGTGAAATGATTGCTGTGCTCTCTTTGGAAGCAGGACAGCAATTATTGATGCATTTTTAAAGAATTCATCTTTGAGTAATGAGCATATAAAAACAATTGGTTTGCTCTTGCTCCTACCTTAGAGTGGAAAAGCAATTATAATAAAAGTTTTCTTCCTGTGCTCTTATACTTTGGAAATTATTCTGACATGCTTGTCCAAACAAGGCAGGGATACTTGGCTTATACCCTTTTGGTCATTAATATCATTGATATCTCTGATAAATACATGCCCATGCTATTCTGATGAATTCTATGCCTTATATTTCAAGAATTCTAAGCCTGATCAAATTATTCTTTGATAATTTTCACACGTAAAAAGTGATCATAGAATCATATAATAATTTCGGTTGGAAGAGACCCTCAGGATCATCGAGTCCAACCATAACCTAACCTAACTCTAGCACTAAACCATGTCCTTAAGAACCTCATCTAAACACATTTTAAACACCTCCAGGGATGGTGACTCCAGCACTGCCCTGGGCAGCCTGTTCCAATGCCTGACAACCCTTTCCATGAAGAATTTTATCTTAATATCCAATCTATACCTCTCCTGGTGCAGCTTGAGGCCATTTCCTCTTGTCCTATCACTTGCTACTTGGGAGAAGAGACCAACACCCTCCATACTACAACATCCTTTCAGGTAGTTGTAGACAGAAACTATTGATCAGCTGGTTATTTTAATTAAATTGAAATTCAATTAGATAGAAAAGTACATCTCTAGGTATCAGAGCTGAAAGTGTCACAGCACTGGTCTATAGGTTTGGATGTACAAATGGAAGAAACTACTTCAGATAGATACAATTCTACAATAGCAAGAATTCTCAGCAGGAATTAATATATAAGGATGTATATATGTCTAAAGGGATAAATTGCACTCTTGTGCTTTGCTCTCTGAATTTGTCAAAGGTACAAGCCAAATCCTACTCTCATTTCTGAATCTGTCCAAATCTAAGGAGTTCATAAACTTTTGCGAAATTATGGTCATTCTAACTGGTATAAATAAATAGAATTAGGCTCACACAACCAGGAGCATATTGCTTATGTAGTAATAGACTCAATATATTGTTACAAGCCTAAAAAGTTTTTTTTGGCCTTTGTAGAAGACAGGAGGATATTAATTATTTTGACTTCATACAGCCCAACCAAATCAGCTCACAATTTTTCTTTATAGTGTAGGCACTAACATAACTGTTTCCACTTTCCATGCAGAGTTTTAAAAAGTTGAGATGATGTCTAAACACATTTCTTTACACCTTCTCTGGTAAAATGCTTAAAATTGGAAAGTGTTCTTTAATTATTTTTATTTTTGTTCTGATATAATTGCATTGGTAGATATAATAGTCAAATACAGCCAATTACTAGATTGAAAATGTTACTTCAACTCTGAGACACTTGATATATAGTGTAGTCTCATACCTCTTGTTGAGCTCAAGCCATTCTGTGTCCTAAGTGTATGAGAGTGTGACAACAAGCAAAAGGGAGCAAACCTTTGTCCTGTAGTGGTTGGACTGGGATGCTATGACTGGGGAGATCTGGTTCTTCTCCTACTTACCAGTTTTAAAATGCACAAGTGGCCCAGAACAGACCCCAGGACAAGACAGGACAGAAGGATGAGTCCTTTGCAGCTTCTCTTCTCACAAATGGGAGTAGGACCCTCTGGAATTTTGATGCAAAAATGCCTGCTTTGCAAATTGTATTGCTCAGGAGATCTAGACCACCTCAGCGCTTCAGCTTATCAACAGTGTCATTTCTGAGCATGGCATTAAGGAATCTTTATGCAGCATATTTTGCAGGGAGAACTTTGAAGAGCCTAGATTAGGTGCCAGTAATGAAATAAATAAGAACTCACAGAATATTTTTCTTCCGGTAGGTTAGCTATGATGGAGAACACAAGGACCCACAGCTGGAAGCTGATTTGACAGCAGTGAGAGAGATCTATGGACCTAATGCAGTATCTCTCAGGTATGTCATTGACTCTTCTGTATTGTGGAACCTTTAATGTTTTGGAGATTGACTTCCATGTGGACTTTCCCTTACAGCCAAAAGACAAGTCTCTTCGGATGATTTCTTTATATTGTGGCAAAAGGAAGGTGTACTGCTGGCTAGCAGTAATGCTGGTTTTGTTTTTTTTTTTTGTGGTTGAGTACTGATACAGCTGGCTATGCTGAGAACAAGTCCTGGTAGCCTGTTCTAAAACATCATTGCCTTTTGCAGTTCAGTTGATATTTGATCAGGCTGTTGCATTTTGTTGAAAATTACTATTCAGCATTGCTCTAAACCCTTGTTAAACATCTTTTCTGCCATATAATGTCTTTTACCTTGGAGATGAACAAGAGGAATGATAAGAGATGTAGTAAATGTTTTCTCTAGGGAGCAACTGAAGGAATTGGATTTGTCTAGTCTGGAAAAAAGACAGAAGGAGAGTACATAATAAGAATTCTTAAAAAAATAAAGCTGTTTGTAGATAGAAGGAATGGTCAAATGTTCTCTATTGTCATCATGAAACAGACAATAAGAAACTATCTTTGTTAGCAACAAACAAGAATTTGATTAGATTTTAGGAAAGCTTTCTAACAGTGGGAAACTAAAATATCCTACAAAGGGAAGTGGTGGAACCTCAGTCAGGCATGAATTGCAAAGAGCAATTACAAAAAAATTCTGTTTGGCATATATCAGTGTGCATGATTCCGCCGTAGGGCATACCTGTATGATATTTTGTATATGTTTCAGGTCTTTTATAACTTCATTTTCCATCTATGTAATATTAATAATTTCATAAAAATAACAGGTAGGCAAGATGGAACAGACCTGTCAGATGTATTACAAAGAAAGTATCAAACTTGTCATACAAACCAAGTAATAAAATGCAGAGAAGATAATAGGCATGCATATATTCATTGCAAGTAACAATTCCCATTAACTTCTAAACAATAAGCTCTGTCATTTTAGTCTAAGAAGAGAGACCATGTCTACAACTACAGTGTACTGTACCTTTTCAAATTAAATGGAAATTCATTACATTTCGTGGACCTGGGGAATTAAAATCCAAATAGTTGAATATGGGTTTATGAAATCATAGAGTCATAGAACCATAGAATAGTTGTGTTGGAAGTGACTTTCAAAGATCATCTAGTCCAACCCTCCTGCAATGAGCAGGGACATCTCCAACTAGATCAGGTTGCTCAGAGTCCCATCCAGCCTGGCCTTGAATGTTTCCAGGGATGGGGCATCTACCACCTTTCTGGGCAACCTGTGCCAGTATTTTACCACCTTCATTGTAAAAAATTTCTTCCTCATATCTAGCCTGAATCTCCTATCTTTTAATTTAAAAAAATTACCCCTTGTCCTATTGTCCCTGTTAAAAAGTCTGTCCCCATCTTTCTTATAGGCCCCTTTTAAGTATTGAAAGGCTGCAGTAAAGTCTCCCTGGAGCTTTCTCTTCTCCAGGCTGAACAACCCCAACTCTCTCAGCCTGTCCTCATAGGAGAGGTGTTCCAACCCTCTGATCATCTTTGTGGTCCTCTTCTGGACTCTCTCCAACAGGTCCATGTCTTTCCTGCGATTAAGTTTCCAGAGCTGGACACAGTACTCCAGGTGGGATCTCACCAGAGCAAAGTAGAGGAGCAGAATCACCTCCCTTGACCTGCTGGCCACACTCCGTTTGATGCAGCCCAAGATAAAATTGTCCTTCTGGGCTGCAAGCACACATTGCCAGCTCATGTCCAGCTTTTCATCCACCAGTACCCCCAAGTACTGGGAGTTGTCCTGACCCAGGTGCAGGACCTTGCACTTTGCCTTGTTGAACTTCACAAGGTTCACATGGGCCCTCTTCTCAAGCTTGTCCAGGTCCCTCTGGATAGCATCCCATCCCTCAGGCATGTCAACCACACCACTCTGCTTGGTGTTGTCTGCAAACTTGCTGAGGGTACACTCAATCCCACTGTCTATGTCACTGATGAAGATATTAAATAGTATTGGTCCCAGTGTGAACTCCTGAGAGACACCACTTGTCACTGGTGTCCATCCAGACACTGAACTATTTACCACTACCTTCTGGATGTGACCATCCAGCCAATTCATCATCCACTGAACAGTACACCCATCAAATCCATATCTCTCCAATTTGGAGACAAGGATGCTGCGGGGAACTGTATCAAAGGCTTTACAGAAATCCAGATAGATGACATCCATGGCTCTTTCCTTGTCCACTGATGTAGTCACTCCATCACAGAAGGCCACTAAATTGGTCAGGCAGGACTTGCCTTTGATGAAGCCATGCTGGCTGTCTCAAATCACCTCCCTGTCCTTCATGTGCCTTAGCATAGCTTCTAGAAGGATCTGTTCCATGATCTTTCCAGGCACAGAGGTGAGGCCGACTGGTCAGTAGTTCTTGGGGTCCTCCTTTCTACCCTTTTTAAAAATGGGTGTGATGTTTCCCTTTTTGTAGTCACCAGGGAATTTACCTGACTCCCATGACCTCTCAAATATCATGGAGAGTGGCTTGGCAACTGCATTAGCCAGTTCCTTCAGGACTCGGGCGCATCTCGTTCAATAGCATTTATTCTTTTTGCTATTTTATTTGTCTACTCTCAGGTTTTCCATATTTTTTGTAGTAACTGTTCACTTAAATATGATATAAAAGTATTCACTTTATATATCTCATTTGTCGCGGCTGAGATGGACAAATGACATAGACCAAGTTCTTCCAGGATGAAAGTAGCAGATGCCATTTATTGCCACAAGTGCATTTTTATACAGTTTTACCAGTTCATGTGTCTCTTCACTATTGGTTACAATTTACAGCAGTAACATCTCATTGGCTACTTTTGCTATCATCAATGTTACTCTTTTACTCCCTTCTCTCTCACGGGTACATCCTTAACATCTCCAGATACTCCTTTACTCCCATCTTTCTCACGGGTAGGCCTTAATATCTTCAAGGCATATCTTCAGGGAATCCACGGATCCACCATAGTCCCACAATTCCTCCTTTTTGATTTTGTGCTAAAAAAATTGCCTTCATTGTCCGCTGCGGGGCCCTTTGCAACAGAGAAATCATGCATGGCAACATTAGTAACACAACCACAGCAATCATCAAGACAATCAGTGCCGTTTTCACTACTGATAACAAAAACCCTGAAATCCCCCAACCACTAAACAATTTATTTAACGAATCACATCAAAATCTTCATACCCATGTCCTTGAGCTAATAACAAAAGGTCTATTGTGGCTCTATTCTGCAGAGTAGCATGTTGTCGAGGGTTTAGATTGTGGGGTGACAATAAAACCCTGGCAGATGTATTGTTAACCTCCTCTTCCCCCCACTTCCCCCTTTAGCCCCTTCCTCTCCCCCCTTCCCACTCAGGACAGGTGATCGGGAGGGAAAGAAGGACAGAGAGAAGAGAGTTGGAAAAATTAACAATGTTTTACTAATGCTACTAATAAGAATAGAGAAAATAATACAAAATATACAAAACCAGTCTTGAAAGTCTCAGCAACTGCAGAGCTGGCACCCAAAGTCCTGGATTGGACTCTGCAGCCAACCGGAGCTGGATTCATTCTCTCACTAGGCCTCAGTTCGCAGGGACGACTAGCAAGAACCTCTCCTAATGTCGGCCATAAGGAAAAAGGAACGAAATCCTCGTGGTCTCCCACTTTTATATGAAGTATTCACGTGAATGGAATGTTATACACAGTTGGTCAGTTTCTTGGTCACCTGTTTCTCGTTGCCCCTCTCGTGAGGTGTCCGTCCATGCATATCAATAAGTTTGCATTCCATTGCTATGTTTTACCAAAACATGTATCTGGTTCTCCAGGAAAATGCAGCTAATATGAAGACTTTAGCTGACAGGCAAATTCACTAAAAGAGAAACTTGTTTTTTTAACAAAACCAGGACACATGTCGTACAGAATCTACATCTAACAAAAGTCCACTTAAAGCCTTAGAAGTTCTGTCAGTTTGCTTAACTAGGCAGCATCCTAATTTTTCTAAAGTATTTAAAGCTTTAGCTGTGCCAACACCAGATACAAGAGATCCTAAACCCCTTAACCCCGATCCCCAAAAATCTACATTATCATCACATTTTGACTCTTAAACATGCAAAAAGTGTTTTTCCCGTCTTGCTCTTCTGTGATCTATTATCATAGATACGTTGAGCGTTAAGAGAGTTAATAGTCCCAAAATACACAGTCCTTCAACAGCATTAGAAGGAATTCCTGGCCTGGCTCTATCTCCACAGATCAAGAATACACCATGCAGGAGGTGTTGGGGTCGCTGTCCCACATTATCAACGACACCCCTTGGAATATTCTGCGAGGCATTACACCATCGAGTTTCATTTCTATAGTCACCAAGGGTAGCATTGACATTGTGCAGTTTTATCCATTCATGTTCTTGTATATTGTTCTGACACTTTTCACAAACCAGCTGGATACAAGCGTTCATGAGCATAGATGCCAGGATTCCAGTTCCCGTGGTTCAATATCTGCTTCTAGGAGGCAATTAATCCAAAGTGCCATGTTGTTATTATTACAGTTCGTTGCAATGCTTTTGCACCGACCACTGTTTTGAAACAGTTGTGTGATGCTGCTGTAGTCATCAAGGGGGATGCCAACCAAGCATGTGTGGAATGGGTTTTTCGGAGATGCCATAGCTAGGCATATAGAGTCCTGGTCAGTCATGTTGGCTGAAGTAATTCACATGTTGGTCTTTGTCTGTGCAGGCATCCAAGACATAGCAGCTGCAGCAATCATTGTCAGGAAGATAACACAGGTTTCACATTTCACGCCGGCAACCATTGCGGCCCTTGATCTGTAAAGACACAAGCATAGCCTCTCCCCCAGCTTATCAATTGATGTGGCCTTTTCCATTGACCATTACCTAGTGATTTGACCATAACTAATAAAGGTTCTTTCTGATTTAGCATGCTTTTGGGTAATACTTGCAAAGTGTTTCATCACAGGGCAAATTTGGGCTGCATCACTTAAATGTAAGTGATTCATCACATACAGTGCTTTTGACAATCAGTTTTGTGGTGTTTTCCCTACTTCTCCCTCCTTTTTGTTTTTTAAAAAAAAATACAATTCAGAATCAGATACGTGCGTTGGACCTTGACTACCTACTCAGAATCACAAATCAAATTTAGAGGTTCCTCCTTAAAAAGGTCTAAGTAATGTAAAGCTGCGCCAAGTTCTGCTAATTGGGTTGAACCTTCAATAATTTTTACAGATTGATGCTAATTATATCTTTGTGCCAGACCACTACAGCTTTTTGAGACTTCCCAGAACCATCAACAAAAACTGTGCAAGTATGTAGGATCAGACCAAATACAAGTATGGTCTGTGACCCAATGTGAAAGACTTGCAGGTTCTGCATCAATTTACATTTAGGCATGCCAAAAGCTGTGCTGTTAAGAAAATCGGCTAGTGCAATTTACAAGGACATAGACTGCAAATAAAAAATCAGAATTAAATTGCACAAATGGTACATATATGACAAAAGGATCATGGCCTATTAAGACTTAAATTGATTCCCTGTATTTCTTGATCAGAGTAACAATCGGTATATCAGTCTGTTAGCAATCTCATCATACTGTCCCACAATAGCCACAGGTTGTTTCTATGTTGTAGCTATAAACAGACAAATCTGCAAATCCAATTGAATGCAGTCAGCCTGTAAGGTTGTCATAAATTAATTCATCAAAGTTGCGACCTCACTTAGGTGTTCCTGCTCCAGCAGGGGGATTGGACTAGATGATCTTTTGAGGTCCCTTCCATTCCCAAACATACTGTGATACTGTGAAAGTCTCTAAGTCCATTTTGACTGTCATATTTATTGGATATTGTTTTCCTTTACCAGATTGAAGCCCTGTTTCAGATCTATCAGTGTAGTGTTTGCTTTATCGAAACATTGGCTGTTAATACTAGTGGAAATACAGCATTCGAAATTTCCTTGGAGATTTCTCACTTGAAGCAAGCAGATCTGCACTATCCAAGTAGCTTCTTGTAGGACCTGCAACTAAACAGAATTCTCAGAAAACGTTATTTGAGCTTACAATTTACTTAACAAATCTTGACCCAAGAGAGGTATAGGGCTTTCTGACAAATACAAGAATTCATGTATTAAAACTTTGTTCCAAATTTGGCATTCCGTTGGTCTCAAAAAACGGCCTTTCTTTCATTCTCTCCCATGACCTCAAAGACTAGCATGGTGAATTTACTAAGAAGTCTCTTACAACTAGTTACCACAGAATAAGTCTATTAAAAAAATTTGTTTTGGTTGAATTTCTCAGCTTCATTAGAACTATGTGTCGAGGGTTAAGATTGCGGGGTGACAATAAAACCCTGGCAGATGTATTGTTAACCCCCTCTCCCCCCCGACTCCCCCCTTTCTCTTTGCCCCTCCCTCTCCCCCTTTCCCACAGGCGATCAGGAGGGAAAAGAAGGGCTGAGAGAAGAGAGTTGGAAAAAATTAACAATGTTTTACTAATGCTACTAATAAGAATAGAGAAAATAATACAAAATATACAAAACCAATCTTGAAAGTCTCAGCAACTGCAGAGCTGGCAACCAAAGTCCTGGATTGGACTCTGCAGCCAATGGGAGCTGGATTCATTCTCTCACTAGGCCTCAGTTTGCAGGGACGACTAGCAAGAACCTCTCCTAATGTCGGCCATAAGCAGAAGGGAAAAAAGGGCAAAAGGAAAAAAGGGGCGAGAACCTCGTGATCTCCCACTTTTATATGAAGTATTCACGTGAATGGAATGTTATACACAGTTGGTCAGTTTCTTAGTCACTTGTTTCTTGTCGCCCCTCTGGCGAGATGTCCATCCGTGCTTATCAATAAGTTTGCATTCCATTGCTGGGTTTACCAAAACATGTATCTGGTTCTCCAGGAAAATGCAGTTAATATGAAGGCTTTAGCTGACAGGCAAAATTCACTGAAAGAGAAACTTGTTTTTAACAAAGCCAGGACACTATGGAACCACTGGCGATGCCTTTAAATTTAACCCTCAGACTCCTTCATGCAGTATTACAGTTCTCTAGCAGTAACATTGATTGGGGGGGAATAAAACCTCCCTCTTGCCCCCACCTGAGATGGCACTCTGACCCCCCAAAACTGACCAGTGTGAAAAGACTGACTTCAGCAAGGAGGTAAAATGATGAGATCTCTCCCCAGATGTGCCAGAACCTAAGAAACAAGACGGAAGCAAAAAGAAACACACAGCAAGCTGGACTGGGCAAGGCTTGTATTAGTGTCTCATCTGGTGTGCTACGACTGTTATCCAAAAAACAGGATTCTTTACCTACTGTGCATACAGAAGAGCCAAGTTCAGTACACCAAGTTGAGACAACCTATCACAGAGTTGCGCAAGTCTGAGTGCCAGATTAAAGCTAGAATGCTAGAAAGAAAATAACACACAAAATTTTACCATCATATTCACGCAGTAAAGAACTAAATTACTCATGATCTTCTGTATTATCACAAAACGCACATTTTGAGTCTATGGATTCTCATTATTTAGGAGTCTGTGAACTCTCTGTACCACACAACAAAGACCTACTAAAACTGCAACATGCTTAAACAGGTGCCCACAAAGAAAACAGGTTAATGAGGAAAGCATCTTGCAGACTTCAGCAAGTTTACTGTGACCTGTGTGTTATCAGTTAACTCTCTCTCAGCTTGTTGAAATTCAAACCGTTCCACCTGTAAAACTGTCTGTAATGATCTAACAATCTCTTGTAGAGATTTATTTTGTCCTGCTCTTCTCACCTTAAAAACAACATTAATTGCAACAAAGTGTTATACTTCAAGGTTCTATCCTCCGGCCACTTTTCCCATTCTTCTAACTTACACAGCAGCCACCACTGACCATAATATTTCACAAGATCTTCCTTCCTCATATTTCCAAGTGCTTTCCTATGTTTTAAAACACCTCCCAATACCGATTTCTTAGGAACACGACTGAAAACAGTCATTTCCGACCCCATCTTGTAAGTAAAAACCATGAGAAGAGGGAGGGAGGGGGGGAAGCACAGGGCTGCTTGCAGTGTGAGTGGGAAAAGCGGGGAGAAGGTTTTATGGTGCACTTATACCACAAAGAAACAATTCTAACAACAACCAGTAAAACAATTAACTCACATTCATGACAAGCTGCTTGATTTTCAGAGAGGCAATACATAGAAGCACGTAATATGTACTGTAAAACTCACAGATAACACGTTGATAGCAAACAGCATTCTCTACTGCTAATTTCAACACTAGTGCTTCCTTAGCTTCTAAGTTTTCAACCTGCTTATTGACGGTCTTTTGAAGATGGTCAATAAATTGCATGTAATTTTCATCGGGACCCTGATTAATAGCTGTAAATTATTTAGCTGCTTTGTCGGTTTCAGGCACCTTTATCATAGCTTGATATGCAAGGTTCATTGACTTCCTCAGGATTTCAGAAACTAATCGCACCTGTAATTGTGGTGTGACAATTAGTGTCTTTTCCAAGAGCTGGGAGATACCCACTCCTTTCAACGAATCCCCATTGTTCCATCCTAAATGATCTATAGCTGTTACATTGCATAAGTCTAATTTTGCTTGAGTCTTTCATGGTTTTTATCTGACCTCGGGGCAACACGTACACTTACTCCTTTTCCTTTTAACTTTTTCAAGAAAATGCTGCGGACCCTCAACCCTCATCCTCATCCGAGTCATCAGATAACGTGGACTTGAACAGTGCTGGAGAACCATTAGTAACGGGGAGTTTGGGGTTTGGAACAGTGCAATTTTTTTTTTTTTTCAAATCTAGTCCAGGGAAGCCACCCCTCTTCACTGTCTCTGCATGTTCCCGTTGCTCTTTTAATCCTCTCAAAGTCTCTAGCAACAATTGCCATGTCATTAACAGTTCAGTTGTTTCTTTGGATCTTTCAGTAGTGCTTTGCCCCATAGTAACATCCTTCTTAAGTCAATTCCAGAAGGCTAATACCCTGCTTCTTCAGAAGCAATTTCCATGTAGATAATATAATATGCTCTTATTTAGATAAGTTCCACCTCCCCCCCGCTGTTCCCGGTAGCTTACCAACTCTTGGCGTGGTGTCTTTTCAAGGATCTGGATCTTTGGCAGCTCCCCCCTGCTGCTCTATCAGCTGTACCGGGCTCCGTCTCCACAGCTCGTCTTCGGCTGTCACAGCTTCACCACTGTCTCTTCTTCATGCGAGATCCTTCTTCATACAGTATCATGTCGGGGTCACCAGATGTCGCGGTTGAGATGGACAAACGATATAGACCAAGTTCTTCCAGGATGAATGTAGTAGATGCCATTTATTGCCACAAGTGCATTTTTATACAGTTTTACCAATTCATGTGTCTCTTCACTATTGGTTACAAGTTACAGCAGTAACATCTCATTGGCTGTTTTTGCTATCATCAGTGTTACTCCCTTCTTTCTCACCGGTACATCCTTAACATCTCCGGATACTCCTTTACTCCCATCTTTCTCACAGGTAGGCCTTAATATCTTCAAGGCTAATTTCTGTTCCCATTCCCTCCGTCAGGGAATCCACGGATCTACCGTAGTCCCACACTCATTTGACAAGGCTTTTGATTTTGCGTTGTCTAATGGATGGTTATTCACTTGCAGTTTTTCATTTTCCTTCTAAAGAAAATGTCTAAGGAAACCATAGTTACTTAATTTTCTTCAGACTGAGAAAACTAAGAAACGCTCATTTTTTCATTGATCTAAGTTTTTGTAACTCTGTGATTGTGATGACTGGGTTAGAGTTTGTCTAGTCCTGATTCATAGTGATTAGGTCATTCTAAATCAGATAACTGGTTTCTTCCTTTTTTACATAGTATTTTCACTTCAGTAATTTTATAAGAAATACCTGTGGTATGACTTTTGCTGTTAGTTTTTATATTGTATGTAAAAATATTTCCTTTTTCTTGGACTTAAAGATGCCTAATTTATTTTTGAAGCCAAATAGCAATTTGCATTATTTTTTACTTGAAATGGATGTTCAGGTTCCTCAGGTGGTCACGAACCTGATCTTCTCTTACAGTGGGAGGGACATTACTCCCCCAGTCTCTGTCTTGCAGTCCATCCACTTGAGAGGTGTGGGAAGAGAGGCTGCCAGTGAAGACTGAGGCAAACAAGTTGCTGAGTACCTCATCCTTCTCATCCATTGTTACCAGTTTGCCAGTAGTGTTCATCAGGGGGGTACGCTTTCTTTGACCTTCCTTTTCTGGCTGACATACCTGTAGAATGCCTTCCTCTTATTATTTGCACCCTGTCCTGGGTTCGGCTGGGATAGAATTAATTTTCACAGTAAACTGGGAAGGGACACAGCCAGGACAGTTGACCCAAACTAGCCAAAGGGATATTCAATATCATATGATGTCATGCTCAGTATATAAAATAGGGGAACTGTCAGGGAAGGGAATTGCTGCTCAGGAGTGGGCTGGGCATCAGCAGGTGGTGAGCAATTGCACTGTGTATTCCTTGCTTTGTATATTCTTTTACCGTTATTATTTTTGTTATCTCTTCCTTTGTTGTCCTGTTAAACTGTTTTTATGTCAATCCACGAGTTTTATCTTTTTTTTTCACAATTCTCCTCCCCATCCCACTGGGGGCAGGGGGAGGAGTGAGCAAGCAGCTGCATAGTACTTAGTTGCCAGCTGGGGCTAAACCACAACATGCCCCTTGCCAAGCTGAGCTCCAGCTGCACCTTGGCCTTCCTGACCCCATCTCTGCACAACCAGGCAGTGTCCCTATACTCTTCCCAGGATACCTGTCCCTGCTTCCACTGCCTGTGCATTTCCTTCTTGCCCTTTAGTTTAACCAGCACGTCTCAACTCATCCATTCTGGTCTCTTGCCTTCCTTAACTGATTTCTTACATCTGGAGATCACGAGCTCTTGTGCTCTATGGAAAGCATCCTTAAAGATCTGCCAGCTCTGTTCTGCTCCCTTGTCCCTGAGAGCAGTTTCCCAGGGGGTCCTACTCTTTGAAGAGCTGGAAGTTGGCTTTCCTAAAATTCAGGGTCCTGACTTGACTCTTCATCTGACCCATATCCCTCAGGACTGGAGTAAGAAGACTTCATCAATAGGCTCCCCTTGATTGGGTGGCCTGTAGTAGACACCAACCACAAGGTTCCCTTTGTTGCCTTGGTCTCTATTTCTTACCCATAAGCTTTCAACATGCTCATGGCTATTCTTCAGAGACAGCTCTTCACAAACTACCCATTTCTTGATGTAGAGGGTAACCCCTTCACCCCTCCTTCCTCAACTGTCCCTTCTGAACAGCCTGTAGCCATTGATAGCCACACTCCAGTCACTAAGTTTCAGTAATATCCACTAGGTCGCAGCTTTCTAGCAGCATGGTGTCTTCCAAATCCTCCTGTTTGTTGCCCATGCTGTGTACATTGGTGTAGAGACACTTCAGCTGGGCTGTTGGACATGTCACCTTTTAGAGGAACACCCCTTAATTCCTTTTAAGTATTTCACTTCATGAGCAGAGAATGAGATATTCAAGCAAATGAACGAGATAAATGTTTAGTTCCCAAATGGATAAGTATGAAATTGATAATACTTTGATAATAGGCTCTCTCAAGCTCCTAAAACTGAAACATTATATGTAACCTTTCAAAAAATGTAATGCATCTAATTTATTGAATCAGCTGTTTCATTGGAAGCATTGTGATCTTGGGCTCACTGTAGTAGAAATTGGCATCTATGGCTACTTTTGGTATGTGGAAAACTTTCATGCTCCTTCAACTCTGTTGCAGTTAAAAATATTAATAAATTCTTAGAAATGACAAACACAGCATTAAGCATTCAGTTTCATCCCTCTCCTGCAGCTCCACTTTTGTGGCTGCAACAAGCCTGTCTGACAGTGACACCCACTAAGATGCATATTTCCTGGACAGTTGACCCTCTTTTAGTAGTCTTCTACTGTCAGAGTCAACTGTACATATAAAAGGGAAATTCCTATACCTGCATGCTTTTCACCATTGTCCTTTGAAATCTGACCACTAAAGCCATGAGAAAGCCCTCTGGACTGACTGATCCAAACTCTTCAGTATCTATTTATATTGCTTATACATTGATGGACAGAGGATCTCTGGGAGCTTCAAAATCAATAATGTGTTATTGGAGCCATTGTAGGCAGCAGATCATGAACTACAGACACTGGAATAAAATATAATTTCTTCCTCCCATTTCAGCTTGGAGAAGTAAAACTAGAGTCAGCATCACGTATCTAAAATTCATTTTCTATGGTGGTAATGGAGTTGGGGCAAAAGGATTTCAATGTGTGTGGAAATTCCACAGCTGTAACTTATTTGTATTTTATCCTTTCTTCCACTGTTATTTCTTTGTTTAGTTAGTTCAACTATGTTTTTTTTTATTTAATTTATTTAATTTATAAATTTTTTTTTTAATTTATAAAATTATGCCTGTTCAGAGCCTTTTGAATCTCAGTCAAATAGTGTGAATAACGCCAGCCTGTGTTCATAAATATTACTTAGGAATTCATAGCAATCTGTTCTTTGGATCTTCTGGAAAATTTACAAAAAAATCTGAGACCACTGTTGTGTAATACAGTGGCTCAGCCTTTCAGTAGATGGAGAGTTTCAGTGTTTCAAAGTCAGTTCTTCAGTGAGCTGTAGGAGGTCAGAGAATGCCTGTATGGCTCTGGGTGAGTAAGCTCTGGAGAAGCTGTAAGGGTGGCTGGGAAGCTTTCAGGTAATGCAGCCTTGGTCAGCCATTCACCTGCCCCATGTGTGCCAAGAGACTTTGGGTTTGACCTTACCAGAGAGAACTGCTGGGATGCTGAGGTTTAGTGGAAGGGGTTCCCTCCACAAGATTTCACAAGAAGTCAAGGCGTTTCCAGTGCAAGCTATGTCCTACTATGGGCCGAGAGGCCACTTTGTTAGGAGATAGTTATATTCACAAAAATATTGTTGTATTTCAAAATTACCTTATCATCTTATTTATGCACAACTGCTACTGTGCACTTAGTCTAGTTTAATAGAAAAACATGTAAGTCATTGTGAGAACAATCATATAAACACAGTATAAAGCAAAAACCTAATTTGTGAAAAATTGAGAGTGATAGCACTTTTACAGAATTGTCCACTTAAGTAATTTAAAGGAAAGTAATTTTTTATTCAGGTATATGAATATTTTCTAGCCCTATTTTTCAGAAGTTTTCATGTATGTTGGGGGAGGGCAATCAGAATGATTCAGAAAATAAGAGGCAAAAAAGTCACACTTTAAATGTAAGATTTCAGACAGCAATGAAACATCTATGAGCCTTGAGCATGTTACAGGGCAATTTTATGTTTTGAGAAACAAATTATTTAATGTATGAAGCAGTACCACAGGTATAATATGCCACCCTATGTTGTATTTGTCTTAAATGATTTATCTCAAGCCTTTCCTGAAGTTGCTGAGTGTTAATCTAAAATACTTTTAAAATCAACTAGGGTTTTCTTTTGTCAAAAATAGGAGCAGCATGTGACCATCATTGTTTTCTTGATTTATTTGTGCAATATGTGAGACAAAAATACATAGCAGCAATGGAGAGAGAATCTGGGGGAACTAGCAGAAAAAAAAAAATTTAGCCTATTTAAGCAAGATCTACTGAAAGAATGTTTCAGCGCAGCAGACAGTTATCCACTGGGAATATTGATCCAATCTAAGTAAATGTGTGTTTTATCACCATTCTGATTTTACAGACAAGATTATCTTTTATAAAATCTTCTCTGTTATAAGTATTTCTGGGCTGAGGAGTATGTTAAAGAGCTCTAATGTAATGTGATTCTTTCCTTTCAGGGAATATGGAGCCATTGATGATGTAGATATTGATCTGCATATTGATGTTAGCTTTCTTGATGTAAGTAATCTAATCACAGAATTGCATAATAAACATTAATACCCATTTAATTCTGCTACATATCAGACTCTCTAGACAACCACTGAGACATACCTTTTTCAGAAGCTTGATCTTCACAAGTGGCTGTCACATTATTGCTTGCTATTCAGTGGAAAGGTTTCCTTTTCCTTTTATCATCACATTGTCAAAATGTTTTGTAGGCTTTTATTTACTGCATATGTATTTCCTTTCAAACATGCTTTGTGAATGATAAATGTTTTAACTGACATAAATGAAATACTTTTTTTTTTTTTTTTTGCTATCCTAGACATTAGTTAAGTCAAAGCACTTCATAGAGTCCTGGAAGGAAGAAGACTTTGGCTGGAGCTTTCCTGTGTGCTTCTCAACATCTGCAGCTGATTAGGGAGAGGATTGAGTAGCAAAGGAGACAGGACAGTGGTGCTGTTAACTGGCAGCATGGCTTCTGTAACAGTTATGATGTCATGAAGTCCACACTTCCTCACTTCATCTGTGCAGTAACTTCCTGTCCTCTTGATGCAGAATGAAAATTAGTGCTTTTAGGGGCATCATTAGCTTTTGCACAGATATGTCATATTCTCAGGTCAGCGCAGCACAGAAGTTCTCAGGCTCTTCTAAAATTTAAGAAAATCTAATCATACCTTGAATTATTTTAATCAGTCTTAAAAAGGAGCAAACATTTCCTTTGCCCTATGTTATGGGATAAGTTTCCTTTCCATCTTGATTTGCTCCTTTGCTTCTCAGCTTTGAAATAGTATCAATAGTATCTCTTGATAGATGGGAACATGTCTGCCTGCACTGCAGATGTAGTGTTGTGTAGAAACCTGTGCTCCATTTAAATGAAAATACTCAAGAGCTGGAAGCAGTCTAACACTGCTCTTAGGGACATCAGCAGGCAATAATTTGTCCTAAGTCACAAGTTTAAAGTTGGAGTAGATATTCCATGACTGGGTAAATGGATGGATGGTGTTTATAACAACCCTAAGGTAGACTGACAAAATGCAACAGTTCCTCATGATGGCTAATGGTGTCTATTGTTTTCTTTTTATTGTGAACTAGGAAGAGATTGCTGTGGCTTGGGATGTAATTCGCACAGAGCCTATAATAGTGCGATTGCACTGTTCACTTACACAGTACTTAAATGGTCCAGGTTAGTCACCTGTGTATTCTTCATGTGCCTTGTATGGTGTCTCAGTCTGAGCCATGTACTAGGTGACAGATACTCATTCACTGCCAAATCTTTGACCCTGCATGTGCTTAAATGTACTGCTGAGAGCAGTCCTACTGATTTGAAATTATGCTTATATATATTTGCATGGCTAGGCCCTCAATAATGGCATGGGCATCTAGTTTAAACTTTCATAGGCTGAGTTTCGGAACTTGTTTTCTTGATATCCTTTGAAATACAGCTGCTTCCCCTAGGAACCAGGGGTTAAAGAATAAAGATTGACAGTTTCTAATATGTGATTTCCTGATTTTGGAAATCAGGATCATCTTCACACATGCAGATATCACTAATGAGGTATACATACACAGATCTGTGCAGCACATTAATACACCCTTTTTCATGCACATTCGAAGAATCAGGCCATGATAATTATCCTGACAGCTTCTGATTTCTGTATGACTGTGTGAACTCTGGGGATCTTTAAGTTTGAATGAGAATTTTACATGTTATGTGGACATCCTACTCTCTGGTTGTTATGTGAGTAAAGCTTTCTCATGAGAGTAAAAATGGTCAAACTCATGAAGAATCAACTGAGACTGAAGATTTGGAAACATTCATATGCAAGAGTCAACTTCAGATACATTTTTACAATCGGAAGTCAGAACTAAGTCTGTAATTTGGATCATAATTTGCCTGGCTTTGGAGGCTTCCAGTACAAGCTGTCAGTTCAGGCTTGTATCTGTGGGAGAATTCTGCCTCTGGAAAATTAATAGATATTTCCAGTCATAATATGTTTAGCAAAATCTGTCACAATGAACTATTTTTATAGGATATGTTGTCTGCCAATTCTAACTATAAACTATATTCTGTTCATTCAAATAAGCACTTAATTGCATCAGTCATTATTTTTGTTTGTTTGTTTGACTTTGGTCTTTTTGTCAGTGTTTTATTGATTAAATCTTTTTTGTAAATATGCAGGTCTTAAAATATGTATGTGCCATAGCAGGTATCAGTGTTAGTATTCAGAATATTTCTATCAAAATGTAATTAAAAAAAATTAAAACATGCAGCAAATAAGAGAGAGTGAAGTGTGAAGAGCAGTGTGCAATAAGAAATTATCTAGTGAAATGATAAGTAACAAGATATCTTCTGCACCACTGACAAGGTTAAAATGGAAAGCTTATTTCCCAGTCCTGCAGCTTGTGGGAGTGCCTGAGTACTGAGAAAGGCACGATCAGGGCTAGAGGCAAGTGCTTCACTGCTACTGGTTTTATGAACTCAGCTGCTGTTGCAGCTGTTTCTTTATTTACCAGAAACATAACCCTTTAACAAAACCCTTTCTCTGTGTATTTCTCTTCCCCCTCAATTATGTTGGTTTGAGACTACTGGGCCGTAATTTTATGCTACATATTTATCTCATAGTACTTTCTATTCATTGAAAAAACAAACAGAAATGCAGTATACTCCAAAGCACAATGAGAGGTATACATACCACATTGTAGTTGTTTAATATCCTCATTTTAGATAGTCATTCTTCTAGTTAATACCTTACCTCATTATTGTACCTGTGGGCAGTTTCTCCCATGTGCCTTAGAAACCTGTCTTACATAAGGATGAATCAGCCTTTGGAGGTACCTGGCTGTCTTCTCTGGCTATAGAGTTTAGACAAAAATTGTAGTCTAGATGTCAGATTTTAGGATTGCTGATGTAGGTATGATGATTCTCATTGAAAATATTCTCCTCCTACCATGTGTCCTAAATTTGATAGTCTAAAGACATTGCTACCCCTAATCAAAGTATTTATCCCTTTTGAAAAATTCACCAGTTTTTCTTGAAAAGATGAGATGATATTTGAATAACAACATTAGAGAAAGGGTATCTACAGTGCTTTGAATTAAGTGGAATTGGATGGCCAGGTTATATATATTTGTATTTTATTTTTAAAATTATTTAAAATAAGGGTTAATTTAATTGAAGTTAATTTGAATTAACTTTAAATAAAATTTAAATTTAATTAATTAATTAAAATTAATTTAAATTAAAGTCAGTGGGAAGAGATATTTTGGGGAATTCAATTTCTAAAATACTCATTTGTAAAATTACAAATTATATTGGCTAATATTCCAAAAAGGACCATTCATTTCTTCATAGACTTAAATGACATGTCTGCTTTCACCATTGCTTCAATGGCATTGCCTATAGTAAAGGTCCAGATAGAACAGGGTCCTTAAATCTGACTTGTATAGTCATGAGTTCTTGATTATTGCTTTAAGTTCATATATCAACAATATTTCCTTTTTCCATAGTGCCAAGTGTGGATGTATTTCAGATCTCTACTAAGGAAAGATTTGGGCTGGGACATCAGCTGAAAAAGTAAGTCTGGAAAAGTGTAAACCCCCATTTTTAAGTAAATATTACACTCTTTTTGGTTCACAGACCATGTCAAGTAGGATGAAATTCACAGGCTGTCATGTTAGTTGGATCAAAGTGTTTTAAACTTGATTTTCTTTAAATAAAAAATAACAGGTTTTTCCTTTTTAAGTTAAGTTTGGCAGTTGTTGGAGAGAACTTGATTTGTGCTGCCTGCCAGGGTTTTCTGTCACTTCCTTTTACGAAGTAAGCTACAAAAGTTCAAAAAGTCTGTAGCTAGGAGTGTTCAATTTCATGTTTTTGCTTAGATTCTGAAGCCTCTGGAGCAGGAAACTTTTTTAGCGTCATGCATACACTAAGGGGGCAATGCTTTCATGGTGGCCTCTAGGATGTACCACAGTAATTAGGCCATCCACATTTTGAGGACAAGAGGGAAGAAGAGTTGAAAAAATTAGCAGTTTCATGTGTTTGTGGTACAATTCAATTTCATAGAATCATAGAATACCAGGTTGGAAGGGACCTCAAGGATCATCTGGTCCAACCTTTCTTGGCAAAAGCACAGTCTAGACAAGGTGGCCCAGCACCCTGTCCAGCTGAATCTTAAAAGTGTCCAATGTTGGGGAATCCACCACTTCCCTGGGCAGATTATTTCAATGGCTGATTGTTCTCATTGTGAAAAATTTCCCTCTTGTGTCCAATCGGAATATCCCCAGGAGTAACTTGTACCCATTACCACTTGTCTTTTCCATGTGACACTTGGTAAAAAGGGCGTGTCCATCTTCTTTGTAGACACCCTTTAAATATTGGAACATGGTGACATGGTCTCCCCATAGCTTTCTTTTCTCAAGGCTGAACAAGCCCAGTTCTCTCAGCCTTTCCTCATATGGCAGGCTTCCTAGTCCTTTGATCATCTTTGTGGCCCTTCTCTGGACCCTCTCCAGCCTGTCCACATCATTTTTATATAGAGGGGACCAAAACTGACCACAGTATTTCAGATATGGCCTGACAAGTGCTGAACAGAGTGGGATAATGACTTTCTCTTTGCTGGTGATGCCCTTGATGCAGCCCAGCATCCTGTTGGCCTTCTTTGCTGCAGCAGCACACTGTTCACTCATATTGTGCTTGCTATACACCAAGACCCCCAGGTGCCTTTCCACAGAGCTGCTCCGCAGCTGGGTAGCTTCCAGTCTGTGCTGCACTCCTGGATTATGTTTCCCCAGGTTCAAGACCTTACACTTGTCCTTGTTGAACTTTATAAGGTACTTGTTAGCCCACTCTTCCAATCGTGGGAGATTTAAATGGCTTCTAGGGAGTGCAGGCAACCAGGAGCACAGTGAACAGGGCGAGCAAACAGGGTTGTGGCAGTTAGCATGGCAGTTCACGCAGGCAGGGAGAGGAAGCTCTGCCAGCTCAAGAGAGCTGTTACTGGTCTTCCATGTGGGTGGCGATTAAGTTGTAACCCGTAGTGCAAGGGTGATCAAAAAAGACTTCAGGTACTTGGGATGGTTGATGAGGGAAGCAGGAGCACAGGTTATTTTCTCCTCCCTCCTTCCAGTCATGGGCAGTGACATTAGAAGAAACAGACAGGTGCAGTCTATTAATACATGGCTCCACGACTGTTGTCACCACCACAATTTTGGCTTTTTTGATAATGGGATCGCCTACACAGCACTGGGTTTGCTGGCATCAGATGGAGTTCACCTTTCTCATGGGGGAAGAGGGTCCTTGCACGTGAGCTAGTGGGGCTCATCGACAGAACTTTAAACTAGATGGAGGAGGGCTCGTCTGTGACATACTATGGGATGAGACAACAAGCACAGAGGGGCGAGGTGAAGTGGGCTTTAAAAAGATGAGCTTGGGGGATGGGGTCCAAAGTGACAATGCTTACATCATCATGTCCAACTGGGGAATAAGCCAGGCCAACCAGAGCAGTGACAAATATTCCTTAGCTGCCTCCCAAGATGAGAACCAGAAGGCCAACCATCTCAAAGGTACACATGGCTGCAGTGGACACAGTCTCCCACAGAATCCTCACAGCTAAGTTGAGGGAGTGTGGTCTGGATGATCAGATAGTGAGGTGGACTGCAAAATGGCTGAAGGAAAGAAACCAGAGAGTCGTGGTCAATGGGGCAGAGTCCAGTTGGAGGCCTGTATCGATTGGAGTGCCTCAAGGGTCAGTACTGGGGCCAGTATTATTCAATATATTCATCAATGACTTGGATGAGGGAATAGAGTGTACTATCAGCAAGTTTGCTGATGACACCAAACTGGGAGGAGTGGCTGACACGCCAGAAGGCTGTGCTGCCATCCAGCGAGACCTGGACAGGCTGGAGAGCTGGATGGGGAAAAATTTAATGAAATATAACTAGGGCAAGTGTAGAGTACTGCATCTGGGCAGGAACAACCCCAAGTTCCAGTATAAGTTGGGGAATGACCTATTAGAGAGCAGTGTAGAGGAAAGGGACCTGGGGGTCCTGGTGGACAGCAGGATGACCATGAGCCAGCATTGTGCCCTTGTGGCCAGGAAGGCCAATGACATCCTGGGGTGCATTAGAAGGGGCGTGGTTAGTAGGTCAAGAGAGATTCTCCTTCTGCTCTACTCTGCCCTGGTGAGACCACACCTTGAATATTGTGTCCAGTTCTGGGCCCCTCAGTTCAAGAAGGACAGGGAACTGCTGGAGAGAGTCCAGCGTAGGGCAGCAAAGATGATTAAGGGAGTGGAGCATCTCCCTTATGAGGAAAGGCTGAGGGAGCTGGGTCTCTTTAGCTTGAAAGAGACTGAGGGGTGACCTTATTAATGTTTACAAATATATAAAGGGTGAGTGTCACAAGGATGGAGCCAGGCTCTTCTCGGTGACAACCAATGGTAGGACAAGGGGTAATGGGTTCAAACTGGAACACAAGAGGTTCCACTTAAATTTGAGAAGAAACTTCTTCTCAGTGAGGGTAACAGAACACTGGAACAGTCTGCCCAGGGGGGTTGTGGAGTCTCCTACTCTGGAGACATTCAAAACCCGCCTGGACACCTTCCTGTGTAGCCTCATCTAAGTGTTCCTGCTCTGGCAGGGGGATTGGACTAGATGATCTTTCGAGGTCCCTTCCAATCCCTAACATTCTGTGATTCTGTGATCCTTCTGCACCCCTCATGAGAAACCCACATGCTTGAGTACTTCTCTGAAGTGTCTATACACCAACACATGTAGCATGGGGAATAAACAGGAAGAATTAGAGATCTGTGTGCATTCACAGGACCATGATCTCATTGCTATTAGAGAAACAAGGGACAGCTCACATGACTGGAATGTTGTCATGGAAGGCTATGTACTTTTCAGGAAAGACAGGCCAGCAAGGTGAGGTGGAGGAGCTGCACTTGATATGAGAGAGCAACTTGAATGTATTGAATGCTGCCTAAGGGAGGATGACGAATGAGTTGAGTCCTTATAGGTAAAAATTAAGGGACAGGCTAACAAAGGGGACACTGTTGTGGGTGTTTGCTACAGGCTACCTAATCAGGAAGAGGAAGTTGATGAGGCCTTCTACAGACACCTGGAAGTAGCCTCACAATCACATGCCCTGAGAGACTTCAATGGGAGACTTCAATCACCATGACATCTGCTGCAGCTACCATGAGATGGTGGAGTTCAGGATCCTGCATGGAGGAAGCAGGACAATAAGTAGGACTAAAACCATGGACTTCATGAGGGTGAACTTTGGCCTCTTCAAGGTCCTGCCTTGAAGAATCCCATGGGATAGGGTTCTAGAAGGTAGGGGAGTCTAAAAGAGCTGGCTGATATTCAAACATCACTTCCTCCAAGCTCAAGACTGATGCATCCCTATGAGCAAGAAATCAAGTAAAGGGAGTAGGATGCCAGCATGGATGAGTAAGGAGCTCCTGTCAAAACTCAGGTGGAGGAAGGATGTTTATGGAATGTGGAAAAAGGGACAGAGCACCTGGTAGGAATGTAAGGAGGATGTTAGAGTATGCAGGGATGTGGTGAGGAAGGCCAAGCTCCACTTGGAAGTAAATCTGACCAGGGATGTCAAGGACAATAAGAAGGGCTTCTTCAAATACATCAGCAGCAAAAGGAAGGTTAGGGAAAATGTAGGACCACTGCTGCATGAGGTGGGTGCCCCGGTGACGGATGATACAGAAAAGGCTGAGTTACTGAATGCCTTCTTTGCTTCTGTCTTTATTGCTAAGACCAGCCCTCAGGAATCCCAGACCCTAGAGGTAGGAGAGAAAGTCTGATAAAAAGACTTTCCCTTGGTTGAGGAGGATCAGGTTAGAGACTGTTTAGGCAAACTGGACATCCACAAATCCATGGGCCCCGATGGGATGCACCCACGAGTGCTGAGAGAGCTGGCAGATGTTATTGCTAAGCTGTTCTCCATCATCTTTGAAAGCTCATGGAGAAAAGGAGAGGTGCCTGAGGACTGGAGGAAAGCCAACGTCACTCCAGTCTTCAAAAAGGGCAAGAAGGATGACCCAAGAAGCTACAGGCCAGTCAGCCTCACCTCCATCCCTGGAAAGGTGATGGAACAACTCATTCTGGATGTTATCTCCAAGCATGTGAAGGAAAAGAAGGTTATCAGGAGTAGTCAGCATGGATTTACCAAGGGAAATAATGTTTGACCAATCTAATAGCCTTCCATGATGGTATGACTGGCTGGGTAGACGAGGAAAGATGTTGTCTACCTTGACTTCAGCAAGGCTTTTAACACCGTCTCTCACAACATCCTCATAGGTAACCTCAGGAAGTGTGGGTTGGATGAACACATGGTGAGAATGATCAAGAACTGGACGGCAAAGCTAAGAGGGTTGTGATCAATGGTGCAGAGTCTGGTTGGAGGCCTGTAGTTAGTAGGGTTCCCCAGGAGTCAGTATTAGGTCCTGTCCTGTTCCACCTGTTCATCAGTGACCTGGATGAAGAGACTCAGTGCACCCTCAGCAAGTTTGTTGACGATACCAAGCTGGGAAGAAGGGTTGGTACACCAGAAGGCTGTGCTGCCGTTCAGTGAGACCTGGACAGGCTAGATGACTGGGCAGAGAAGAACCTAATGAAGTTCAACAAGGGCAAGTGTAGGGTCCTGAATCTGGGGAGGAATAACCCCATGGACCAGTACAGGTTAGGGGTTGACCTGCTAGAAAGCAGGAGTGCAGAAAAAAGACCTGGGAGTTCTGGTTGACAACAGGTTGACCATGAGTCAGGAATGTGCCCTTGTGGCCAAAAAGGCCAACGGTATTCTGGGGTGCATTAGGAAAAGTGTGACCAGCAGGTCAACGGAGGTTATCCTCCCCCCTACTCTGCCCTGGTAGAGGCTGCATCTGGACTACTGTGTCCATTTCTGGGCTCCCCAGTTTAAGAAGGACAAAGAACTGCTAGAGGGAGTCCAGCGGAGGGCTGCAAAGATGATTAGGGGTCTGGAGCATCTTTCTTATGAGGAGAGACTGAGAGAGCTGGGTCTGTTCAGCCTGGAGAAGAAAAGGCTGAGAGGGCATCTTATCAATGCTTATAAATATCTCAAGGGTGGATGTCAAGAAGATGGGACCAGACTCTTTTCAGTGGTTCCCAACAAAAGGATGAGGGGCAATGGGCACAGGCTGAAGCATAGGAGATTCCATCTGAATATGAGGAAAAACTTCTTTATCTTGAGGGTAATAGAGCACTGGAGCAGGCTACTCAGAGAGGTTGTGGAGTCTCCTTCTCTGGAGACATTCAAAACCTGCCTGGATGCATTCCTGTGCGATCTACTCTAGGTGAACCTGCTTAAGTGGGTGGCTTGGACTAGATGATCTCCTGAGGTCCCTTCCAACCCCAACCATTCTGTGATTCTGTGATTCATTCTTGGTTGGCACATCTTACTTTTGTATGAGGTGTCAGTCCTCTATGCATTCCAGGAACTTTAATAACATTTTGCTGAGTCATCTTTTTCCATATGCTTGTTTCTGTGTAATAAAGTGAAAAGAATATAGGCTTTAATATCTTTTGCTGCTTGGTGTTTAAAGAAACTTAGTGCAGCTTTTTCATAATCATACAAATGAAGCAATTTTATTAAAATCTCTATGGTACATGATTTTGAAGAAAAAAAAAGGCTCCCCAGGCATGAAAAGTCTCTTAAAACATTTAATTACTTACAGTGTCTCTGGTTCATACACTGGATAATTACTCAAGTTTCCCATAAGACATTTACAGGTACATATCTGCATAATTCACAGTTGAGCAGAAGTCAGAATACCCATGAACTCTGTGGCTCCTCATGGCTGTGAACAACAGGATATTTATCTTTGAAATGTCTGTACATTTTTTATATAGTCCACATGAACTTCCACTTTGACTTTTTCACTCATTACACCCCCCCCCACTGCTAGATTAGAGTCACAGAGTATTTTGACTTAGAAGGGACTACTGGAGGTCACCTAGTGCAACCTCCTGCTCCAAGTAATGCTGATTTAGTTCACTTCAGGGCCTCGGGCAACTGAGCTGTGAAAATCTCCAGCCTTTGTGGGCAACTTGTTGTACTTAAATTTTCTTCTGTGAATGTCTTTTCTTTATAGCCTTTATGTTTCGTTAGCTTCACTTGCTACAACTTGTGACCACTGCATTTTACTGTGCATCTCTGAGAAGTGTCTGGCTCTGTCTTCTCTGTAAATCCCTTTAGGTAGTGTAATATTTGACATCCCTACCTTCATGTTTGTGCTGTAGGAGAATATGTTCCTACTTGAGCAGTGTGGATGCTGTAGTCTACCTCTGTAGTTGCTGGAGAGACAGGTGCCTATAGTTGGATAGAATGCCTTTGAATCAGTTTGTCCCTAGACATGCCTCCATGAGAAGCATAATTATATTAGTCTTGCAGTGGTTGTTTACACGGACTGTATTCTCAATAAGAGTTCAATGTGAATTAGTTTTATGTGGAAAAAAAAATGCATTTTTAAGGAGCTGAAGCACCTAATCATCAGTCCACATATGTGACAGATAAACTTTCTGAGGACATTACATCATGTCACCTACGTGGTGAACCGAGACCCTAGTATTAAAGTGAGTATGTATTGGCTAGGATAAGAAAATTGTTTTTTCTTTCTTATTTTGCAGAATCATGCAGACATTTGTTACACAACAATGGAAGAACAGCAAAGAGAAATCTAATTGTATGCATAATAAGAAGGTGTCTGACAAAAAGGTGAAATCCCCTCTGCACATCTTTTCTACACTGTGCAGGTAATAGCAAGGAAAATGAGCTGTTACCACCATATCCTGTTAAAAATCCACAGGCTCTGATTTTACCTCTTTCAAGAATGTGACTATTTAGCATGTTTTCCTGCTTATGAAGGGTTGACAGATCACCCCTTCTGTACATTTGAATTCAATGCTTCTTTGAACATTCCTTCTTTTTAATGAATTTTGCCATTCTAAATTCCCTGTATAAAAAAGAGAGGGAGTACAGTGATCACTCACACTGAAGAAGAGAGGAATGTCAAAGATAACAAAAGATTATTTGTCTTTTAAAAGGCAGAAGAAGAAGATGGTGTTTTAAGTAGAAAGCTTATCCATTTCCTACCATGCCATGCACCATTGCCTAGCACAGGCTATTACTTGGGGTTTGGTTTTATTCAGAAAGGGCATACAAAAGCCAGCCTGATCTTTCTCCTCTTGATTTGGCTGCTGCTGTAGTGTCTGTCCAAAGACTGCTCAGCCCAAACACAAGGACCCTCTCTCTCTCCCTAGAGCATCATTCCTACCTCCTGTCTGCCCAAGCGTGGTAATGAGCCAACTGCAACAGTGAGTCAGCAACCTCCACGTGCATTTTCTACTGTCACCACTTGCTAACAGGGTGGTGAAACCTGTCAGCCTCTCTCCTTGGGGTTTCACTTCTTTTCTGTTTGATCAAAGTCCCAAAAATACTCCAAAGATTAGGGTTGTAAACTGTAGAAAAATGATTCTGTGATACCTGATACTGGTTCTTGCTTTGCAAGGACATGTGAACATGACTTTATAGAAATGTGACAGATCATGTGAATATAGTTTCCCTCACATTCTCATTTCTAGTGTTACAGGGCTAGAATTTGTCTAAAACAGGAGAAAAGGGCATCAAATTGTCTTTCACAAAGCACCCAGTTTATTGTGATGTTTTTAAAAATTGTTAATTTCAGCTGAATTAAATTTGCTTTACTGCCTGCAAGTTTCACTGCTCATTATATCTTCCATTAGATCTGGACACAGAATTTGTTATGCCGTGTCCAGAAGACAATAACTTTAATGGGATCATGCCATGATGATTATATTGGAAAGACAGATTTTTATAAGAAAAATGTGATATAATCTTGTGTGAGATATGTGGGTTTCATTTCAAAGATAATCTCCTGAATAAATGGTTTGTTTTGAGACATAGGGACCTTTACAAAGAAATGTAAGGATATAACTCTAACTTCTCTTAAGTTGTTAGTCATCTTTTCAATGGATGAGTTTGTTGAAAAATTAGTCCTACATACAGTTACTCATTTTTTTCATGTTGGGCTGTGTTTATCACTAGTCAAATAAAGACTGGTGGCACTTAAAAATTTGGACTTACTTGTTTGATTTGCACAAGACTGATTATTTTTCAACTGCGTCTTCCCCTTCTTTATTTTTAAGGTCGCCAAGTTATCCCCCACCTGGCTGTGGTAAAAAGAAATCAAAACTGAAGTCAGAACAGGATGAAATCTCCAAAACTCACAAGATACTGAGAAGGACTTACTCTAGCACAGCTAAGGCAGAGGATGTGTGTGCCACAAAATCTCACAGAACCTTCGGCCGTTCCTTATTGAGTGACCCTAGGGCTGAACAGGCAATAGCTATTAAATTGCATAAACTGTTGAACCATTCTTGCTCTGCAGCCATCAAGCAGGAGGAGTGCATCACTTTAAAGCCACATAAGCTATTAAGTCGGTCATGTTCTGGGGATTCTCCATGTGAGCACAACAGTACCTTTAAGTCCCACAAACTTTTAAGCAGGTCCTACTCCAGTAATCTTAGAATGGAAGGATTGGATGGATTAAAGAATCACAAGTTACTCAGCAAGACTTACTCCAATGCCCCTAAATCATCCAAAATGGAGCCTTTCAAGGAGTCCACCATAGCAGAGGGCGGGAGTCTGTCTCTTACCTCAGGGCTTATTGGTATCTTAACACCATCTTCATCATCACTTTCACAAGCGTCTGTGCGTAATAATTTTTTTATTCTGCTCATTTTCCTCCTATTATTTTCCAAATGTACTATTATGCTTATTGTGCAAAGGACATGTGTTAGTGAATATATTTGATATATTGAATATATTGGAAGACAAGAGCAATGGAGTCAGCTTTTTAAGGAGGATTTAAACAACTGTGTATGCACATATATTTAATTTCTAAAACGAGAATTTGCTTAGGTCAAGAAAGAAATTTTACATCTCATGTTGAATACAGCTCAGTGTACAGCTGCTGGCTGTGGGAAAAGTTCAGTCATCCACTTTGCTGCCTCCTTTCTTGCTGCAGGAAGAAGGGAGAGTATGAGTTTCTGTGCTGCAAAACTGGCTTGCTCACAAAGGTTTTTTCTCATTTCCCTGTTTGCTTTGTGGGGGAAGCAACCGTCCGCTGGCTGGTTTGGGTGCTAAGTCACCTTTCCTTCTGGTCTTTTCAGATGTGATTATCATACTGGAAGGAATGCAGTCATGATTCAGCTCACCTCTTGTGCATTTTTGCTTTGTGAAAGGTTTAATGTTTAATCACATTGGTGGCAGCCAGAGGTCGGGGAAGGAATTAGACCCACACTGTCCCACTTTCTTTCCCCAGAGACATGATCAATTGGGAAAACAAAGGGTAGCACGTATTACTAAATTTAAGAGAGAGAGGTCAAACAATTATCTTAAAAGATGACATTTATACTTTAGAGGAAAGAGTGGGTCTGTTTGTGCTCTTTCAAGGCACTGGTCTGTTTGCTGTGTTAGACCTAGGGAGAGACACTTAGGAGACACTCCTCTCCATTCCCTTAGCCTGGCTGTACCTTGGTGTTCTCAGCATGCAAAAGCTGATTCTTGCTTGAAATACCATACATGTATTCAAAATAGTGTATTCTGAATAACGGAGTTGCACTGAGTGTGTTATGTCTCAAATTAGTTTAATAAGCTGTGAGCTATACTCACCAAATCTAAAAGCAGTGATATATTGTCATAAAATCATTTATGTACATGCTGTGTAGTTGGTTTCTGTAATGTGCACAGCAAAATTAATTTAAGGTGAGCCAATAGACTTTTTACTTGTCACATTTAGAGATTCATTTTTTTCTCAATCAGAAAAAGATGTCTTAACTTAGCAGACTTTTCTCTCCTGAAGTTAATATAAAAAGTCTCATTGATTTTGATAGGAGAATGAAAAGTTGACTAGTTTCATTACTGATGTTATCAGCTGATATGGAAAAAATGCAAACCCTGCTTGACAGCCTATAAAAAATACCAGTAATTTACTGCTATAATGCATTTACTTTGGGGGAAAATCATCACATACATGGTCAGGTGCAGTTTGATGTTAGCAGAATGGCATCAAGAGCCTATTTCACATTTTACATGCAGACACCAGATATATGGGTAACCTGGGTGCCTAACTGTGATTTGAAGCCAGTGGAATGTAGAAGCAATGAATCAGGACCCTAACTTCTCTACAGTTCTCAACTTAAATATTTGAATCTCTCATATGAATACAATTCAGAGGATTATTTCCCAGGAGAAAAAAAAAGTGAAAAGTTTCCCAAATAAGCACTTAGAAGAATGAAAGGTGTCCCATCCCAACAGATGGGATGAGGGATGAGTTAACTCTAAACATGACACGCGCCCTGACTCAACAGATGAGACCAGGTGTGAGTTAACTCTGGGTTAATTCTGCGCGGTTATGTGAAGTGAATGACAGGCAACCACCCCTGGGGTCCAATTCAACTGTGAGTTTTACTAAAAGTACATGTTGGAATATTGGTTACAACGAATGGTGACTTGGCAAAAGTATAACAGAACTTATCAACACATTAACAGCGAAAGTCCTACTACGAGCGATGTATTGGCAACTATCAGTAGCTATAATATGAAATTTAACCAGAAATCAACAGCAGAGCTTAAAGATGGTGTTATCCTTATATGTTCAAAATGGGAGAGAAAGAGAGTGGTAGAGACTGAAGGAAAACTAAGGTATAAGAGAGAAAGAAAGGGAGTAATATATATACAGAAGGAGAGACAAAGAAATGGGGGTATAGAAAAAAGGAGAGAAGGAAAGAGCAGAGAGAAAAGAAGAAAGAAAAGAGTGAGGGGTCCGGTCTCTTACGGCCCCACAGTGTGGATGACAGGACTTGTACGATGATGTATGGCCTTGGTGTTCCACGGCAAAGATGCTGGGGTTTGCAGTTCAGGAGCACAGCGTCCTCTGATGTCTGGTTCAGAGTCCTGAGGGTGGATTCCCTTCGGTGAGGCTGGTAAGTTGAGGGTCCTCAGGGTGCTGGATTCCCTTGGTTGAGGCTGAGCTGGTATTCCCTTGGTGAGGCCAAGCTGGTATTCCCTTCTGTGAGACTGGTAGGCTGGTATTCCCTAACTGGTGCTGTTTTAGGTGAGCTTTTTATAGTTCCCAGAGTAGAGGAAAGTCTGGGGGGGGGGGGGGGGGGGGGGAAAGGAGTGATTGCGAAAGATGGACAAGTCCTGGGCCACATTGAAGGGTCTTTGCTTTGCCCCTTTGTGTCATGCAGAAAATCCAAGGAGAAGGGGTGATTGCAAAAGATCAGCAAGTCTCGACAAGTCCCGGGCCATGTCAAAGGGTCTCAGCTTTTCCCCTTTGTTTGCCCAGCTGGGCATATCAGAAGATGGGGCTATATGCCCTCCAGCACATCCTCCACCTCCCGTATTGGTCAGCCAGCCTGATCTGTGGCTCATTAGCTCATCCTTGATATGTAGATCGCAGTTCTCCCTGCACTGAAATGTGTAATCTCCTGGCTGAACTAGTTTCACCACAATGTTTTCAGCCATGATCCTTATCAATACACAACAAAAGGAAATAAGAGTACAAACTAAAACAAAACCCCCAAAAGCTGTAAATAGAGCTGATCTGAGTCGTATTCAAAACAAGGGTTGATTGAGATATATATCAGCTCAGAGGGAATTTTTTATCTTAGTGACTCCTAGAACTCAAGTTCCTTATAATTTATTATTATTTATTTGTTGTATGCTGAAATAAAAAGGCAGAAAGAATCTGAGTGGGATCTGAGCACGGAGGTCTGTCAGTGTGGTGCTCACAGAAGTGCAATCTTAGTAAATATATAAAAGAAAAAGATTTTCAGCTATTCTGAGAGTTATATTAGTCATTCAAGCCTAAGTAAATAGCCCATATTTGGGCAGACAATACACAGTTAAAATTTAAAGGAAGTTACCAAATGCCAGTTTATTAGCATGGAGTGAAGGCACTGGTATTTCCATTTGAGATTACAGGTTTTGGGATGCTGAGGTACAAAAACTCATCAGATTTATGAACTAAAAAGAAATGCTAAAAATCTATCTCACACTTAGCAAACAGTAAAAGGATTGATTATTTGTAATGGTTGGTTTATGCAAATGAGAGATCCTTTTAGATGCAAATATTGTTTAACATATTTCCATGCAAAAAATACAAATGTTTTACCATTTCCTTATAATTAGTCTACCAACACTGAAGTTGCTTGAACTTTTTTCTTCCAGCAAAACTATGGTGCAAAATGCATTCTGGTACAAGACCGTGGCTTTCTTGTGCAGGTAGGATGTAATATCTTGCCCATTTCTGAAACACTGTGGAGTATGAGCTGACTGTTAATTATTTTTAAGCAGATGTTTTTTCTCATTTTTATTGTTCTCAGACTATTGAATTTGCTGAGCAGCGGATACCAGTATTGAATGAATACTGTGTAGTTTGTGACGAACCCCATGTGTTCCAGAATGGCCCTATGCTGAGGGTAAGTGGTGTGCTTGTTGGGATAAGCAATGCATTTTCTAATGCCTTAAATAGAAATTGTAGGAAACAATTATTTTGCAAATATAATAGGCCCAGGCAGGTTCTCTTGGCAAAGTATATTTTAATGACGATTTTGCAAGACCGGGTGTTCTACCTAAAGGTAGGCCCACCTAATAGGGCAAAAAGCCCCTGCTTATATCTCCCCAAAATCTCAGCCGCAATTTCCCTCCCCTGTTCCCCATTGGTTGGGTACTTCAGGATTTACAGACTATCCTGACACACACAATACCCTTCCCCTTATCAATTTATTTAAGATATGGATTCCTGGTACTTTGGCTACACTTCCCCCTAAATTAACTTATCAATACAGGTGTCGGTATGTATACAGGTGTCAGTACATATTCTGGGAAGAGACTGTGTATTACATTAAGAATTCATAGTCCGATGTCTCTCGGTCCTTCCCCCCTGCTGGGGTCAGGGGCCAGGTCCTCAGTTATGTAAAAACAACAGTTCTTCGTTAAATGTGCCTTACAAAAATGTTCTAAAACTATTGAATTATTTCAGACATGTTTCATCCTAATATCCTTTTAAGATGCAAAATTGTAATGCATATTAACTAGATTTTACTGTAAATTTGAAAAAAAATAAAGTATTGCAGGCAAGGGAGATGGAAAGCAGGCTTGTATAATAATTGCAGAAACATAAAGGAGGGTTTTATTTCACTGAACACTATTGTGCTAGAGTAGTCATAACTGGATAAGCTAGAGGAAGTGCATTAGAGTGCTTTCCCGATCCTCTGGCACTCTTTTAAAAGCTTAGGGTCACCTCAGTCCTTTGTCTCCTATCAAGCCATGACGAGGGTATTCAGATACACAGGTGTTAATGCTACAAGGTCATGAAGTTCTGGTACTCGTTTTTTCATGGGCCACTGGAATGAACCATCCTCCATAATGTGAGAAAAAAGGCTGTAGAAGAAGGCGCTCTTTGAAGTGTCTGATGTAGCAGTGACCTAGTCCAGTGGCACTGTTGTGGTTCAGTATGCCCAAGGACCAGCCAGTTACACAACTCTTCCTTCCTTTCATTCCTGTATAACTGGGAACCAGGAATTTTGCATTCTGAACGTTGCGCCCTCTCGTGCTGCTGGTGAATAAATAATAAAAAAGAATAAGATTGGTCATGAAAGATATACCCTACCTGGAGCTACTGGTGCAACTTGAGGCCATTTCCTCTTGTCCTATCACTTGACACCACACCCCTAGAGGGGAGGTGTCACGGAGGCACCATGAGGTTAGTTTAAGGGACATCAGGGTCCAAAACAACTTTTATTAAACCGGTGAGAAACAGGGTTTTAGCACTTCAGAAGTGACTTAAATACAGGTTTGGATATCGGTTGAGGAAAATTATTAAGGGGCAGCAACTAATACAACAGGAGGTCCACAGTGTCCATACACATGGCTTCACCAAAAACAATGCCGGAGTCACCCCTGAGTCCAGGAAGAGTACACGCTTGCCTGAATATGGTGTGGGATTATTTTAAAGGGATACACGTACTCGTATTGAGTACAGGAAGTGTACACTCGTGATTCTGTGAGGGTAAATTTATAGTACACTCGCAATCCTGCAAGGAGAAATACACATGCAAATGTGCACAGAATATTACACGTGCTTATGTGGAAGCACGGGAGGAAAATACACTTGCAATTTTGCGAGGATTAATTTATACAGGTGCTTGTATTGAGCAAGGAAAGTACGCGTGCAAATGTGCACGTAAAGTATAAATACACGTACAAATGTGCACGGAAAGTAGATACACTCACAATCCTGCGAGTGTTAATTTTACTTACACACGTGGCGGCAAGACAAGCGGAGTCTCCGTCCCGGGGGGGGGGGGGGGGGGGGTGGGCCGTGGCTCCTGGCGTCAGTGGCTAAGCTCGTAACTCCAAGAGATCGTGCGCAAGGCCGCACGTCTCGACGAGAGTCCCGTTTTTTTATAGCCTGATCAGATCTGACTGTAGGCATTCCAGAAGCTTGTCTGCACCCCCACCCTGGCTGTGGGGTGCCCCTGAAGCCTCCAAACACCTCCCACACTGGCCGCGGGCACCCAGCGGCTCCCTGGTGCCTCGGCACTCCCTTCTCCTAATGGCCCTGGCCAGGGTGCTCTGGGGCCAAACAAAAGAAGCTGTTAGCCTCAAATAGCAGAGAGAGAGGGAAATGTGTCTACTCCTTCCATATCGAATGAGGGAGGGGGAGAGAGGGGGGGGTTTGCATTCTGCCACAGGAGGTAAGGAGTTTGAGATGCAGCATGATGAAACTTTGAAATCCTAGCCAAGTGATATAAAGAATTGGGTGTGTACATATAATCCTTTGGCCATAAATACATATAATCCCTTACCTGTTTTCCCTTACCCTCTATGTCACTTAGACATGAACTGTTGATCAAGTCTGGAGCTAAGTTTGGATCCAGCCGCACCTAGACTTCTCTTTGAGAAGGAATTTAAAAAACAAGGGGGTCCATTTTGAACCTCATGACTTAACAGGAGTCCCTGTTGAGTCCCTGTACCCTTTCGCATCTCTTGTCCCCATATAAATCATTCTAAAACAGCTCTCACCCGATTCTCCTTGGCATATTTCCTCCATGTAGTAATGGAGTGAACCTCGCCATCGCACTCTGTTAAGTTGCGCTTTTCTTTAAATGATCTAAACGCTGTTCTGCAGCAAGCAGGACCCTAAATCACTCATCCACAACAGTTACAAAAGTAATTACATTATAGGGTTGCCTGTGATGACTCAGGAATTCCTTCCCATGCTCTTTTCTTATTTGCTAGATAAGCTTATTTATTTATTCAGTTTTAAACATTTCACAGCACCAGGTACATGCTCTGTTACAACCATTAAAAACACAAGTGTCCAGTTAAACCTGTCTAATAACAATTATTTGACACAGTTCATAGATCTCTATCTGAGATAGTACAGTCTTGAAAACTGACTTTGATTTTATATTTATAAGGGGAAAGAATCTCATACAAAGAGAGAGGACAGGTGCTTTCAGGCAGAGACAAAAATTTTCACAAGCAATCACAAATATACCAATGTTCCCTTATGAGATGCCAGGTTAACAGCTACTGCTTTTTAAATGGCTGAAATCTTTTCCAGCTGACCAGGATAAATGAAATGCAGCCATGAACAAGAAGCTATGGCTTTCAGTTACAAACCTCTAATTTAGAAGTGTCTTTCTTTAAATCATATATACTTGTCAAAGTGAAAGTTTATCAACATTTACTACTGATTAGGCCCTACCTAACATAATAAGCCAAAGTGCAATGATGCAGATGGGAGTTTATTTTGTGGTCTGAAATCAGACCTCATGCCCCAGGTTCTTCACAGCCTTTCCCAAACTGAATGACCAGGCAAAGGGAGAATTGTCCTTACAAGAGGGATCCAACCAGGGAGGCAAAGAAAAAAAAAGTTGAGATGAGTGTGGCTTGTCTCTGACAGCATTCCAAAAAAAAGAGCATCTACTTAAAAGAAAATGTTTCTGCAAGAACAGGTGAGTTGGTGCTGCTTCACTACCTAGTAAGGTTTGAAATGAGAAAAATTTCTACTAATCAAGAGAAAGGTGGCTGAAACTGTCTTTTAATGTAATTAATTTACCTTATATGGAGCTTTATGACAAAATCATACAATCATTTTGGTTGGAATAGACCCTTAAGATCACAGAGTCCAAACATGTCCCTAAGAATCTCATCTATAAACCTTTTAAACACCTCCAGGGATGGTGACTCCACCACTGCCCTGGGCAGCCTGTTCCACTGCTTCACAACCCTTTCCATGAAGAACTTCTTCCTAATATCCAATCTAAACCTCCCCTGGTGCAAGTTGAAGCCATTTCCTCTTGTCCTATCACTTGCTACTTGGGAGAAGAGCCCAAAACCCTCCATGCTACAACCTCCTTTCAGATAGGTGTAGTGAGCAATGTGTCCCCTTAGCCTCCTTTTCTTCAGGCTAAACAGCCCCAGTTCCCTGAGCCACTCCTCTTGTACTCCAGACCCCCCACCAGCTTTGTTACCCTCCTCTGAACTCTCTCCAGTACCTCAATGTCTTCCCTGTAGTAAGAGGCCCAAAACCAAACACAGTATTCTGTGTGGGGCCTCACCAGCGCCAAGTACAGTGAGACGATCAGTTCCCTAGTCCTGCTGGCCACACTGTTCTTGATGCACACCACAATGCTGATGGCCGTTTTGGTCACCTGGGCACACTGCTGGCTCATGTTCAGCCAGCTGTCAATAAACACCCACAGATCATTTTCCACTGAGAAGTTTCCAGCCACTCTTCCCCAAGCCCATAGCATTCAATAGGGTTGTGTGTCTGAGGGCATCGTCTAGTCTCTTCTTGAATATTGACAGGCTTGGGGCCATGACTACCTCCCTGGGGAGCCTGTTCCAGTGCTCCACTACCCTCTGGGTAAAGAACCTTTTCCTAATGTCCAATCTAAACCTCCCCTGGCACATCTTCTTGCCATTCCCTCAGGTTCTGTCCGTGGTCACCAGAGAGAAGAGATTAGCACCTGCCCCTCCTCCTCCCCTTGTGAGGAAGCTGTAGACTGCGAAGTAAACTTAGAAGTAAACTTAGGAAATTTTAATGACCTCCACAAAGCCCATTCTGAAGTACTGAGATATTCTCCCATGGGGCAGGTGTCTCTAGTGAAAAGCCCATGAAATTGGAGCTTGTTTCATCCACTGGCTTTCACTGGCATTTGAATATCTCCAAGGGTGGAGATTCCATGACCTCTCTGGGCAATCTGTTCCAGTGCTTGATCAAGCATTAGAGAAAGCTAATTTTATCTTTACCTAAAACTTTAGATAAAGTTTAAACAAAGCTAGTCCTGTATGAGAGAATAAAAGGACTAAATGACCTGCAAAGGTCCTTCTCAACCATATTATTTGGTTCATCTAGCTAAAAAATGTATTTTGCAAAGCAGATATAATAATGTACTAAAGAAACTTCAACATCATTTGGTTCTATATTAAAACGGTATTTCCATTTTTTTTTCAACTCCATATAAAATTCTTCCTGTTACTCCAGAGCTGGTAATAATATTCTAGGGAAGGACTACATTGCATTTTAATAATGCAACAGTTTTGCTGCTATATTAGTAGAGAGATACCTTGTTTTAGGAATTCAGCATGTGGTAACAGTACTTTTATTACAAACATTTAAATATAATAAAAAATGAGTCATGAATAGAAGTGGTTATTATATTTAAGGATCTGATTAAAATAAGTAAAATAAAAATATATTATCATATATTATCAAATCTGAAGACTGGAGGAAAGCAAATGTCACTCCTATCTTCAAGAAGGGCAAGAAGGAGGACCCAGGGAACTACAGGCTGGTAACCCTCACTTTGATCCCTGTTAAGATGATGGAACGGCGAAGCCTGGAAACCATTTTCAGGCACATTAAGGACAAGGAAATCATCAGGAGTAGCCAGCATGGCTTCACCAAGTCATGCTTGACCAACTTGATAAACTTCTATGATGAAATGACTAGCCTGGTAGATGAGAGGACAGCAGTGGATATTGTCTACTTGGACTTCAATAAGGCCTTTGACATTGTCTCTCATAAGATCGTCAGACAAGTTGTTGATGCATGGACTGGATGAGCAAACAGTAAGGTAGACTGAAAACTATCTGGATGGTTGCCCTCAGAGGATGATGGTCAGTGGCACAAAGTCTAGTTGGAGACCAGTAGCTAGTGGTGTACCTCAGGGGACAATACTGGGTCCATTCCTGTTTAATATCTTCATTAATGATCTGGATGATGGAGCACAGTGTACCCTTAGCAAGTATGCAGATGCCACAAAACTGGAAGAAGTGGGTTATACTCCAGAGGGTGCCATTCAAAGGGATCTTGCCAGGCTGGAGAAATGGGCTGAGAGGAGTCTCATGCATTTCAACAAGGAGGAGTTCAAATCCTGCACCTAAAGAGGAACAACCCCAGGCACCAATATATGCTGGGGGCTACCCAGCTGGAAAGCAGCTTTACAGAAAAGGCCCTGGGGGTCCTGGTGCACACCAAGTTGAATATGAGCCAGCAGTGTGCCCTTGCGGCAAGGAAAGTTAATGGTAGCCGGGAGAAAAGAAGGCTCAGGTGGGTTCTTAATAATGTGTACAAAAACCTGAAGGGAGGGTGCAAAGAGGATGGAGCTGGGTTCTTTTCAGTGATGCCCAGTGACAGGATGTGGAGGATGAAGACACAGACTCTGGCAGGGTACAGACCAAAGACCTTTATTTACACAAACTGCTATGCTTTATAGCTCTTTCTGCTGTTCATGCGCTATCAGCGCTATGCTGATAGGGTAAGGCCTTGTAATCATGCATATTCTCCTATCATTGTATTGGTTAGAGTCCTTTGTCCACACAGTGCTGCAACTCCAGAACCACATCCTGTTTCTTGCTATTGCTTTCTCAAAACTTGCTCATTCTGCTTCTCAAGGGCATAGGCCTGTCTTGTCATGGTCAAATCCTTCCTCATATCCTACAATTCCCCCTTTTTGTTTTTCTACAAGCATTACTTGTTGTATCATCTTCTGCATCATACCTTGCAAACATGACAACAAACACGGCATAATGAACACGATACATAAAAACATTCCCACAATCAATAGCCCTCCTTTCACCAGTGACAACAGCCATCCATTTAAACCCCAGCCCTGAAGCAAATCATTTAACCAGTACCATTCATCGTCAACCTGTAATTTGTTATTATCTCGTGTAGCTGTTGTATGCTTTTATGGATTGATACAGAATGATCAGACAGATTTGTACAACACATTCTGTCAAAATCTTCACAACCATGGCCATGGGCCAACAACAAAAAATCTATGGCGGCTTGATTTTGTAATGTTGCATGTTGTATTGTTTCTGAGGCATCATATTCCCCCTTTTTTGTTTTTCTAACATTTCTTTCAGTGTGGAATGCCCCCATTCAATAATAGCCTGTCCAGTAGGAGAATGTGGAATACTTGTGACATGCGAACCACCCCATTGCTATAAAAAATATTGCATGGATCTGGCAGTGTAGCCAGGACCATTGTCAGTTTTAATCTGTTGTGGCATACCCAGCATAGCAAAACAGAGGGTCCAGCGGCACTGAACATCCTTGCTTTTTTCACTAGTATAAGCAGATGCACAAAGCATACCTGGAAAAGTATCTATAGAAATGTGTACATATTTCAAATGACCAAAATATGAGACACATGTAACATCAGTCTGCTAAATGGCATTAGCTCTGAGCCCATGAGGGTTAACTCCAAGGGAGCATAAATTTGTAATAAGGCCTTGATATTCCAGGCAAGAGCAAACGATGTCTTTTGCTTGTTTGAGTGTCAGATAAAACATCTTTTTTTAAGGCAGCAGCATTCTGATGGAAAAAAGCATGTGAAGCCCTGGCAGACTGGAAGCGGACTGTAGCTACAGCGTAAGAGTGCGCAACTGCATTTCCTTCTGTTATAGAACCTGGTAAAGTGGTATGAGTAACAAACAACGGGTGTCTGCAAAGCTGTAATGCAGTTTACAATGATACAAACATTTCAAAGAGCTGCTGTTGTGAGATTTCTTTAAGAAAGGTGGAGGGGACGCACTGTAGGACCTTGACTACGTACTCAGAATCACAAATCAAATTTAGAGGTTCCTCCTTAAAAAACTCTAAGTAATGTAAAGCTGCGCCAAGTTCTACTAACTGGGTTGAGCCATCAATAATTTTAACAGAATGATGCTAATGATTATCTTCACTCCAGACCACTACAGCTTTATGAGACTTCCCTGAACCATCAACAAAAACTGTACGAGCATGTGGGATCAGACCAAAACCAAGTGTGGTCTGTGGCCTGATGTCAAAGACATGCAGATTCTGCAGCAATTTACATTTAGGCATGCCAAAAGCTATGCTGTTAAGAAAATCAGCTAGTTCAATTTACAAGGACATAGATTGTGAATAAAAAAATCAAAATCGGATTTCACAAATGGTTCATATATGACAGAAGGATCATGGCTTATTAAGACCTGAAGCTGTTCTCTGCATTTTTTGATCAGAGTAACAGTCAATTTTAGAAGCTGAACAATAGTTTTACAGAAAAAACTGGGAAAAAAAAATCCATTCCAAGTATATTACTCTGTTTGCTTTTTCATCATATTGTCCTACAATAGTCACAGGTTGTTTCTGTGTTGTAGCTATAAATAGACAAATCTGCAAGTGTAACCAAATGCGTTCAGCCCATTTGTAATTTTGTGTGCTACTAGCTCTAATTCTCTCTGTGCTTGTGGAATTAAAGTGCAAGGAGATGTTAAATCTGATTCTCCTTTTAGCAAATTAAACAGATGATGGAGTTCATGGTCAGAAATTCCAAGCATGGATCGTACCCAGTTAATTGTACCCATCAATTTCTGTAAATCATTCAGTGTCTTGATGTTGTTATTAATTGTCAAAGGCTGGGGTTTGATCGTAGTTTCTGTTAAAATCCAGCCGAAATATTTCCAAGGAGACACAGTCTGCACTTTTTCCTGTGAAACTTGTAAACCTTAAAGTTTCAGAGCTTGAAGTAAGTGTGCCACCACCCTCTGCAGGTAATCAGATTGTTCAGCACAAAGATTTGATCCATGTAATGATATATTATAACCTCTGTAAATGCTTCAAGTGTAGGCTGCACAGCAGTACTCACAATGAGCTGGCAAATTGTGTTTTTTTTCATCAAAGTCTCTAACCCCATTTTGGCTTTCATGTTTGTTGGATATTGTTTTTCCTTAACAGATTAAAGTCCTGTTTCAGTTCTCTCAGTGTAGTGTTTGCTTTATCGAAACATTGGCTGTTAATACTAGTGGAAATACAGCATTCGAAATTTCCTCGGAGATTTCTCACTTGAAGCAAGCAGATCTGCACCATCCGAGCAGCTTCTTATAGGACATACAACTAAACAGAATTCTCAGAAAATGTTATTTGAGCTTACAATTTACTTAACAAATCTTGACCCAAGAGAGGTATAGGGTTTTCTGGCAAATACAAGAATTCATCTGTTAAAACTTAGTTCCAAATTTGGCATTCCATTGGTTTCAAAAAATGGCCTTTCTTTTTTTCTTTCCCATGACCTCAAAAACTAGCATGGTGAATTTACTAAGAAGTTTCTTACAACTAGTTACCACAGAAAAAAAAAATTGGTTTAATTTCCGAGCTTCATTAGAACTACAGATCGGCTGGGGATGCCTTTAAATTTCACCCTCAGACTCTTTCATTCAGTACATTCAGTATTACAGTTCTCTAGCAGCAACATCACGGGGGGGGGGCTATGTGTGGAATAAAGCCCCCCTTTCGCCGCTTCAGCAGTGGGCAGCCAGGTTTTTCAATTATTTTTTCTTTTTTTCTCTTCTCACTGCAGTTTAGATACAGGCAAGGCCGCACAGATGGCGTAATCGCTGGTACCAAGTGGGAGCTGCCAGGCTCTGTCAGATTCCTTGGTTACAATAAGCTAAGTTTATCTTGCAACTTGACATAGGCCTGAAATTTATGTTCAAGCTGTACAGCACAAGCCTGGGATATTTTGCTTTTTTATTTTTCCACTTCATTCCAGCCATAATACACTTTTTATGCAATTCTAATTAGCTGAGCAATAGTCACATTCCTCAGCCCCATTTACCTTTTGCAATTTCTTACAGATATCAATAAACAGCATATAAACCAGCAATCCATTATTTCAATTTTCCTAGATCCAAATCAGTTCATATTCTAGCAACTTTTAAATACAACCTCTCCCAAGTTCACATGCATCATAACATATAGTTTCCTTTCCCATACATCCAACTAGCACATAAATTCAATGTGAATCAGAATTTAACAGCTTAAATCCGTTTCTGGTCTCAAAATTATTAGATAACAATAAGAGCAAATTAACATACAGTACTGTACTTCATCCCATTTTTTCCAAAGTTCTGCAGAACAACATTAATTGCAATACAGCACTATAACCCAGAATCCCACATTCAAGCCACAAGTGAATAAAATATAATTTCAAATTTTCTTTTATCAGAGGATTCCCCCACAAAGTTACTCTAATGTGTAAGGATGCATCCGAAGGGGGAGCAAGGTGGTATTTTAGTAGCAAAACTGGTTCCCATTTTGTAATTATGTCTCCCAAAAAATTATTTTGTTGCCAAATATATATATGCAAACTAAAACACTGAGCTCAGATATGCAAACCAAATACCAAGTTCAAATATGCAAATGGATCCCAGTTACACTTATTCAAGAAAGTATCTCTATTTTAGCATTGCATCTTTGAGCCACTTACTGCTCAGCCAGGTAGAGGTATCTCTGGGTCTCCCTGACAAAACAGGTCAGTGCATGCTGGAGCCCAATCGACACCCAACCCCTTGCTATTCTAAGTAAGCAGGACTGGGCAAAGCTTTTATTAGCATCTCATCTGGGGTGCTACAACTGTTATCCCCAAAACAGGATTCTTTATCTGGTGTGCATACAAAAGAGCCAAATTTAGTACACCAAGATGAGACACAGCCTATCACAGAGTTGTGCAAGTCTGGATGCTGGAATAAAGCTAGCATGCTAGAAAGAAAAGTAACAACTGTCACACACAAAATCTTATCATCACATTCATGCAGTAAAGAATTAAATTACTCATGGTCTTCTGTATCATCACAAAATATACATTTTGGATCCATGGATTCTCCTGATTTAACAGTCTGTGAATTTACTGTACCATATAATAGGCAAAGACTTATAAAACTGTTATATATTTAAACAGATGCCTACAAAGAAATAGGTTAATAATGAAAAGCATCTCACAGACTGTTCTGCAAGTTTTCTGTGACTCGTTTTTTATCAGTTAATTCTCTCTCAGCTTGTTGAATTTCAAACTGTTCTGCCTGTAAAACTGTCTGAAATTATTTAATGATCTCTTGTAGAGATTTATTTTTGTCTTGCTCTTCTTGCTTTAAAAACATTAATTGAAACAAAATATTGTACTTCAAGGTTCCATTCTCCGGCTGCTTTTCCCAATCATCTGACTTACACAGCAGCCACCACTGATTACAGTATTTCCCAAGATCCTCTTTCCTCATATTTCCAAGTGGTTTCCTATGTTTTAAAACACCTCCCAATACCGATTTCTTAGGAACACAGCTGAAAACTGATGTTCCTGACCCCATCTCATATGTAAAAACCATGAGAAGAGGCGGGGAGGAGGGGGAAGCACAGAGCTGTTTGCAGCGCGAGAAGTGGAGGGAGAAGGTTTACAACGCACTTACACAAACAACACCACAAAGAAACAACTGTAACAACAACCAATAAAACAATTAACTCACATTCATGACAAGCTGCTTGATTTTCAGAAAGGCAATACACAGAGGCATGTAATATGTACTGTAAAACGCGCAGATAACACGTTGACAGTCAACATTAGCATTCTCTACTGCTAATTTCAACACTAGTGCTTCCTTAGCTTCTAGGTTTTCAACCTGCTTATTGATGGCCTCTTGAAGATGGTCAATAAACTGCATGTAATTCTCATTGGGACCCTGTTTGATGGTCATAAATGCTGATTTGTTGGTTTCAGGCACCTTTATCATAGCTTGATATGCAAGGTCTGCTGACTGCCTCAGGATTTCAGGAACTAATCGCGCCTGTAATTGTGGTGTGTCGATTGGTGTCTCTTCCAAGAGTTGGGGGATACCTGCCCCTTGCAATGGATCCCCATCATTTCATCCTAAATGATATATAGCTGTTACGTTACATAGGTCTAATTTTGCTTTTTCTTCATCTGAATCAATTACTTTTATGTTGTTCTTAACATGAAAAAAGTTTGAGACATTGAACTTATCCAGGTTTGTTGGATCCTGCAGCGTCACAATGTCTTGCCGAGTGAAGGTCTCATCAGTTAAAAGATCCTTGTAGGTCTTTGGTTTTATGTTCAGCTGCTCAATTGCCTCATAGGCAAACACATTTCCAGTTGTCTTGATGGCCACAATATGGGAGTTATTGGTGAATACAGTAAACAGCACTGGATAGAGGTATTTACTTTCACTGTTTTTAGCAAAATTCAGCTTTTTAAGTGATTTGGCATCTAGTTTTTCTCCTGTGATTGGATTGGTTCCATATTTCTTTATCCAAGGAACAATGCTCAGTATGTCAAAGACTGTCCCATCTGGTGTGCAAACTGGGTATTCAAAATTTGCAGCAATGAGGAACGATGCATACAGATGCAGACAGAGACGCACAGGCACAGAGTTCTTGATAGCAATGAGAGCAGAGCCAGGCAGTGCTGAGTGAGTTACAGGAGCCACAGGCACTGTGGCAACAGCTGCGGTTGCTGTAGCCACCCGATCTGATTTTAACTGTTGCAGCGAGTCTTTGAACAACCGCCAAGTTGTTAGGAATTTGGTAGCAGTTGACTCCCTTTTGTTGCTGCCTCCCACGGAAGTTCCTCTGTTTTTTCCCAGGCTGATAATTGAAAAGCTGTCGTTGAATCAGTTGGAAGACCTTTGCTTTTTAGCCACACTAGCAAGAGGCAGAGGGTGCCCTCCTCATAGTTAATTCCTCTCTTATTCAAAATCGTAACAAAAATACACGCAATCTCTTTTTTCTCCGAGGACATTTGCGATCCCATCCTTTCATGTTCCCAGCTGCTCACCTTATATCTGGTGATGAATCATCTGGACTGCAGCTCTCTGGTTCTGCTGCTCTTTATTGTTCAGCTGGGCTCCTCCACTGGTCGCTCATTCCCACAATTAAGTCCCTGTTCAAGTGCCATTTGTGGAGGATGAAGACACAGACTCTGGCAGGGTACAGACCAAAGACCTTTATTTACACAAACTGCTATGCTTTATAGCTCTTTCTGCTGTCCACGTGCTATCAGCGCTATGCTGATAGGGTTAAGCCTTGTAATCATGCGTATTCTTCTATCATTGTATTGGTTAAAGTCCTTTGTCCACACAGTGCTGCAACTCCGGAGCCACATCCTGTTTCTTGCTGTTGCTTTCTCAAAACTTGCTCATTCCGCTTCTCAAGGGCACAGGCCTGTCTCGTCAAGGTCAAACCCTTCCTCATATCCTACAACAGGACCAAAGGCAATGGACACTAACCGAAACACTGGAGGTTGTATCTGAACATCAGGAAACACGTCCACATATTTCACCTTTTCCAAGGGTGACTGAGCCTGGGAATAGGTTGCCCAGGGAGGCTGTGATATTCAGAAGTCATTTGGACATGGTCCTGGGGAAATGGTTCCAGGTGCACCTTCTTGAGCAGGGGTGCTGGACCAGATGACCTCTGGAGGTCCCTTCCAACCTCAATCATTCTGTAATTCTGTGATCTTATTCAGCTTTTACATAGTATAATTTAAGATGTGTAGTTAATGACTATCTTACTGTCTATATGCCTTCCCGAATTCCTCATTAGCAAATACTAAAGCCATTGGTAAAACAGCATCATTGACTGGATAGATATTCTGGAATTCCAAGATTCTTGAGAAATAACGCCATGATCCTTCTTATCCTTAATCCACAATATAACTTGGTTTTATCTCTTATTATAAAAAAAGCCTCTGTCACCATTTAATTGCAGGGTGACAATAAACCGTGGCAGATGCTTTCTGTCAACCCCCTCCTCTCCCCAGCCCCGCCTTCCCACTAAGGAAAGGCAATAGGAAGAAAAGAGAGACAGACTTGCAGGTTGGAAAAAGTTAAAAATGCTTTATTAATGCTAATAATAAAATAGACAAAATAATACAAAATATACAAAACGAATCTTGAAATTCCTGGCACAGGTCAGCGCTGGCTGCTCCAGCAGCAGCAGGGCAGGCACCCAGAAGTCCTGGGTTGGACTCTGCAGCAAACTGGAACTGGATTCAGGGATGCAGGGTCAGTCACTAGGCCTCAGATCGCAGGGACAGCAGGCAGGGTCCTCTGCAGATGCCGGCCATAGTCGAAGAGAATGAGACCCTCATGATCTCCCACCTTTATATGATGTGTGACGCGGATGGGATGGAATACTTAGCTTGTCAGTTTTAGTCACCTGTTCAGTTTGCTCCTCCTTGCAAATACGCCCCTCTCACTTACGGGACGTACATTCTTATCAGCGACCTTGCATTCCATTGCTATGTCTACCAAAACATGTAGCCAAATTCAGAAAAGTGCAGTTACTAAGAAGAACTTAGCAGAAAGGAAAATTCACTAAAAGAGAAACTGGTCTTGTTTTAAACAAAACCAGGACATTCCACCCCTTATTCCACACCATTCACAGCATGCTTAGGCCCTATCACTACAATCTAGTTAATTACTACTACCACCTATATGTATACATATATACATACATAGACAGATGTAATTCATCATTCTCTTAGTCCATGGGACATCCTTTGAAAAGTTCATTAAGTGCATTTAGTTAATTACTTTAAGCTTCATTTATCACAATGGTCTCTCAGGGCAGCAAAAATGGTATATCTAGTGCCCACGGTTTGTGGGTTAAAGACGTCAACTTCAAAGAAGTTGTCAGGTGCCGCTCGAAGAAGCTAGGTCTGGTTTCATCATCACTGTCTTGATCTGAAAAACAGTTATTGAACATTGTTAGTATGGCATATAGCATCATGTAGCAATTAACATCATGCAGTTCAGTATGGAATATTCTCACCTAAAATCAAATCCCCTTGAGGTACACACCAAACTTCTCCATCCTTAAGCACCAGCCACCAGGTGCTGCCAGGTCCCTGGGCAAAAACAAGCCCATGAATGGGCTTGCCTTTGCCTGAGGCGAGAGTAACCCAGACTGCATTTCCTAACATATTTTTCATGTGTACTACAGGGACTTTATCTCTTTCTACACTACGTAGAATATCAGATTGGACAGGCTTGGCTCGATTGGTTGATCCTCTAGTGTTGACCAACCAAGTGGCTTTTGCTAAATGTGAATCCCAGTTTTTAAAGGTTCCACCACCAAGTGCCTTTAGTGTAGTTTTTAACAAACCGTTGTACCATTCAATTTTCCCAGAGGCTGGTGCATGATATGGAATATGATATACCCACTCAATACCATGCTCTTTGGCCCAATTGTCTATAATACTGTTTTTGAAATGAGTACCATTGTCTGACTCAATTCTTTCTGGCATGCCATGTCACCAAAGGACTTGCTTTTCAGGGCCCAAGATCGTATTCTGGGCTGTAGCATGGGGTATGGCATATGTTTCCAACCATCTAGTGGTTGCTTCCACCCTTGTAATTACATAGTGCTTACCTTGATGAGTTTGTGGAAGTATAATATAATCAATCTGCCAAGCTTCTCCATACTTATACTTTAATCATCACCCCCCATACCATACAGGCTTTAATCATTTGGCTTGTTTGATTTCAGTGCATGTTTCACATTCATGAATAACCTGTGAAATAGTGTCCATAGTTAAGTCCACCCCTAAATCGTGAGCCCATTTATATGTTGCATCTCTACCTTGATGCCCTGAAGCATCATGGGCCCACCGAGATAGGAAAAGTTCATCTTTATGTTGCCAGTCCAAGTCCACCTCAGCTACTTTAATATTAGCAGCTTGATCCACTTGCTGGTTGTTTAGATGTTCCTCAGTGGCTCGACTTTTAGGCACATGAGCATCTACATGACGAACTTTTACAGGCAGGATCTCTAGCCGAGCAGCAATGTCTTGCCACAATATGGCAGCCCAAATGGGTTTACCTCTGCATTGCCAGTTGCTTCTCCTCCATTGCTGTAACCACCCACACAAGGCATTTGCCGCCATCCATGAGTCAGTATAAAGATAAAGTACTCGCCACTTTTCTCATTCAGCAATGTCCAAAGCCAGATGAATGGCTTTCGCATCTCCAAATTGACTAGATTCACCTTGTCCTTCAGTGGCTTCTATAACTCATCATGTGGGACTCCAGGCAGCAGCTTTCCACCTTCAGTGTTTTCCTACAAGACGACAGGATCCATCTGTGAACAGATCATACTGCTTATCAGTCTCTTAAAGTGTATTATATGGTGGTGCTTCTTCAGCACGTGTTACTTCCTCCTCATCTGGCGACATCCCAAAATCTTTACTTTCTGGCCAGTCTCTAGTCACTTCTAAGATCCCTGGGCAGCTGAGACTTCCTATTCAAGCTTGTTGTGTGATCAATGCAATCCACTTATTCCATGTAGTATCGGTTGCATGATGCGTGGAGGGAACCTTCCCTTTGAACATCCAGCTTAGCACCGGCAGTCTAGGTGCCAGGAGAAGCTGTGCTTCAGTACCGATCACTTCTGAAGCAGCTCGAACTCCTTCATATGCTGCTAGTATCTCTTTTTCAGTTGGAGTATAGTTGGCCTCAGATCCTTTGTATCCTCTACTCCAAAAACCTGAGGGTCGACCTCGGGTTTCTCCTGGTGCTTTCTGCCAAAGGCTCCAGGTAGGGCCATTATCTCCGGCTGCAGTGTAGAGCACATTTTTAACATCTAGTCCAGTCCGAACTGGCCCAAGGGCCACCGCATGAGTTATCTCATGCTTAATTTGTTCAAAGGCTTGTCATTGTTCAGGGCCCCACTCAAATTGGTTCTTTTTACGAGTCACTCGATAGAGAGGGCTCACAGTCTGGCTGTAGTCAGGAATATGCATTCTCCAAAAACCTACAATGCCCAAGAAAGTCTGTGTCTCCTTTTTATTAGTAGGTGGAGACATTACTGCAATTTTGTTGATCACATTCATTGGGATCTGACGACGGCCATCTTGCCATTTTATTCCTAAAAACTGGATCTCTCATGCAGGTCCCTTGACCTTGCTTCGTTTTATGGCAAAACCAGCATTCCAAAGAATCTGAATTATTCTCTCACCTTTCTCAAAGACTTCTTTCGCTGTGTCGCCCCATACGATGATGTCATCAATATATTGCAAGTGTTCTGGAGCTTTACCTTGTTCCAGCGTGATTTGGATCAGTCCATGGCAGATGGTAGGGCTGTGTTTCCACTCCTGGGGCAAGCGATTCCACGTGTACTGGATGCCCCTCCAGGTGAAAGCAAACCGTGGTCTACACTCTGCTGCTAAAGGAATAGAGAAAAACGCATTAGCAATGTCAGTTGTAGCATTCCACTTGGCTGCCTTTGACTCCAGTTCAAATTGCAGTTCTAGCATGTCAGGCACAGCAGCACTCAATGGTGGTGTAACTTCATTCAGGTCATGATAGGGTACTGTTAGTCTCCACTCGTCACTAGACTTAGGCACTGGCCAAATTGGGCTGTTAAAAGGTGAGCGAGTCTTACTGATCACACCCTGGCTTTCCAGTTGACGGATCAACTTCTGAACAGGAATCAAAGAGCCTTGATTGGTGTGATATTATTGACGATGCACCGTCGTGGTAGCAATTGGCATCTGCTGATCGTCAGCCATCAGCAGTCTTGCAACAGAAGGGTTGTCTGAGAGACCAGGCAAATCAGACGCTGTATTCTCAGTGTCCGCAGCTGCTATGCCAAACACCCACCGATATCCTTTTGGGTGCTTAAAGTACCAAGGATGCATGAAGCATCTTGGCCAGTCACAATGGGATGCTTTTGCCATTTTTTTCCAGTTAGGCTCATTTCAGCCCCTACTACAGTCAGTTCCTGGGATCCCCCAGTCACTCCAAAAATATTGATGGATTGTGTTAATTTATAGTTTGAGGGAATTATTGTGCACTGAGCACCAGTGTCTACCAAAGCTTTGTACTCCTGGGGGTGTGTTGTACCAGGCCATCATATCTGCACAGTCCAATAAACTCTGTTATCCCTTTCCTCTGCCTGGCTGGAGGCAGGGCCCCTCTAATTTGTGTTTTGCACAGTCTCTGGGTATGAATTAGAGGTTCCTTCAAGAGGATCAGAATCTCTTCTGCCCCTTCTGGAGACTGGAGCAGCCATTTTCCTAGGAGTTTTTCCTTTTAACTTAGCTGAAAGAAAAATTCACTAAAAGTGAAACTGGTCTTGTTTTTAACAAAACCAGGACAGTCTCTCCAGTTAAAATCAGTACTTTCGTAGAATGGGTTTCAATCACATTATTGTTTACTAAGAAAGTAAAATTGCTGCAGGTATAGCTTTTCCTGTAGCCAAGAACTTACCAAAGCTTGCCTTGCCCAGCTAGCACTCCATAATACTTATTTGCCATCTATTTATGTATCTGGCAAGTAAAGACATTTTTTTTTCAAGTGTCTAAGCTGTCCAAGAATGCAGAAAAAAATGAAAAGCAAAAAATAAAATCTGGATCAGCCAAAAGAAAACCAAACAGAGAGATGCCAGAGCCTCTTACTGGTATGGGATGGCACTAGAGATAACAGCTGCATGAGGTGTGACCAGGTGGATGACCTGCTCATCCTGGTGGTAGAGCTGGAGAGGAGACAAAAAAGCTGAGAAGCATCAAGGAATCGGAGAATGAAATAGACTGGTGGGATCAAGCTCTGTTCTCTCTGAGACAGGAAAGACCACCACCAGTTAGAAACCAAGACCAATGCCATCCTGACTGAAGATGGCATATTAAGGGAAAGGGGTGAATGGAAGCAAGTTCACACATGAGGTGGCAGGCAAAAGCTCCCCCTTGCCCACTCCACCCTCCTGGGTTCCTCTGTACAACAGGTATGAGGCTCCGGATGTGGAAGGCCAGACAATGGCTGAGGAAAACGAAGGTCCATCTACACCGCAGGTGCTGACAGGATCAGAAAGACCTACCCCTTGTATTACGACCACCTCAACAAGGAAGAAGAATGCAACTGGGAAGGAATAACCCCAAGCACCAGTACAGGTTAGGGGTTGACCTGCTAGAAAGCAGGATTGCAGAGAAGACCTGGGAGTTCTGGTCGACAACAGGCTGACCATGAGTCAGCAATGTGCCCTTGGGGCTAAGAAGGACAATGGTATCCTGGGGTGCATTAGGAAAAGTGTGACCTGGTAGAGGCTGCATCTGGACTACTGTGTCCATTTCTGGGGTCTCCAGTTTAAGAAGGACAAAGAACTATTAGAGGGAGTCCAATGGAGGGCTACGAAGATGATTAGGGGTTTGGAGTATCTTTCTTATGAGGAGAGACTGAGAGAGCTGGGTCTGTTCAGCCTGGAGAAGAGAAGGCTGAGAGGGCATCTTATCAATGCTTATAAATAACTTAAGGGTGGATGTCTAGAGAATAGGACCAAACTCTTTTCAGTGGTGCCAAATGATAGGATGAGAGGTAATGGGCATAGACTGAAGTATAGGAGGTTCCATCTGAATATGAGGAGAAACTTCTTTACTTTGAGAGTGACAGAGCATTGGAACAGGCTGCCCAGAGAGGCTGTGGAGTCTCCTTTTCTGGAGACATTCAAAACCTGCCTGGACACATTCCTGCGATATCTACTCTAGGTGAACCTGCTTTAGCAGGTGGGTTGGGCTAGATGATCTCCAGAAGTCACTTCCAACCCCAACCATTCTCTGTGATTCTTTGTGTGATTCTTTGTGAGAAGAAGTGATATGTCCCATGTCTTGCCACTGTGATATCTCCCACATTTCAGCAGTGTGTTCCACCTATCACATGAATATTGTGATTGAGTGCTCTCATTGAGCACTTTTTTATCACAGGAGCAGTTGGGTGAGTGCTGCTGAGCATTCGAAGAATGGGGGTGGCTAAAGGAAAACTCTGAAAACCTTTTCTGCTCAAAAAATGCTTTCTGCTTCTGTCAGTGCCTTCTGCTTCCGAGCATTTGTGGTCTCAGGTTAATTGTCCAACTCTTATTTTCTTTTGGCTTTTGCCCACTGGAATAATTATCCTTCTAAATAGTCTTTCAGCACCAATGATCTTCACTTAGCTAATAGTTTTGCGGAAGCCAATGGCCTTAAAGTTAAAAATAAAGTTTGTGTGAGACCACTGGCTGCTCTTGTTGAAGGGGAGTTACAGCTGCCCTCTTTGGGTAGTGGGGAAACACGGTTTCCCAGCTAGTCAGATCTGCATGCCTTCAAGGTGATAGTTGTAATCTGTAAAATTCTGCATGCACCAAAGTGAGGCTCGTTCAGAAACATATACTTAAGTGTATAAATCCTATTTAGTCATGTATTTTGCCTTTGAAAACAATGGAAACTATTAATAGCAATCTAATAGAAGTTGGCTATTATGTACCTTTGTGGTTATTGATCCACATCAGTAAGAACATGTCTATACTTTCATGTATGTACACGCAAGTTCTTAGACAGTTCAGCTTGGTTAATAGTATGTGGACTTGAACCAAAATAAGAGTATCCAGAAATGACATTGGGACAATTTAGCATTTATAAATGTGTTACTGTTCTTGTTCTTGTTTGTTTACTGTGGCTAGGGGCATTTCTCATATTTATGATACAAAGTCAAAACAAGACTGTTCCTGTCCCAAGGGCTCACATCCTATTATAAGAGACAAGTGGATGCCATAAAGGGAAACACACTGGCAGTATGCAAAACGCTAGCAGCAGTGCAAGAGTGGCCTCAAATCCAAGTTTAACCATAAATCTTGTGATTTTCTTTAAGCTCTGTCTTCTATAATTGATTTATTAACTCAGTTTTCATATGTTTTCATTGGTTCTTGTATCCACAGTTGCAGACAAAACCAAAATACAGAAATGTGACACTGAATAGATAAGTCACTATCACATGAAAAACAAAAGCCCTCCAAATTTTTTCTTCTTAATTGTAAACCAATCTTTTTATTTTGGAGGGAAAGAGGTGGGTTTAAATGCTTGAACCTGACTAATGACTGGAGTAGAGGACAGTGAAACAGACATACCAACGTCTTGGAACACTCTGCTAACACTTGTGGGAAATATAAGTTAAAAGCTTCTGATTTGGTTAAATTGGGACAAATTTCAGAAACAAGATCCAAAAGTGCTCTTAAAATGGCTGGAGTTCAAGTAAGAAGTCATCCAGGGAGGAAAAATGAAGGCAGGTTATTGAAGTCTCTGGTTTTAGGTTATTTTCCCTATTAGACTGGCAGAACCCATATGTTTTCATATAATGCAAAATTATGTATTTGCTCCAGCTTTTAGTTGAAGAGAGTATGGAGAATGCAGACATTGTATAGCGTTCAGTTTTTTGTGTAGTTCTTTTTGTGGTTTTTCTTAACCAATGCCACTCCAAACAGATTTAATGATTTAATGACAGAATCTACCATAGAAATGCTTTAAAGATGCAATGAGCCAAGGGAGACAAATTCAGACTAGATATATACCTTAATTTTTTTAATAGCAAGTTTAAAATTTAGAAAAAATACTCTGGAAATGGTGTTTATTATTTACTAGAATTTTGTGCAGAAAAACTATGTGGTTTCCTGAAGTATATGTTGTTTCTCAAATAGAAATGGGTTTGGTGAAACCCATTCCCATTACTGGGAAAAGTTATTTTTTCTTCTGTTTTGAAGGAGGTAGACCAAGATAGCAGAGCAGTTCCTCTGCTTTTATTATCACATCATTTACTGTATATTATATCACACTTACTAGAATGTGAGATTCTAGTGAATGTTTTGGGAGCTCCTGAATGATTTTGTGTTCAATTTCAAGCTATTTTCTGTACATGTACTGTCTGAATATTGAAATAGATACTAGGTTGTAACTTGGAAACGTAGTGATCCATCACTCTTTCCATTGCTTAAAATGCTTTTTTTTAGCAGCATCGTCTTGTGAAGTCTTCATTCTAAAAAATATCCAGTGGGCATAAAGGTTAATCAAATGCATAAAATCTAAAGAATTTTATAGACCCTAACAGTAGTGCCTGTTCTTCAGGGCTCAAATTTTGTTGTCTTGCTTCTCTCCATACCTACAGTCCTCCAACCTTAAGATCTTAACCCCAGTGTCCACTTGAGAAAAAAAAGGCCTTTCGAATGTCAAACTTCAATACAATGACCATTTTCCTAACTTCCCTTTTCCAGATACACAGACATTTCTGGGATTATAACACAGGAAGGAAAAAAAAAAAAGAGCAAAAATGACAAATCCTGTGTTCCATTTGCCATCTTTAAGTCTCAGGGTAACTTTGTTGAGGTGATAAAAAAATGACAACAATAAGTATTTTCTTAATGCTTTTCTTCATGGCAAGCATGGCCAATCCCTTGCTCTGGAATAAAAGGGAGTCTGTGTATACTGTTGATTATGATAGTCAAGGTGGTAGTGCCACCATACTTCCTCAACTAAGCAAGTGATTTAACCACCTTCTGAATGTGGAAAACCTAAGAATAATGACAATAACAAATACTTTTTGTCTAGTGTGCCATGGCACAGTGAATTGGATCAAGATAGGCTTTGCATGCTGCCTAATGCAATGTAACATAGCAGATAAATCAAATTACTCTATTAGACTGGAAAGATAATAGCTCTTGTAAAGCAACTGATGTGAAAATATGCCACTGCAGTATTTTGTAGATGCATATTGAAGTCTAGAATATTTGAAACCCAACAAATGCATATGAAACAAGTGACTACAAATACAGCAGTATGCTTATTACTGACAAAGCTGTTGCCTGAAACATAATTCAACCAAATTTTATGTTTTCGTTGTGTGCACAAAATTTTTTTTCATTTCTGCAAGTGCTTCCTAGAGACATTAGCTTAAATTTCAAAGTGCATTGCTACAAATGCTTTAGTGATTGTCTTGGAAGCTAGATGCAGAATTTTTAGTTATAGAAGCTCAGTACTGCCTACCAAAGATCATTTTAAGTTTCAGTACATTAGGATTTAACAATATGGATTCAAACAAATAGTATCCAAAAATATTTTTATTGTTTTCAACATTGTAATAAAAAGTTATGTTTATTGGGGTCAATTTTAAGGAAGGTTTTCATTTATGTTGCTTTCTTGTATTTCCTACAACTGTTTGTTCATTTTGAGTGAATCACTTTGTGTGATTCATTACTTGAGCCTTTAAAATTTGATCTGCTAATTATCTTTCAGTAAATGAGCCACTGTAAGAGATGTAACCAATTAGGAAGCTTATGAAGACATGCCTATTCTCTTAAAGCTGTGTTCTTTTTTGTTTCTACTTTTTTTGCTTTATGAAGGCAGAACACTCAGTTCTCACTCAATATACAGAAGTTTAAATATGTTGCTTTATTTGATCATTGTGATGGCAATAGTGAATTAAATTCTTCAAAAAATAGGCAAAAATTGTTCAACAGCAAGTTATTTTTATTTTTTGATATGTGAAAAAAGAGTGCAAGCATCTTTATTTATAAATTAACATGTGGACTTCCCAAATACAGTGTTTATTCTATAAAAATATAATGCATTTTCTTAAAGTTTACAAATAAATTGTTATATTACTGTGGTGGGTTGATCTTGGCTGGATGCCAGGTACTCACCAAGACATTATATCAGTTCCTCTCAGCTAGGCAGGGGAGAGAAAAAAATATGATGAAAAGCTCATGGGCTGAGATAAGGACAGGGAGATCACTCAGCAATTACCATTATGGACAAAACAGACTTAGAGAAGTGAATTTAATTTATTGCCAGTCAAAAGTCAGAGTGGGATAATGAAATAAAAGCAAATATTAAAACACCTTCCCCCCACTCCTCCCTTCTTCCCAGGCTCAACTTCACTCCCAGCTTCTCTACCTCCTCCCTCTGAGTGGCAGAGTGGGACAAGAAATGGGGGTCGCAGCCAGTTCATCACATGTTGTCTCTGGCACTCATTCCTCACTCTTCCCCTGCCCAGCATGGGGTCCCACCCATGGGAGACAGTCCTCCATGAACTTCTCCAATATGAGTCCCTCCCACAGGCTGCAGTTCTTCACAAACTGCTCCAGAATGGGTCCTTTACACAGGGTGCGGTCCTTCAGGAATGGACTGCTCCAGCATGGGCTCCTCTCCACAGCGTCACAGGTCCTGCCAGGAGCCTGCTTCAGCATGGGTTCTTCACAGGGTCACAGCTTCCTTCAGGTGCATCCACCTGCTCTGGTATGGAGCCCTCTGTGGGCTGCAGGATAGATATCTGCTCTACCACAGACCTCCATGGGCTGCAGGGGGACAGCCTGCTTCACCATGGTCTTCACCATAGGCTGCAGGGGAATCTCTGCTCCAGCACCTGGAGCACCTTCTCCCCTTCCCTGACCTTGGTGCCTGCAGAGTTGTTTCTCTCACATATTCTCACTCTTCCAGCTGCTGTTCCGCAGCAGTTTTTTTCCCTTCTTAAATATGTTATCTTAGAGGCACTACCATTGTTGCTGATTGGCTCATCTTCGGCCAGCAGTGGGTCTGTCTTGAGGTTGACTGGCACTGGCTTCAACAGACATAGAGGAAGCTTCTCACAGAAGTCACCCCTGTACCTTCCCCCCCCCCCCCCGACCTTTCCATGCAAACCAAATACAACCAAAAATTAAGGTTAAAGTATCTTCTTCAATAAATTTGCCCTCTGGATCATATTTTTATGTGTATTCTCAACAGCAGAATAACAATTTTTGAAGAATAAACCTGCATTTATGAAAAAGGGGTGGCCCTATTAGTTTCTGGATTTGTTTTCCATTGATTTTAATTAAGTAGGAAGTTTTCAGGGTCTGATAGGACAGTGTTAAGGACATTTGACTACTGTGACTGTAATTTTGATTTTGTAATCTCTTTGTATTTCTTTTCAGTTCAGCCTCTGTGGATACTTATGAGTTTTAGAGTTCTTAACACTTGTTTTTTGGATTATTAAAATGCTTCTCTAATCTATCTTCCTCAATAATTGACATGTATTCATAATTTGAAATTAATGTTGCAGTTAATATCTGAAGAAAAAACTCTAAAACTGCTTGGGTTTTGTTGTAGGTATTGCATGATAAAACAACTCAAAACCAGAACAAAAAATATAATTAACTTACTTTCTCTGTGTAGCCCACTGTCTGTGAACGGGAGCTCTGTGTATTTGCATTCCAAACATTAGGAGTGATGAATGAAGCTGCTGATGAAATTGCAACTGGGGCTCAGGTAGAATTATCTAATGTTTATTACATGTCTGATTTTCTACAGTATACTCAGTCTTCTCAATCTCTTCTACTATTTATTTTGACTTGTATTCCCCATAAGAGTACTGTTTGGTAAGTATTATTTATTTGTCCACTCATATCTGTAAATACACTGGTTTATGCATGGTATTTTCAAACAGTACTAATGAGGTGCTTCCATGTAATTAGAGTAACCCTGTTTTCTTGTTCTGTTGTATTCAATTAGGTCACATGGGTTGTTAATAAAGGTAACCATAGTCATTTGGAGATAACACCCATATTTTCACTTAATGAGCCATTACTACTCTCATGCAATTAATAAGCTACTTCCTGTTAATGGTGTTAGGATGCAGCTATCCACTGAGCATCTGTCATTCTGATCATTAAATAACAGTGGGAATGTCCTTACTGATATTGCTACATGGGGTTTTTTTTCCCTCTTTTCTCAGGAATTTATTTTAAGTTTGCTTCCTGACTCTAAGTTCAGTTATTAATGTAGTTATAACTATATGATTGCTTTCTTTCATAATTTTTTATGTGCCTTAAAACAAAGTATTAAAAACTGTTTCCAAATCACATTTAATATTAGATTACAATAGTCACAGGACTTCAGTAAATTAAATTAAAAGATCATATATTTAAGATATTAAAAAGATCTTAGGTTAAAAATTTGCACATCTTATGGAACAGTGCATTCTGATTTCCTAAACATGTGTCACTTGCTGTGCACTTCTGTAGTAAGCAACATGTTTTTTGGAAGAACAAATATTCAGTTCAGTTAACTTGAACTAGCACTAGTGAGTCTAGTCACTGGAAAGAAACTGTTCAGCTAAGTGCCTGAATACCACCTATGGGCATATCCTCAAAGGAAGAAACTTGTAGCAGTGTACACCAGCTTCTTCACTTGAGTATATAACTGTGGGATCCGAACATCAGCTCATCAACTGAAGACAGTTAGATGGCTATATTTGCAACATCTAGCATTCCAAACATTGGGATACCTGTGCAAGCTTGTAAGAAATGTACGGAAATGTGCTGATGAAACCACTCCTCTTCCCCAGCCTGAAATCCTCTGAAGACCTCAGCTATGTGTTTCTGTAGAGCTAGAGTTAGTTTGCTGCTGCTGCTGTTTGCTTGCTGCTGTTTGCTTGCTGCTGTTTGCTTGCTGCTGCTGTTTGCTTTTAAATGTAGGCACTTACACAGTATTTAGCTATAAAAAAAGTAGCTCTACTCTTTTTAAATAAAACTGACATGTGAGGTGGTCCTGATTAGCACATGTTTCATGTAGCTAACACTGTTGAAGGCATATGCAGAGCTTGCTCTAGAACTCCAGAGAACCTCTACATCTACAGAGCTTTGCTGAAGAGTACTGAAGTGATTACAACCTTAACAGTACTCTGGCTGAGCTCCCGTTCCTGTTTGCAGAAAGAATGTAACACTCTTAGCATTTAATTAATCTGAGATATTTTTGACATTAGTTTAGGATGGTGTGAATCACAGAATAGACTATCAGCACAGTGGTTATTTTTTCAATTGATTATAAAGAGAGCCTTGGCTGACTAGTAAGAGGTAGGTGTTCACATTGTGAACCTCTACATTTCATCAGATGAATCTTCCTCCCAATCATTTTGTGTAGTGAAAGAGCCTAAATATAGGTTCCCATTACTAGAAATAACATCCTGTTCTTTCTGCTGTGCTTTCAGATAGTTTCCTAAGGTATGCACCTACTTTGTCACTCCAAATTTTCTAATGGCTAAGAAATTGTACTTTCTAAATCTTTAAAGCTTGAACTCACCTTGCCTTATTTCAGTCACATAGTCAAAATGCCTGAAAACTAAATGTTTGAGTTGTTGATAGTTCAGACTCCCTGTAGAGAGTCTCTGGGGAGAGAGAGAGGTACTTTCTAAGAGACAGATATAAGAGATAACTGTCAGAGTCATCTTGTCCTCCTTGAAAACATTTAAATCCTAACTTATGTACTTCAGTACATGAAAAGTTTGGGCCTGGCTATATGGACATTTAGTAGATCCACAGCTCTTCTTATTACCAAGGAACGCATATGTGAGTTTGTATTATAACATTTGTATTAGACTTAACTCCCAGCTTTAAGTTGTTCTGCATTCCATTAGCTCAAAACAACTACATAACCGGAAAACAGGGATTTAATTAGGCCTCACCTATGCATGTTTTCCCCCATGTCAGAACAATATACTTGTATCATGGTAAGAAACAATATAGGAGTCAACAGTTGTTTTAAAGGAGGGCTTCTAAGAACTATGCCAATTTTAAGACAAAGTTCCATCATACACATTATAAACCAAGACAACTTTGGGTCACTATATTAAAAGGTTTGGGGACTCAAACAACTACTTCATAGTAGTGTCTTGTAACTGAATGCTAAGAAGTGCTTTTGAGAAGCAGAGTGTATGAACTTGGGCTCAATTTTACGGTAAAACATTTACACAGTTGCAGGCCTGTTGCCTGATGCAGCTGTGTGTGCAGACTCATTTGCAAATGCTAATATGCATGCCTTATTTTTAAATATTCATCATGCTTTTAGGTATTATAAACCAGAAAGAAATCAGAGCACCAATGAACAATGTAAAAAATGTAATATTTAGTAACTGGAGCTAACAGAATATTTTTAAACTGATTGAGGAAATTGTCCATTCATGCTAAAGGAGCAAAGGAATCATGGAATCATAGAATCACTTCAATTTGAAGAAACCCTCAGGATCATCGAGTCCAACCATAACCTAACCTAACTCTAGCACTAAACCATATCCCTAAGAACCTCGTCTAAATGCCTTTTAAACACCTCCAGGGATGGTGACTCCACCACTTCACTAGGCAGCCTGTTCCAACGCCTGACAACCCTTTCCATGAAGAACTTTTTCCTAATATCCAATCTAAACCTCCCCTGGTGCAAGTTGAAGCCATTTCCTCTTGTCCTATCACTTGCTACTTGGGACAAGAGACCAACACCCTCCATGCTACAACCTCCTTTCAGGTAGTGGTAGACAGCAATAAGGTCTCCCCTCAACCTCCTCTTCTCAAGACTAAACATCCCCAGTTCCCTCAACTGCTCTTCATAAGACTTGTGCTCCAGGTCCCTCACCAGCTTTGTCACTCTCCTCTGCAGTCTCTCTAGTACCTCAAGGTCTTTCTTATGATGAGGAGCCCAAAACTGAACACAGTATTCAAGGTGCAGCCTCACCAGTGCTGAGCACAGAGAGACAGTCATTTCACACAGAATCACAGAATCGACTGGGTTGGAAAAGACCTCAGAGATCATCGAGTCCAACCCTTGGTCCAACTCTAGCCCGTTTACTAGATCATGGCACTAAGTGCCATGTCCAATCTCAGTTTAAAAACCTCCAGGGACAGCGAGTCCACTACCTCCCTGGGCAGGCCATTCCAATGCCTGAGCACTCTCTCTGTAAAGAATTTCTTTCTAATATCCAGCCTAAATTTCCCCTGGCAGAGTTTAAGCCCATGCCCCCTTGTCCTATTGCTAACTGCCTGGGAGAAGAGACCAATCCCCACCTGGCTATAACTTCCCTTCAGGTAGTTATAGAGAGTGATGAGGTCACCTCTAAGCCTCCTCTTCTCTAGACTAAACAACCCCAGCTCCCTCAGCCTCTCCCCATAGGTCTTATGTTCAAGTCCCTTCACCAGTCGTGTTGCTCTTCTCTGGACCCGCTCCAGCACTTCAATGTCTTTCCTGAACTGAGGGGCCCAGAACTGAACACAATACTCCAGGTGTGGCCTCACCAATGCAGAGTACAGGGGAAGGATCACTTCCCTTGTCCTGCTGACCACGCTATTTTTGATACAGGACAGGATACCGTTGGCCTTCTTGGCCACCTGGGCACACTGTTGGCTCATGTTGAGCTTCCTGTCAATTAGTACCCCAGGTCCCTTTCTGTCTGACTGCTCTCCAGCCACTCTGCGCCCAGCCTGTAGCGCTGCAGGGGGTTGTTGTGACCAAAGTGCAGCACCCGGCACTTGGCCTTATTGAACTTCATCCCATTGGAATCAGCCCATTTTTCCAGTCTATCCAGATCCCTCTGCAGAGCCCTCCTGCCTTCCAGCAGGTCGACACTCCCTCCCAACTTGGTGTCATCAGCAAATTTGCTGATGATGGTCTCAATCCCCTCATCTAAATCATCAATAAAGATGTTAAACAGGACTGGACCCAACACTGACCCCTGGGGAACACCACTAGTGACTGGCCGCCAGCTAGATGCAGCCCCATTCACCAGCACTCTCTGGGCCCGACCCTCCAGCCAGTTCTTACCCCAGCATAGAGTACACTTGTCCAAGCCATGGGCTGCCAGCTTTTGCAGGAGTATATTATGGGAGACAGTGTCAAAGGCCTTGCTGAAGTCCAGATAGACCACATCCACGGCTTTCCCCTCATCCACCAGGTAAGTCACCTGATCATAAAAAGAGATGAGGTTGGTCAGACAGGACCTGCCCCTCCTAAACCCATGCTGGCTGGGTCTGATCCCTTGTCCATCCTGAAGGTGCTGTGTGATTCCATTCAGGATGATCTGCTCCATAACCCTGCCAGGCACCGAGGTCAGGCTGACAGGCCTGTAGTTGCCAGGGTCAGCTCTAGTCCTGCTGGCCACATTATTCCTGATACAATTCAGGATGCTGTTGGCCTTTTCAGCCACCTGGGCACACTGCTGACTCATATTCAGCTGGCTGTCAATCAACACCCCCAGATACCTTTCTGCCAGGCAGCTTTCCAGTCACTCTTCCCTGAGCCTGTAGCCTTGTTGCCTTTCAAAGCAGGGGCCAGGCTCAACTCCAGTTGGACTTTAGCCCTTCTAATTTTCTCCCTGCATAACCTCACAGAGTACTTGTATTTCTCTTGAGTGGCCTGCCCCTCCTTCCAAAGGTTATAAATTCTCTTTTTATTCCTAAGTTCCAACTGCAGCTGTCTATTAAGCCAGGCCAGCCTTCTTACCACTGGCTTGCCTTCCAGCACACAGGGACAGCCTGCTCCTATGCCTCTAAGATTACCTTCTTGAAGAGAGACCAGCCTTCCTGGACTCCTTTGTCCTTCAGGACTGCCTCCCAAGGGACTCTGCCAGCCAGCTTTCTGAAGAGGTCAAAGTCTGTCCTTCAGAAATTCAAAGTGGCAGTTCTGCTGACCACCCTTCTAACTTCTCCAAGGACAGTAAACTCACTTATTTCATGATCGCTATACCCAAGATGACCTCCAACCAACACATTACCCATGAGCCCTTCTCTGTTTACAAACAACATATCCAGTGAGGCTCCTTCCCTGGTACACTCACTAACCAGCTGTGTCAGGAAGTTGTCTTATACGCAGTGCAGAAGTTTCTTAGACTTCTTCCTCTCTGCTGTGTTGTACTTTCAGCAGACATCTGGTAGGTTGAAGTCCTCCATAAGAACAAGGGCTAGTGATTGGGAGACTTCTCCCAGCTGCCTGCAAATTATTTCTTCTGCCTCTTCATCCTGGTTGGGTGATCTGTAACCGACTCCCAGCAGGATGTCCGCCTTGTTGGCCTTCCCCTTGATTCTCACACATAGACACTCAACCCTATCATCACTCTCATCAAGTTCCAGACAATTAAAACCCTCCCTAACATACATGGCTACCCCACCTCCTCTCCTCCCTTGTTGATCCCTTCTGAAGAGTTTATAGCCATCCATTGCAGTGCTGCAGTTATAGGGGTCATCCCACCTTGTTTCTGTGATGGCAATTAAATCATAGTTTTTCTGCCTCACAAGGGCTTCCAGCTCCTCCTGTTTGTTGCCCATGCTGCGTGCATTTGTATATAAGCACTTCAGATGAGCCATTGATTCCACTGGGATGGCAGACTGAAGGGTCTCATTAGCACTACCCTCAGATGCCTGCATATTTTCCTTGAGTGTGCTTCTGCCACATCTGGCTTCTTCCCCCTTTAAATGTAGTTTGAAGCCCTCTCAATAAGTCCTGCTAACTCCTGCTCCAGGATCTTTTTCCCCTTTTGAGACAAGCCCATCCCATTTGTTGCTAGCAGACCAGGTGCCATGTAAGCTGACCCATGATCAAAAAAACCAAAATTCTGCTGGTGACACCAGTCCTGCAGCCAGGTATTGATCTGCTGGTTCTTCCTGTATTTTTCCTCATCATACCCTGCAACTGTGGGGTTAGAGAACATTACTCATGATCCTGATCCCTTGACCAATCGTCCCAAGGCCCTGAAGTCTCTCTTGATCGTCTTTAGTTTTCCTTTTTTAGTTTCATCACTGCCCACCTGAAAAATTATTAGCGGGTAGTAATCAGAGAGCCTAAGACAGGAAGTTTCCTTCTAACATCTTTAGCCCTGGCCCCAGGGAGGCAGCAGACTTTCCTAAGAAGTGGGTCTGGCCTGCATATAGAGCCTTTTGTTTCTTTTAGAAGGGAGTCTCCTACAACCACAACACACCTTTTTTTCTTGGTGGAAGCTATTTTGATGGAGGGTGCAAGGGAACTTATCCTCTGCGGCACCTCCAGCTTAGTGAAACCACCTCCCTCAATGTTGTTGTTTGGTTCCACTTTCAAGGCCTCATACCTGTTTTGCAAGGGAACCTGGGAGAGTGGGGTGGTCACAGCAGGTACCCTCTTCCTTCTGCACTGGGCAGGAACTTGCTGCCATTGCGCCTTAGTCCTCATGTTGCTGTATTCTATATCCTGAGCCTCATGCCTGTTGGACAGGCACCTGGGAAGGTGGGGTGGGTAGGGGGGTGTTTCTTCTGCCACCCCTGTTGTGGACTTGCTCCCATTCATCCCTTTCTGTTGACCTGCCTTATTCAGTGAGGGAAGGGGAGGAGACAGGAATCCCTTAATCTTTGTTTCTTGCTGGTGGTCTTACCTGCCCCCAGGAGGCCAGAGCTTGATCCCACCAGTGAATTTCCTTTTCCAACTCCCTGATACTTCTCAACCTTCCCACCTCCTCTCTCAGCTCTACTACCAGGCTGAGCAGGTCATCCACCTGCTCACACCTCACACAACTACTTTCTGTATTACCACTCCATACCAGTGAAAGGCTCTGGTATTCTCCACAGCCTGAGGCCTGGGTGGCTGCATGTTCCCAAGGCAGCTCTGAGTTGCCACCTCCTTCTTGTTGAGTGCAGTGTACTTACCTTTACCCCAAGTGGATACCATAGCCAGCTCCTTCTGCGAGGGTGACAATAACCAAGTAAGGTAAATCATTTGAGCTTGCCCTGTCTGCTTAAACTGCCTGCACAAACTGGTACTCTAACTGCCTGATCACTGGACCTGGTTGCCTGCGCTCCCTAGGAGGACATTTAAAACTACCCCAATTGCTCCTAGCAACGCCCCTTCTGGGTGAGTCAGCTCCCTTGTCGAGATCAGCCACTTTCATGGTGACTTCCTCGGTAGGACTGCGGCTTCGGGACCCCCCCTGCCCCGCCCCACCTTTGCCCAGCCCCCACCGCACATCGGCCCACCGCGCTCAAATCTCCCGCGGCTGCTCTGCAGTCGCTACTGTGCTTCTCTGCCGCAACAGTATGCCTCATTGCAGCACAATTCCTTTTCATCATGATTCTTATTTTCATTTTGCTTCTCTAAAGGATTATAATTTTTTTTTTTTTTACTCCAAATGATCAGATACAATGGCAGATATATAATAACTTCTAAAACAGCTTGAACTGTGATATGAGATCTGATCCATGTGGAAATGTGGGAGGAACCAGGGATGCCTACTAAGTACAGCTCATTTCAGCTTTTCCTTTCTTTAATGAAAAAGTCTGTTTTCGCACAGGAATGTTTTCAGAAGGCACAGAGAAACCGTGGGGAAATGAGTTAATTTGCAGCTATATTTTTATATAGCAACTTTGGCTTTCATTATGAGCTGGATTTATGTTTCACATCTGCCAGAAAGCTGCATTGGCTCTGTTTTGTGATCGCTGTAATCTATTTTTAACCTCTGAGTTACAAATTTTGAAACAATTATACAGAAATCTGTTGCTAAATTGTATATGTGCCTATGTGCACATAGGTGAATACATGACTGTGTACACATTACGCACATGATCTTATGGTGAAATCTTGGAAATCATAGATATTCAAAATCATGTCCTAATTTTGTACAAGAAGAAGGAAGAGGATCTCCCAGTGTGAGCCATGCAAATGACTGTTAAATCACTGTGCTGTTCTGGATTTAGCAGAAGCAGTGTTTGCTAGTGTTTCCATGATTTAAATCTTCAGGAGAACAGCGGGCAGTGGTACAGATTCACAATCCTTTCCTCTTTCTTGAGCAACATTTTTCACTGGCATCTGATGCAAAAAGATAAAAAGATTCAGCACAACTTCATTTCCCTAGAAAATTAATTTCATCCAGGAATTAGCACATGTACACAAGAGAAAGCAGGACTGCAAGCAATATATTTGACGTGATAATACATTTAGGACCACATACTGGTCCTACTTATGCCCCTGGAATAATGTACCAGGGCTGGTTTCAAAGTCTTTTGAGGTCAATGAAAAAATTTCAGTCATATACAATTATGAAAGTACATACATTAAATAAATATCTTTATTTATCCCTAGGTGGTTGATCTTTTAGTATCCATGTGTCGGTCTGCGTTAGAGTCACCTAGGAAAGTTGTCATTTTTGAGCCATATCCTTCTGTAGTTGATCCTAATGATCCTCAGATGCTGGCCTTTAATCCCAGGGTAAGTAGTTTTTCATTATGTCATAGATTGATTTTGGTCATGTGTTAGATTTCAAAGCAAAAGCTTTCTTCTGGAGGAGTCTCCTTTACTGTAAGAGATACAGCTCCAGAATATAGCACAAGTGTGTGACTATTTTCAGAACTTTGTGGGTTTTTTTAATTGACTCTGAGAAGATATTTGTGAATAAACCATAAGTTGCATTCAAAGTTATGTTGAAGCCAATAATTTCTTTTAGGGTACAAATTCTAGGTGCAAAATTTTATATTCTTAGTGTCTTTCTCTCAGTGTACACATTGGACACAAAGAGAAAGATGGCCTTTGGGAGGTGTAGACTATGTAGACTGGGGATTACCAGTCCATCTTTTTATTCTTAAAGTGGTTATTACTGTCATCTCATTTTCTCTTTGCAAACAATTATGTCTTTAAACTTAATTTTATCAAATGTTGGACATCTTAATAGAGTTTTGTACAAGCATCAAATTTTGAAGTAAATAATTGTATTTGCACTACTCGCTCCTTGGGCTGCAAATGCTGTCTCTCCAGGGAATCCCTAGGGAAACTGTGAACTATTACAGCTCACTTGAACCATCCTCAAGGGTGTAAATGAGAACTCTGGATGTCCTGCATTGTGATGCATTTCACTTTTTCTGAACAAAGGCCAGTTAGCTGTGGTCTTTTTCAGAGGAAGGGGTGAGTGTGTTCTGTAGCATGTAGGAAGGAAGACTTGCTGGGAGGTGCTTGGAAAGGAGCTGATGAGGAGACAGCTAGTCTGGTAGCTGAGCAGGGGTTTGAAGCAGATGAAGGAATGTGAAAAGGGGTCACATCAGAAGAGGAGTAGAGAGAGCCCCTGGACTGGCACGGCCCACACCACCTCCTCCCAGCTTCTTGCCAGCATGGGCAAGGTGAAAGCCCATGGGCAGAAGATGGCAAAACCCAAAGATGGGGAATAATTAGGCTCCTGAAGGTGACATGGCATGTGGAGCTGGTGAAGCATGGACCGTTAAGCTTATCCGCTCAGAAAAGGTAGAGCCCTCTGCTAGCAATTCCCAGTCAGAAGGTAGACAAGGGTCAGGATGAGGCACAGGGATAACTGAAGGACCTCTGAAGTTTTATAGACCTGTTAGCAAATACATCTGCTTATTTAGCATTTTATTTGAAATCTATTTGTTGACTGCATTATTTAACTTGATAGCATATTGTCCAAATAACTGGCAGAGCTTGTGTTAAGTTACAATTATTTGTTTAAAAAGTGACCTAATTTTTTCAGTGAGTCACATTGTTGTGTGTTGGGGATTCCAGTGACATTCAAAGAAAAACCATCATGATAATATTTTTTCAGGGAATTTTCCTGGACTATGAATGAGAGAGTCTGTAAGGTGGAAGAAAGCTATTGATTAGAAATGTTTGAGAAGGATTAGTTTGCTGAACATTCATCCTAACTTGGGTTTTATACATGCTAAAAGAATTCAGGTTTTTGTAGAGCTAAAGACCAACATTCTTTTAATTTATTTGCTTATTTTGTTCTACATCAGAAGAAGAATTATGACCGAGTCATGAAAGCATTGGATAGTATCACTTCTATTAGAGAGATGACACAGGTGAGTTTAAAAAACTTTACATAACTTAATTGCCATTTCTAGAACTAGGACAATGTTTTTATTGCTTGCCTGTGATGAGTGGGGAAGTCAATAGTACCATATCTTTCCTATAGAGCTGTCAGAAAATTAAAATGTGTGTTGAAAATAACAAACCTATAGTATCCATAACAGGAGTCAAATAAAAGTGATGAAGTTGAACTCAGATCTTTTGAAGTTTAAATAAGAGATAATGACAGCAAAATGCAACATTGTAATGAGATGATCACCAACTGCTGCATTTCTGGAAATATAAAAATCAAACTGGGATTTTGTGATGGTGTTCTGAATGATAGCTTTATTTCTGTTACAACAAAACATTTGATCAACCAAGTATTGTTGGGACTTGGAAGGTGTTGCGTTAAGAGGATTAATTTAGCAGAAGTTGAGCCCCCTTGCGATGCAGCTGGGCTGAACCCCTAAATGATCCCCAATTACATCAAATGACATCAAGTTGGCACTATAAGTCTGACTGTGCTCCAACAGCTGGTCCGGCATATGCGCTTGCAAAGATTCATGAATAGTATAACATATACTATAAGTCTGAGCGCATTCAATGAGAAATTCTCACAACTAGATCCACAAATAATGAGGTTTATTAAAGTAACAGGTGCAAGTTCTTTTAGATGTCGTTGATAAACACACTGTCTGCAAAAACACACTTTAGTTGCAAAATATACTTCAGTTGTAAAACAAATGTTAGTTGCAAAAAGTAAGTATTGGTACCAAATATATATAAATTCTAAGATGACTATATAGTGCTATTAATGTGATTATGAATACAAGCTTGAAGCTTAAGTGTCCCAGGGAAAACTTGGTATAACTTAGTGCACAACTCTTATCCAAAAGTGTTCATTTAGGGTGGAGAAGATAGGCACAGCCCGCCAACTGATCCCAGAAGAAGTCTTATTATGCTGTTCTGTTGACTGCTCAGTGATGGTATCTTCCTCTACCCTTCCTCTATTGTTAGGGTATTTTATACTATTTTCTACGTTTAGGCGGAGCTTGAGTGACTCTACTCATACATACCTTTGTTATTGACTGGTGTAAAAACCCTCGCTTCAATTTTTAAGTTAAAAACACTACACATTCTTGAAAGTGTGCTGGAGGCATATACCCTTTGAGATGGAGGTGTGTTTTGGTATTATGATGAGATTACAATGAGCAAAGTTCATCCACCAGACAAATTTCTGGCTCAGTAACTAGCATTTTGGACAGAATTGAACATTTATCCTTTTTAACTAGCAGCAGCTATACCTTATCTTTATAATTGGCAGCAGCTATACCATCTGGTTCCTGTACCTGCATTGTTATACAGGGCCTGGCTGACATATCTTCACACCACTCCTCTCCCTGTATCTCCTTAAATGAGCATCCTCATGCACTACTATCCAATAATGCAAGCCAGGTTGGGGGGGTGTGGTGAAACCACATAGAGCAGCTTTCTTCCCTGACGTACAGCTGCCTTATATGCCCAAGATGTAGATATAGCTTTATTCTCAATAAGTGTATCCTTGATTATTAGTTTCAATGATTCACCCCCTCAGTAATTATTCCACACAAGGTTGGGTCTCTTAGGATTACTTCTATATGATTTCTCAGTATTCACAATGGAACAGAATCCAACAGCCGTACTTATGTTTATTGTAACACTTAGTTTCCCAAACAGCCCAGCTGATTATAAGTGATTATTGAAACCCCTCCCTTGTCCCTTGCTTTTCCAACTGTTATATAAATGTAACCTCATAAGAGTTTATAAATCTTATTCTATATGTATTCGTAAAGTACTTTGGGATTCTGGAATGAAGAATGAGGTATATAGAGAGCAGTAAAATACACTGAAAATTAAAATTTAGATATATTTGTTACTTAATGTAGCATATTGTAAACATTTTAAAAATCAGGTGTTTCTGTTACCTAGTATGTCTTTTTAAAAGAAAAATAATCACCATTTTGCCTTTTCAATGTCAAAATAATTCTTGGACTGAAGAGTTCTAAGAGGATACTTTGCACTGTTGATTGAAATCAAGAAAGGTTTTCAAAGGGGTTAAAAGCTGATGCAGTATTTTACTTCACCAGTTTATACCATAAAACAGTTAACAAATTGGAGTGGATTATCTTGGGGTATTCTGAAAGACTTAATTTTGTCAAGTTCCAGTCCAATTTCTTATTCCAAGAGCCAAACATAAATAGGTGTCTTCTGCTGTTCTCCCTGAGATAACCAGTATTTGCTATAATATACTCGGTTTGATGCTAATTATATGCTTATCATTTTACTCCAGGGAAAATAATTGCTATATTAATTATTGTTGTTGTCAAAACACATATATAACTGTACAATGCTAAATGTCAGTAAAACTGTGATTTAAGCCTAATAATGAGTTCCATGTATTTGTTTTAATAGAAGAAATCATGGGCAATGTAACATATAAAATTTAACCTTATGATTTCAACTAGAAATAAATAACATAATTTCTCTTTTCTAGGCACCTTACTTGGAAATAAAGAAGCAGATGGATAAACAAGACCCGCTTGCACATCCTCTTCTACAGTGGTAAAAAATTGACTCACATGAGATAATTATTGAAGTATCAAGTCGAATGAATAATAACTTTACCAGTTTAATTTGGTATAAACTCACCCTAAGAATCAACATCAGGGTCAACATTTGCAACTGCATTTGTTTCTGGACTGTTTCTGGACCTCATCTGAGCCCTCTGAAAACACTGTGAAGACTCAGGTTTTCTTGTATGGCCTCAAATCTAATTTGTAGCCACAATTTGGTCTGCTTCTATCCAATAGGTTCAAAGGCCTGCAGATGGGTGCTTTGTGATGGCCATTCATAACCCATGCTTAAGAAGAAAAGTTCTGTTTGGTTATCATGTCTAATACATCTGTTTCTTATTTTAGGGTTATTTCTAGTAATAGATCACATATTGTGAAGCTACCAGTGAATAGGGTAAGTGTCTGTGGGTTCTTTATTATTTTCTCATTTCTCATGGCTCGTATTAGCATTTTAGGTGGGAGTCTCCTGTCCAAATGTGTCTACATTCAAATTAATCACATGGGTTTCATTAATAGACAGGGGAGATAAATAGGCAGTTTCAGGTCATGACTAATAGAATCATGTTGTGAATATCTAAAATAGGCCAAAGGAATAATGCTCAGAAAAAGCCTATTTGAGGTAAGTAGCTCAAATGCAAGTGTCTACTTTGCAATCATCTGAGATTGAGAACATCACTATTTGTTTTGTTACCATATAGACTATTAGATACAGAACTGTACAAAAAGCAGTGCACACAAACATGATGTACCAAGAGATCCACATATAAGTACACTGTAAAAAGAATATAGCTCTAGAATTTTAGAGGGATGCTACTGAGATTCATTTCTGAATACATGCGCCTCTGATCCTCTGATTAAGGGCATAGTAATCGGGAGCCCTTCAAATCTGAACCTTAATTCAAAGCCAGCTCTGATCAGAATACCATGATGAAATTGTTCAATTTAATTACTTTACTAGAGCTATAATAGGCTGAAATACATTTCAGAAACTACTATATGTTTCATAAACTGGTCAGTTTTACTGCTTTATTTCAGGTAAAAACTATGGTAATGAGACCAATTTCAACTTAGTTCATGTAGTTACTTAGATGCAGTCATAGTGTGTGAAACAGCATGGTATCTTAAGAACTACAATTATGGAAATATAATGCTTCTGTGTTAATCAACTTATTTTCACTTGTACAATGTTATATTTTACAGCAACTGAAGTTTATGCACACTCCCCACCAGTTCCTACTTCTCAGCAGTCCACCAGCCAAAGAATCCAATTTCCGAGCTGCTAAAAATCTCTACGGAAGTACCTTTGCATTTCAGTGAGTACATATATTCATATTAATCAGAAGTTACCAAGATGCCATGCTATTTTTGATTTTGCCATTTGAGGTTTACAGCTAGGAATTTATTGTTTTAAAGGATTACTACTTTCATTTTGCATTTTACACTGTGGATTTTAATGCATTCTCTTCGACTTTTTCAGTGGTTCACACATTGAAAATTGGCATTCCATCCTGAGGAACGGCTTAGTTGTTGCTTCCAATACAAAGCTTCAGGTAAATACCCCGGTTTCCTGAAAATAAGACCTAGCATGATTTTTCAGCATTTTTGAGGATGCCTGAAATATAAGCCCTACTCCAAAAATAAGCCCTAGTTACAGTTCATAAAAAAGTCAATTTAAATAGTGTCCAGGCAGCTATACATGCAAAAAAGTAATAAGTTCTGGAGCAAAAATTAATATATGACCCTGTCTTATTTTTGGGGAAACAGGGTAGTAGACTAAATAGACTTTAGCTAACCTGTGTATGTTTGACCACATATTAAGCTTAGGTGAGTTTTAAAGGGATGTGAGACATGGTGGGACATCTCATATGACTAGAATGTGGTCATGGATGGCTATGTCCTTTTCAGGAAAGAAAGGCCAGCCAGGCGAGGTGGTGGGGTTGCTCTTTACGTGAGAGAGCAACTACAATGTATTGAGTACTGTCCAGGCACGGATGAGGAGCGAGTTGAGAGTGTATGGGTCAGGATCAAGGGACAAGCTGGCAGGGGTGACACTGTTGTGGGTGTCTATTACAGGCCACCAGATCAGGGTGAGGAAGTTGATGAGGCCTTCTATGGGCAGCTGAGAGTGGCCTCACAGTCACAGGCCCTGGTTGTTGTGGGGGATTTTAACTTCCCTGATGTATACTGGAAGGACTACTCAGCCAGCAAGCCACCGTCTAGGAGGTTCCTCCAGTGCCTTGAAGATAACTTTATGATGCAGACGGTGGAGAAGCCAACTAGGAGAGGTGCACTGCTGGACCTCATCCTCACTAACAAGGAGGGTCTGGTTGAAGCAGTAAAGGTTGAGGGCTGCCTTGGTTGCAGCGATCATGAAATGGTGGAGTTCAGGTTCTCATGTGGCAGGAAAAGAATAGCAAGCAGAATTGCAACCCTGGACTTCAGCAGGGCAAACTTTGGCCTTTTCAAACAACTGCTAGGGGAAATCCCATGGACAAGGCTGCTTGAAGGTAGAGGGGCCCAAGATAGTCGGTTAGTGTTCAGGGACTGCTTCTACTAGGCTTAAGATCAGAGCATCCTGACACACAGGAAGTCAAGGAAGGGAGCCAGGAGACCTGTGTGGTTAAACAGGGAACTGCTGGGTAAGCTCAAGTGGAAGAGGAGAGTTTGGAGATCATGGAAGGAGGGGCTGGCAACTTGGGAAGAATATAAGGCTGTTGTCAGGGGATGTAGGGAGGCAACTAGGAAAGCTAAGGCCTCCTTAGAATTAAACCTTGCGAGAGGGGTCAAGGACAACAGAAATAGCTTCTTCAAATACATCACAGAAAAAACTAACACTAGAGGCAATGTAGGCCCACCCATGAGGTGGGTGCCCTGGTGAAAGAACATACAGAGAAGGCAGAGTTACTGAATGCCTTCTTTGTCTCTGTCTACTCTGCCAGAGGCTGTCCTGAGGAGCCCTGTACCCCTGAGGCCCCAGAGGAAGTCAGGACAATGGAGCAGTTTGCCTTAGTTGATGAGTACTGAACTAGGGAGCAATTAAGGAACCTGGACATCCATAAATCCATGGGTCCAGATGGGATGCACCTGCGGGTGCTGAGGGAGCTGGCTGAGGTCACTGCTAGACCACTCTCCATCATCTTTTCCAAGTCTTAGGAAACGGGAGAGGTGCCTGAGGACTGGAGTAAGCAAATGTCACTCCAGTCTTCAAAAAGGGCAAGAAGGAGGACCCGGGTAACTACAGACCAGTGAGCCTCACCTCCATCCCCGGGAAACTGATGGAATACAGTATCACAGTATCACAGTATGTTTGGGTTTGGAAGGGACCTCAAAAGATCATCTAGTCCAATCCCCCTGCTGGAGCAGGAATGCCTAGGTGAGGTCGCACAGGAACATGTCCAGGCAGGTTTTCAATGTCTCAAGAGAAGGAGACTCCACAGCCTCCCTGGGCAGCCTGTTCCAGTGCTCTGTCACCATCACTGAGAAGAAGTTTTTTCTCAAATTTAAGTGGAACCTCTTGTGTTCCAGCTTGATCCCATTACCCCTTGTCCTATCATTGTTTGCCACCAGGAAGAGCCTGGCTCCATCCTCATGGCACTCACCCTTTATGTATTTATAAGTATTAATAAGGTCACCCCTCAGTCTCCTCTCTTCCAAACTAAAGAGACCCAGCTTCCTCAACCTTTCTTCATAAGGGAGGTGCTCCACTGCCTTAATCATCTTCGTTGCCCTGTGCTGGACTCTCTCCAGGATGCCATTGGCTATCCTGGCCACAAGGGCACAGTGCTAGCTCGTGGTCATCCTGTTATCCACCAGGACCCCCAGGTCCCTTTCCCCTACACTGCTCTCTAATATGTAATTTCCCAACCTATACTGGAACCTGGGGTTGTTCCTGCCCAGATGCAGGACTACACGTTCCCTTGTTAAATTTCATCAAGTTATTCCCCGCCCAACTCTCCAGCCTGTCCAGGTCCCGCTGGATTGCAGCACAGCCTTCTGGTGTGTCAGCCACTCCTCCCAGCTTAGTGTCATCAGCAAACTTGCTGATAGTACACTCTATTCCCTCGTCTAAATCATTAATGAATATATTGAATAATATTGGCCCCTGGTACTGACCCCTGAGGCACTCCACTAGATACTGGCCTCCAACTAGACTCCGCACCATTAACTACCACTCTCTGGCTTCTCTCCTTAAGCCAGTTTGCAACCCACCTCACTACTCTATTGTCTAGACCACACCTCTTCAACTTAGCTGTGAGGATGCTGTGGGAGACTGTGTCAAAGGCTTTGCTGAAGTCAAGGTAGACCACATCCACCACTCTGCCATCATCCATCCACCTTGTTACATTCTCATAAAAGGCTATGAGGTTGGTCAAGCATGACTTACCCTTGGTAACGCCATGCTGACTGCCCCTAATAACCCTCTTATCCTTGATATGCCTTGAGATGGCACCAAGGATAAGCTGTTCCATTACTTTCGCAGGGACAGAGGTGAGGCTGACTGGTCTATAATTACCCAGGTCCTCCTTCTTGACCTTTTTGAAGACTGGAGTGACATTTGCTTTCCTCCAATCCTCGGGCACCTCTCCCGTTTCCCAAGACTTGGCAAAGATGATGGAGAGCGGTCCAGCAATGACTTCAGCCAGCTCCCTCAGCACCCCTGGATGCATCCCATCTGGACCCATGGATTTATGGATGTCCAGACTATTTAATTGCTCCCTAACCCAGTCCTCATCGACTAAAGCAAACTCCTCCATTGACCTGGCTTCATCCGGGGTCTCAGGGGTACAGGGCTCCCCAGGACAGCCTCCGGCAGAGTAGACAGAGACAAAGAAGGCATTCAGTAATTCTGCCTTCTCTGTATCTTCTGCCACCAGGGCACCCACCCCATTCATCAGTGGGCCTACATTGCCTCTGGTATTAGTTTTATCTGCAATGTATTTGAAAAAGTTCTTTTTGCTGTCCTTGACCCCTCTCGCCAGCTGTAATTCTAAGGAGGCCTTGGCTATCCTAGCTGCCTTCCTATATCCTCTAACAGCAGCCTTATATTCTTCCCAAGTGGCAAGCCCCTTCTTCCGTGAACTGTAAACTCTCCTCTTCTGCTTGAGCATACCCAACAGATCCTTATTCAACCACGCAGGCCTCCTGGCTCCCTTCCTTGACTTCCTACGTGTGGGGATGCTCTGATCCTGAGCGTGGAAGAAGCAATCTCTGAATGCAATCCAGCTATCTTGGGCCCCTTTTCCTTCAAGCAGTCTTGCCCATGGGATTTCCTCTAGCAATTGCTTGAAAAGGCCCAAGTTAGCCCCGCTAAAGTCCAGGGTTGCAATTCTACTTGCTATTCTGTTCCTGCCACAAAAGATGCTGAACTCCACCATCTCGTGCTCACTGCAACACAGGCAGCCCTCAACCTTTACTGCTTCAACCAGACCCTCCTTGTTAGTGAGGATGAGGTCCAGCAGTGCACCTCTCCTAGTCACCCCTGTCAGCTTGTCCCTTGATCCTGACCCATACACTCTCAACTCGCTCCTCTTCCGCTCCTGGGCAGAATTTAGTACATCGTAGTTGCTCTCTCACATAGAGAGCAACTCCACCACCACGCCTGGCTGGCCTGTCTTTCCTGATAAGGGCATAGCCATCCATGACCACATTCCAGTCATGTGAACTGTCCCACCATGTTTCCGTAATTGCCACCAGGTCATAATCTCCCGACCAAACATAGGATTCTAACTCCTCCTGCTTATTCCCCATGCTGCGCGCATTGGTGTACAGGCATTTCAGGGAGCGAGCAGAGCACACCAATTTCTCCCTAGGGGCATAGGAGGCCACCCGGTCCTCATCAGTTTTAGAATGCTGCCCCACTGGGACAAGCCCAGCTACAACCCCATCCCCCTTCGAGCCTAGTTTAAAGCTCTCCAAACGAGCCCTGCTAATTCCTGCCCCAGCATCCTTTTGCCCCTGTGAGATAAACCTTTCCCGTGTAACACTGTCCGGACTGGTGTCTTATAAAACCAACCATTATCAAAAAATCCAAAGCCCTGCCTGTAGCACCAGTCCTGGAGCCAACCATTTAGAGACTGAATTTTCCTTTTCCATCCCACATCGTCACTTGAAGATGGAAGGAGTGAAGAGAAGATCTCTTGAGCCCCTGAGTCTTCCACCATCCTTCCCAAGACCTTGAAATCATTCTTCATTCCCCTCAGACTACGGGAAGCAGCTTCCTCCCCATCTGTCTGGAAGACCAGCAGTGGGTAGTAGTCTGTTGGGTGCACCAGTTTGGGGAGCTCTATAGCGATATCCTTGATCCGGGCTCCAGGTAGACTACAAACTTCCCTAAGATGAGGGCCAACTCTGCATAGTGGGCCCTCTGTTCCTTTCAGAAGGGAATTTCCTATTACAATCACCCTTCTTTCTTTTTTATCAGAGGCAGTCTTGAGTTGCAAAGTCAAACGCCTCTTCCTATGAGATCTTGTAGGCAGGCTTGGCACCACCTCCTCCCCTACCTCTTCTTCAAGATCCAGGGCCTCAAACCTATTACAGAGGGGCACCTGAGGAGGCAAAGCAGGTAGGGAGGGGGGCTGCCCGTGACGCCGAACCGGAATACGCTTCCAACCCTTGTCGTCTTTTGGGTCCCCTACCTCTGCCCGACAGCGACAAGGGTGGGGCTGTCTCAGGACTTCTGCTTCTGTCCGAGAGGGCAGGAGGTCCATCTCCTTTTGGGGGGTACCTCCCTGGGACCTTTCCGACTGGCACGTCAGGGTGTTACTCCACCAGTCGATCTCCCTTTCGCACTCCCTGATGGTCCTCAGTGTCTCAACCTCCTCCTTAAGTTTCACAACCATGTCGAGCAGGTCTTGCACCTGCTCACACCTCACACAGGTGGAGAGCTGGCCTCCCTCCCCTGGCAGCAGCAGGCTCTGGCACTCCCTGCAGCCGGAGACCTGAACAGCCACCGTTCGGGACAGAACCTCAGTCTGCGTAGCCACAGTCTGTTTGAGACAAGCTCTCCTCCTGGAGGCGACCATGGTCGTCAGCACTCTGGGATGCTGGCAATAAGTTAGAGGGGCTGACAAGCAACAAGTGCTCTCTGCACCCTGCTGCACAAGCTACCACACCCGCTGCTGCAGCACAGTGTGGGTGGGACTCACCCGCTACACAAGCTGGTTGCTCCTCCCTGCACCTGGTGGGCAGTGACTAGTCCCAAAGGCTTTTTCAAGGCAAGGGTAGGGGGTGTGGTCGCCGTCACCGTGGGAACGCCCCCCGCCACGTCAGCCGCTCTCTCACAATGGCTGCTGGGGCTGCGGGGATCGGGACCCGCCGGGAATCACGCTGTCCCTGTACGTTTCCCTCTGAGCTTCCAAATCTCTGCTGAATCTCGTGGTCGGCTGAACCTCGCCGGCTCTGGCTCTCGCTGGGCTGGCTCCGATCAGCTGACTGAATGCTAGTATCGAGTTTCAGCTGCTTTTAAACCTCCCACCGTCACCCTGGGAATGCCCCCTGCCACGTCAGCTGCTCTCTCGCAATGCCTGACCACTTATCTTTGGTGCCATCTCAAGGCATATTAGGGATAAGAGGGTCATTAGGGGCAGTCAACATGGCTTCACCAAAGGGAAGTCGTGCTTGACCAACCTCATTGACTTTTATGAAGACATAACGAGGTGAACAGATGATTGTAGAGTGGTGGATGTGGTCTACCTTGAGTTCCGTATAGCATTTGACACAGTCTCCTGCAGAGAGAAATCCCATCAGAGTTCCAGACCCGAGCGGACGGAGGAAGAAATGCAGCCGACTCCATATGAGTGATAAAGCATACTTCAACTTTATTGCCCGAGATAGCGTGCATTTATACCAAATACCATAATTATGCATACTTGTCTCTATCTAATAGGCTAAGCACTAAAAGGTTACATTTACTTACTCCACCTACTTGGGTTTAGCTAGCTATGCGCATCCCGCATTCTTCTGACTCTTATCTCTTCAAGGATATCCTGACCCTGCCTTAGTTAGTACTTTTCCGTTCCCCCCTTTCCCACGGCCTAATAGACAAGCTAACTAAGGCCTACTTATGTCAAATAAAATGGGCTCTGCTCGTACAGTTGCTTGGTGGACTCATGTCCATGCTCCTTGAGCCAATCCCCGACAGTCTCCCACAGCATCCTTACAGCTAAATAGAGGAAGTGTGGTCTGGATGACCGGGTAGTGAGGTGGTCTGCAAACTGGCTGAAGGGAAGAAGCCAGAGAGTTGTGGTCAATGGGGTGGAGTCTAGTTGGAGACCTGTATCTAGTGGAGTGCCTCAAGGGTCAGTACTGGGGCCAGTATTATTCAATATATTCATCAGTTACTTGGATGAGGGAAAAGAGTGTACTATCAGCAAGGCTGCTGATGACACCAAGCTGGGAGGAGTGGCTGATAGGCCAGAAGGCTGTGCTGCCATCCAGCGAGACCTAGACAGACTGGAGAGTTGAGCAGGGAAAAATTTAATGAAATATAACTAGGGCAAGTGTAGAGTATTGCATCTGGGCAGGAACAACACCAGGTTCCAGTATAAGTTGGGGAATGACCTATTAGAGAGCAGTGTAGGGGAAAGGGACCTGGGGGTTCTGGTGGACAGCAGGATGACCATGAGCCAGCACTGTGCCCTTGTGGCCAAGAAGGCCAATGGCATCCTGGGGTGTATTAGAAGGGGGGTGGTTAGTAGATCAAGAGAGGTTTTCCTTCCCCTCTACTCTGCCCTGGTGAGACCCCATCTGGAGTATTGTGTCCAGTTCTGGGCCCCTCAGTTCAAGAAGGACAGGGAACTGCTGGAGAGAGTCCAGCGTAGGGCAGCAAAGATGATTAAGGGAGTGGAGCATCTCCCTTACGAGGAAAGGCTGAGGGAGCTGGGTCTCTTTAGTTTGGAGAAGAGGAGGCTAAGGGGGACCTTATTAATGTCTATAAGTATATAAAAGGTGAGTGCCATGAGGATGGAGCCAGGCTCTTCTTGGTGGCAAACAATGATAGGACAAGGGGTAGTGGGATCAAGCTGGAACACAAGAGGTTCCACTTAAATTTGAGAAGAAACTTCTCAGTGAGGGTGACAGAGCACTGGAACAGGCTGCCCAGGGGGGTTGTGGAGTCTCCTTCCCTGGAGACATTCAAAACCCACCTGGACACATTCCTGTGTAGCCTCATCTAGGTGTTCGTGCTCCAGCAGGGGGATTGGACTAGATGATCTTTTGACGTACCTTCCACTTCCTAACATTCTGTGATTCTGTGATTTTGTGGTTCTGGTAGTCAGATAGGTGGCAAAAAAGGGTGATTTCAAATACCCTCATGTTTCCTGGAAAAGGTGGTTTTCCGAAGTAATTAAAATGAAATAACATGTCTGCTAAAATGACTAAAAAAATTGCATTGGTGGAATTAGTGTTTCAGTTTTACACTCCACAGCAGCACCTTCAGGAGGTTTAGCTCAGTACTGCTTGAAAGCAGTCTTGGGGATTAAAATTTAGAGCAACAGACTAAGTCTGTGTTATAGGATACTAGATCATTTTAGGTTTACAGAAGCTGGGTTTACAGCTGCTTCTTCTCTGGTTTCCTTGGGAAGGGAATATGAGTGTACTGGCCAGGAAGGAGCTATTGCAAGCTTCATTTTCTCAGACTGAATCATCAGGAGACTACTATTGCAGAGCAAAGTAAGCAGTATCAGAGGGATTGGGGAGCTGTAATTCAGAGTATTTTAGTATCAGGGTTTTGACAGTTCTTTCCCCAGAGCTTTTTTAATTAGCATCTTTGTAAGATACTTTCCCAAGCAAGCAGGATTTACACACCAAAATTCACCAAAGTAAACCCCTTTGTTCACACTTATTTTTTTTGTTCAGGGTTGAGGTACTGGGAAGAGGAGGAAGCAGTAAAGCCCTGTTTTATAGAAATCATAATTTTAAAATCTCTCACACTGTCACAGAGCAACCCACAGGTCAATTTTAGGGACCACAAGGTCCAAAACAACTTTTATTAGACCAGCGAGGCACAGGGTTTTAGCACTCCAAATGTGACTTAAATACAGGTTCGGATATCAGTGGAGGAAATTATTGAGAGGGGCAGCCACTAATACAACAGGAGGTCCACAGAGTGCATGCACGTGGCTTCACTAAAACAATGCCGGAGCCGTCCCTGAGTCCCGGAGGAGTACACACTTGCCTAAGCACGGTGTGGGATTATTTTTATAGAGATACACGTACTCGCAGTGAGTACGGAAAGTGTGCACTCGCGATTCCGCGAGAGTAAATTTATAATACGCTCGCAGTCCTGCGAGAGTTATTTTTCACGTGCAAATGTGCACGGAATCCTACACGTGCTTATGTGGAAGCACGGGAGGAAAATATACTCGCGATTGTGCGAGGGGCTCTCGGCCGCCACTCGCGATTGTGCGAGGAAATAAAGTACTTGTGCAAATGTGCACGGAAAGAAAATATACTCACAATCCTGCGAGAAGTTTTACTTACACCGTGGTGGCAAGGCAAGCGGAGTCTCCATCCCGGGGAGGGGGGCTCTCCTGGCGGCAGTGGCTAAGCTCGTGCTCCAAGAGACCCGCGGCAATGGGCGGAGTCTCGACGAGAGTCCCGTTTTGTTATCTGATCAGACCTGATTGTAGGCATTGTATAAGCTTCTCTGCACCCCCCACACTGAGTGTGGGTGCCCCTGAAGCCCTCAAACATTCCCCACACTGGGCGCGGCCCAGTGTGCCTTGGCACTCCCTTCTTCTAATGTCCCAGGAGCCAGGGTGCTCTGGGCCAGACAAAAGAAGCTGTTAGCCTCAAATAGCAGAGGAAGAGGGAGAAGTGCCGTGCTGCAGAGGAGGGGGAATTGCAATCTGTCACACACACAAATAGGGCATATCCTGAGCCCAGTTCATTCTGCATACCTCAGTACCAACCAGTCAGGAAAAAATATCTACTCACCAAGGATCCTATACAACATTGTAGGATCTGGAGGAGTGAGAGCATGATTGCACATTCCTATGAGAGCTTGTCACGGAGGCACCCCACAGGTCAATTTAAGGGACAACAAGGTCCAAAACAACTTTTATTGAACCGGTGAAAAACAGGGTTTTAGCACTCCAAAAGTGACTTAAATACAGGTTCGGATATCAGTTGAGGAAAATTATTGAGAGGGGCAGCCACTAATACAACAGGCGGTCCACAGTGTGCATGCACGTGGCTTCACCCAAAAATGCCGGAGCCGTCCCTGTGTCCCGGAGAAATACACACTTGCCTAAACACGGTGTGGGATTATTTTTTAAGATACACGCACTCGTAGTGAGTACAGGAAGTGTACACTCGCGATTGTGCAAGGGTAAATTTATAATACACCCACAATCCTGGGAGTTATTTTACTTACACGTGCAAATGTGCACGTAATCCTACACGTGCTTATGTGTAAGCATGGGAGGAAAATAGACTCGCGATTGGGCGAGGGGCTCTCGGCGGCCACTCGCGATTGTGCGAGGAAATAAAGTACTTGTGCAAATGTTCACGGAAAGAAAATACACCCGCGATTCTGCGAGGATTAATTTTACACGCGCTCATATGGAGCGAGGAAAGTTATACGTGCATATGTGCACGAAAAGTATAAATATACTCGCAATCCTGCGAGAAGTTTTACTTACACACGTGGCGGCAAGGCAAGTGGAGTCCCCATCCCGGGGAGGGGGGCTCTCGGCGGCAGCATCTTGCTCGTGCTCCGAGAGACCCGCAGCAATGGGCGGAGTCTCGACGAGAGTCCCGTTTTTATACTGGCTGATCAGATCTGACTGTAGGCATTCTGGGAGCTTCTCTGCACCCCTACACTGTCTGTGGGTGCCCCTGAAGCCTCCAAACATCCCCCACACTGGGCGCGGCTCAGTGTGCCTCGGCACCCCCTTCTCCTAATGACCCTGGCCAGGGTGCTCTGGGGCCAAACAAAAGAAGCTGTTAGCCTCAAGTAGCAGAGAAAGAGGGAGATGTGCCCACTCCTTCCATACTGAAGGAGGGAGGGGGAGAGAGGGGGGGGGGGTTTGCATTCTGCCACAGAGCTCTAGCGCATTGCAGAGACAATGTAAATGTAATTTGGTCAGAGGAAAGAAATAAGGGTGAGTATGACTCTGAAGCCCAGAGGTCATAATATCTACCTGGTTAAGAGATACTCTGGGTTCTCATTTGTGCTCCAACAACTATTTTGTATGTTTTCTTTAAAGACTTTTCCATACAAAGCAGTCAGTCCCTGGAAGAGAAGCAAAACCCATACTTCCTCCTTTCCAGACAAGAAAATGACCACAGTGCTAATAAAAAGTGCTCAGTTTTGTTGCTTAGCCCAAGCTCCACAGAATCATGAAATAGTTTGGGTTGGAAGGGACTTTCAAAAGTCACCTATTCAAACCCCCCTGCAGGGACATCTTCAACTAGATCAGGTTTCTCAGAGCCATGTCATGTTGCTTATGACATGGATCAGTGATGTTGGTGAAGAGGAGTCTTCCCTTTCCTCTCTTCTTAGCAGACAGCTGATAGCTTTGTGGATAAAGCACAGTCGTGCAGTGATGGGATATGCATGTCTGAATTGGCTCAGGCAAAAGCTTGATTGAACCCATTCCTCCAGTACTCAGACTGAACTAGTGACTGAATTTTTCTGCAGCATATGAGTAGTGTTATCACCATCCCTTCATTTCTTACCTTAAAGAAAAGCAGCTGTTGATGATGATCCACAAAGGCTGGCTTAGGCTGTGGTTCCTGACAAGGTTTTGATGTGAGACACATGCTAAGCTTGTTTAGCCTTGTTAAAGCTAAGGTGTATTTGGCCATCTACAGAAGCACCCTCTGTAGGCATCCTTCATGGTAATATTAGATTTTTTTTTTAAAAAAAAGCAATTTTATATATAAATCTGGTGTAAAAACATCTTTGGGCATTCGGACATGGTTTCCAGAATATACAATATTTTAGTTGTGTACTCACAGCATGATTTTTTTTAAAGACTTATTTGAACATCATTTATAGCCAGAAAATAAATTAGTGCAGTGGGGCAGATGCTTATCTATATTAGGACCTGTGCCTATTATTATTATTTTTCCAGATAACCAAATTAATGTTAATCACTCTGCTCTTTTTCAGCTCCATGGTGCAATGTTTGGAAGTGGAATCTACCTTAGTCCATTGTCAAGCATATCATTTAGTTACTCAGGTGATATTTATAAATCACTCTAAAGTTGGAGAAATATTGGGGGGGGTATCTTAGTCTACCACTTTTCTTACCAGCTTCACTGTTTACAACACTGTAGTAAATTTTGTCTTTATAGACCAAGATTTAATTTATTTAAAAAAGAGAAAATCCAAGTTCCCCTATTAAATACCCATCCTTATTTTCCAAGGTACTGAGTATCTTGACACTGTGCTTGAAGTAAAGAGTAGCTAATACTGGATGCTGTGTTTAATGGAGCAGGTCTTGATTATGCAGTGGAAATCCAACTGTGTTTGTGATTTTTTTGTCAGTATCTGCTTAAGTCCATCTAATGTTATCTATGGATTCATGGGCTTTTAGGACCTGATCTGACAAAACAAATATTCATCAATAGACATCTTCATCTTATGTTTAAGAATATTCTCAAGTATCACCATGTCAAGGTTACAGAGAAGTATAGGACAGTGTGTTGATTTCAGCATGAGAAGGGGACAGAATATAATTTGTCCCACTAATAAATCCAAAAGAGAGTGATTCAGAGTTTTCCATGTAAGAACAAAATCATAAATAGAAGCACAATACAAACGTGATACACCAATGTGTATATTAAGAAACTTGCATAGAAATTTTAAATTACTGTGACATCCTTTCGTTATATTGTATTTACCATTTCATAGAATCATAAAATGGTTTCAGTTGGAAGGGATCTTAAAGATCATCTAGTTCCAACACCCCTGCTATGGATAGGGATACCTTCCACTATATCATAGAATCATTTCAGTTGGAAGATACCCTCAGGATCATCGAGTCCAACCATAACCTAACCTAACTCTTGCACTAAACCATGTCCATAAGAACCTCATCTAAATGCCTTTTAAACACCTCCAGGGATAGTGACTCCACCACTGCTCTGGGCAGCCTGTTCCAATGCCTGACAACCCTTTTCATGAAGAATTTTTTCCTAATATCCAATCTAAACCTCCCCAGTGCAACTTAAGGCCATTCCCTCTCATCCTATCACTTGCTACTTGAGAGAAGAGACCAACACCCTCTGTGCTACAACCTCCTTTCAGGTAGTTGTAGATACCCTCCTTTTCTTCAGCTTAAACAGTCCCAGTTCCCTCAGCTGCTCCTCATAACACTTGTGTTCCAGGCCCCTCACCAGCTTCATCGCCCTCCTCTGCACTTTCTCTAGTACCTCAAGGTCTTTCTTATGATGAGGGGCCCAAAACTGAACACAGTATTCAAGGTGGGGCCTCACCAGTGCTGAGTACGGTGGCACAATCACTTCTCTAGTCCTGCTGGCCACACTATTCCAGATACAAGCCAGGATGCTGTTGGCATTTTGGCCACCTGGGCACACTGCTGGCTCATATTCAGCCAGCTGTCAATCAACACCCCTCTGCCAGGCAGCTTTCCAGGCATCTCTTCCCCGAGCCCGTAGCATTGCCTGGGGTTGTTATCAGGTTGCTCAAAGCCTCATCAGACCTGACGTTGAGCCCTTCTAGGGAGGGGGCATCCACAACTTCTCTGGGCAATCTGTTCCAGTGTCTTAGCACCCTCACAGTAAAGAATTTCTTCATTATATCTAAACTAAATCTACTTTCAGTTTAAAACCATTACCCCTTGTCCTATCACTACACTCCCTGATAAAGAGTCCCTCCCCATCTTTCTTATAAGCCCTCCTTAAGTACTGGAAGGCTGCTATATGGTCTCCCTGAAGCCTTCTCCAGTCTAAACAACTGCAACTCTCTCAGCCTGTCCTCATAGGTGCTCCAGCCCCTGATCATCTTTGTGGCCCTCCTCTGGACCTGCTTGAGCAGGTCCATGTCTTTCTTATGCTGGGGGGCCCAGAGGTAAAATAATACTGGTCCCAATATGAACCCCTGAGGGACACCACTCATCACCTGGACATCGAGCCATTGACCACAACTCTTTAAGTGTGACCATCCAGTCAATTCCTTATCCACCGAGTCCCCCACCTATCAAATCCATGTCTGTTTCCTCACATATGAAGGTATTGGTATAGTTGAATGTGTATTTGTGTGCATGTACATGAATTTAATTCTGAGAGTTTTAGTTATGCTTTCTGATTTTCAGTATTTTTAAGTAATGTCACAATTCATTTTAAGAGCTCAGCACTTTTTAATAGTATTTATTTAATTTCAATTTCAGTAATCTCTAAATGCGCTTTTAGATTTTCAGAGATCACACAGAGGGATCTGGACACGCTGGATTGAAGGTTCAACAAGGTGTGAGGTTCAACAAGGCCAAGTGCCAGGTCCTGCACTTGGATCACAACAACCCCATGCAACACTATGGGCTTGGGGAAGAGTGGCTGGAAAGCTGCCTGGCAGAAAAGGACCTGGGGGTATCAGTTGATAGCTGGCTGAATATGAGCCAGTAGTGTGCCCAGGTGGCCAAAAAGGCTAACAGCATCCTGGATTGTATCAGAACTAGTGTGGCCAGCGGGACTAGGGAAGTGATCATCCCCCTGTATTCAGCACTGGTGAGGCCCCACCTCAAATACTGTGTTCAGATTTGGGCCCCTCACTACAAGAAAGACATTGAGGTCCTGGAGTGAGTTCAGAGAAGAGCAACGAACCTGCTGAAGGGTCTGGTGCACATGTCTTGTGAGGAGCGGCTGAGGGAACCGGGACTGTTTAGCCTGGAGAAAAGGAGGCTGAAGGGAGACCTTATGGCTCTCTACAACTACCTGAAAGGAGGTTGTAGTGCGGAGGGTGTTGATCTCTTCTCCCAAGTAGCAAGTGATAGGACGAGAGGAAATGACCTCAAGTTGTACCAGGGGAGGTTTAGATTGGATATTAGGAAAAAAATTCTTCATGGAAAGGGTTGTCAGGCATTGCAACAGACTGCCCAGGGAAGTGGTTGAATCAGCGTCCCTGGAGGTGTTTAAAAGACACGTAGATGAGGTTCTTAGGGACATGGTTTAAAGGTGGACTTGGAAGTGTTAGGTTAACAGTTGAACTCAATTTTCTTAAAGGTCTTTTCCAGCCAAAATGTTTCTATGATTCTATGAAGTATGGAAGCTCTTTAGGACTCACTAAAAGTGTAGGTTGCAGTATCATTATCTAACAAAATGCCCTTCTTTTTGGATAACATTGCTTTGTCAGCTTCAGTGTGTTTTTTCTCATCTCTACCTTTTTTGGTCCCTTCCATCCAGTCTTTTCCAGAAAGGAGGCCTGTATTTCCATGAAGTTTATAATATTTGATGCCATTAAAAACTGTCTTATATGCCCTGTTACTTCAAAGACTTAAACTTCCCCATAATTCTGTCTGTGTTTGCAAACTGCAAAGAAATATGGGATACTGAAAAAGCAAGTAAGCCTTTAGTAGCATACAATACAGGAATTTTATATAAACCAACATGAAGAATATAAGACAGATGTAAGGCACAAATGTAGATGTTTAGTTTTCTGAGATGGAAATTGTATCAAAGGTGGCTGACAAATAATTTAATACTTTTACCCGTAGATAAATTAATTAAACCAAGGTAGATTTTGAAGTTACCTGTAAATAAATTATCTACTCCTAAAATTATTTATACTTTTAATAAGTATAATTAAAGTGTTAAAGATTAATATCAAAAGTTCTTTCATGATTTTCCTGTTCCACCCACTGTAAATCATACCGTGTCACTTCAACCTGAATAGGGTCAGTTAAACTCAAGACATGCTGACATGCAACTCTGTTAAGCAACCACCTAAGAGCATTCCTGAGCTGAGTTCAGTGGCATTTAAGCTCATGTTTATCCACTTTTGCATCTGCTTAATGCTGATTTGACTTTCCTAATGTCTTTGTAACACATGCAGATGTGTTGGTAATTTGCAGGATTAAATAGAAATATTCTATGACAAAGTTAACTATAATAGCTTTTTGACTGCTATACAAAGGACTGTGATTCCCACTGTGCTACCTCTTTCATTCTCCATACTTAACTTTGCTTATGAAGGTATTTCTATGCCAGGCTATCTTACATGATTTTAATATTCTTAGGGATGAACAAGAAGCAGCAGAAGGTGTCAGCTAAAGATGAACCAGCTTCAGGCAGTAAGGGCAGTAATACATCACAGGTACAGTACATCAACCATCTCTGGAAGATTTATGGTTTTATGTTTGGGAACTTGATAGCTGAAAAGGAGGAAATATTCCCTTTGTGAAAGCTAACAGTTTTATTTTATTGACTGAAATTAACAACTTCAGAGACTGCAACCATCAAATACAGCCAAACTGCTTTTAGTAACAGTTTACAGAGTATGCTGCAGATCCCTGTGCCCTTTTTTTCCAAGGAGTAGTATTTGGAAAAAGAAAGATAGTGAACTACAGATAGCATAATGAACCTTAGCAAGCCCTTGCTTTCTGAGTTCTAGACATGCAGAAGAATGATGCAAAAGGAATTGAGAGTGGTTATTGCTGAAAAATGAGTAGCATTTCATTAACAGCAAGTGTCGAGGGTTAAGATTGCGGGGTGACAATAAAACCCTGGCAGATGTATTGTTAACCCCCTCTTCCCCCCCCACTTCCCCCTTTTTGCCCCTCCCTCTCCCCCCTTTCCACTAAGGAGAGGCGATCGGGAGGGAAAGAAGGACAGAGAGAAGAGAGTTGGAAAAATTAACAATGTTTTACTAATGCTACTAATAAGAATAGAGAAAATAATACAAAATATACAAAACCAATCTTGAAGGTCTCAGCAACTGCAGAGCTGGCAACCAAAGTCCTGGACTGGACTCTGCAGCTAATTGGAGCTGGATTCAGTCTCTCACTAGGCCTCAGTTTGCAGGGACGACTAGCAAGGTCCTCTCCTAATGTCGGCCATAAGGAAAAAAGGGAAAAGGGACGAGATCCTCGTGATCTCACACTTTTATATGAAGTATTCACGTGAATGGAATGTTATACACAGTTGGTCAGTTTCTTGGTCACTTGTTTCTCGTCGCCCCTCTCGTGAGATGTCCATCCGTGCTTATCAATAAGTTTGCATTCCATTGCTAGGTTTACCAAAACATGTGTCTGGTTCTCCAGGAAAATGCAGTTAATTTGAAGGCTTTAGCTGACAGGTAAAATTCACTGAAGGAGAAACTTGTTTTTAACAAAACCAGGACACAATTCAGTTTTTCTTTTTTATAGTTTTAACATATTGTTAGAATTCTGCTTTATCTAAAGCAAATTCATAGCAGTTATGTGTAGGGCTAAATTTTGAGAAAGAAATCTTACATCTCTCTCTATAGTTAACACATAAAAACTACAGAGTAATCTGGTTTTGGAGAGAGATTGGTATGTAACAGCAGAAGCCCTCAGAAATGAGAAGGCCAGTAAAATATCATGATAGTGGCAAAAGAATCAATTATCAGATTCCCCTTGTAATTATTGTTTTTCTGTTATCAATTTGTTTGCCAGTAGCACTCTGATATTTCTAATAGTATTATTCATTCTATAATAATTAGGAACTTTTCTTTCTGGATAAAGGAGTTAAAATCCCTCCTACAATAATAAAAAATAATATGTTTTTAGAAATTCTATTACATTTAGAAATACAATAGAAATGTTTTAGAAAGGCTGCCTCTATTTTTGTTCATTAATAAAACACTGAAAATCTCAGCCTTCTCCTTTGTTACTTTTTTACTCAGTTTGTCTTACTGCACTAATTAAGTTTTCTCATGTTTTTACATCTCAGTTACAGAAGAAAGGACAACAGTCACAATTTTTGCAAAGCCGTAACTTAAAATGCATAGCATTATGTGAAGGTAAGCTGAAAGCCCTTGATAAACTGTTTTAGTCATGGACACAGTGTTACTGGATGCAAATCAGTGAGACCTTTAGTTCCAGTATTGGTTGTTTTTAGACTACTGGTAGGCGTACGAGTACTTGCTTAATAGCTGACCTCTATATTTCAATTCAGAATGTTTCCCTCTTCAAACAAAACCTCTAATACATGCTGAATTTTCATGAAATATTCATATGCCAATAGTGACTGATCACCTGGTCTGTCTTTCAAATGTGATCATATTCCTAAGCCATCAATATAACCTAAGTTATGGTCTTTGAAACAGTGACTTCTTGAAAGTTCTTGACAAATGTGTTAAACACCTACAAGTAAGAAAAAAACAGCCTTCCTATTGAATTTCCAAATAATTTTTCATGTCTCAGGCAAATATACTGTTTGTCTGGTAAACAGTCTGTTCTCTCTAATGCCTTCAGAAATTTTGTGAAGTTAAGATCCAGTGCATATGAGTACAGTAATTCTTGAAAGACTTAGATATTCTATTAATAACTAATGAAACTTCAAGAGGTTTTGAGAACAACGAATTATGAAATTTGAATAAGAATTGTACCAGTAATTGGTAATTAGTCTCAAAAAATAAATTATATTAAACTCAGTTTGCCCTCCATTTTGAGCTTTTGTTTATTTTTAAAACTAAAAATTCAGACAGATGGTGGAAAAGGTGTTATTTCAAAATGGTAGCTTTAAGCTATATATGCTACTTTTGCATATATATATTTTTGAGAATGTTCAAGTGAAATAGTTAATATGATTAAGGAGATGTCAGTCAACATGAAAATGCAATTTGATCTGGACAAAAAATACATAAGTTTAGTTATAAAACTTTCAGAAGAAGATATGAAATGAATCTAAGGTTTACTAGAATTTACTTGGCCTTTAATATCTGAAGTTTCTAAATATAAATTGCATCTTTCCCAAGGACTTTTTCCTCTATGTCATTATTTCCTCACATTTATTAATGGATTGCGCATCTTTTAAGGGTGAATTTTAAATATTTGGAAAAATATATTTTACGTCATTCATATTTACTTCATTTTTCTGTGAAGTGTTTAGGGGAGGTGGTTAATATAAATTTTAAATAAAATTAATTACAAGAGAAAAATGACTGCTAAAAGTTACAATTCATGGAAGAAATTGTATAAAAATTGAATATGCATTTATTCATGGTAGTGTTTAAATGCATTTATAAAAATCTTTTCAAATACAGACTGGTAGTAAAGATTCTACCTAGCAATAAAAAGGTTTCTTTCCTGGGTTGTCCTAATTCTGCTGGTAAATAACCTATCATCAAATACAAATGTTTTCTAAACATTGAGCAAGTTTCGGCGAGCTTTGTGATCCTCTTGAGTCATCATCGCTATGCTAATTTTTAAAAAATATTTGGTAGTATTGCAAAGCCCAAATTTCTAGTATCTCAGTTTCAGGCTTTATCTTTCACATCTTATTTTTGGCTCAGCCATCATCAAACACAAATGTCTCTGCTCCACAGGCTGATTAGTTGACTCAGGTGCTCCTTAATAGCCCTATGACCATTTTAAACCAGTTTTTAATAAATATACTTTTTCATTTTTCATTCCAATTAAGAACTAGCTCACATACATCTGTGTTTTCTGGAAAATAGAACATATTTTGTAAACAAGAATCAAGTTCATCTCCCTGTTTGTACTAGCAGCCAACTCAGAGTCTATGCCATGCCACAGACATGCACTGGAAATGTACACATTCCCAGAAGGCTATTTAACATGTTTTAAAAAAGCAAACCTTTTAAAATAATATTTTCCAGGCATATTTTCATCACTATGAAATTTATTCTTTCCTTGGTAGTGATAACTTCATCTGATCTGCACAAACATGGAGAGATATGGGTAGTTCCTAATACGGATCATGTATGTACAAGATTTTTCTTTGTGTGAGTACAAAGCTTCTTTTAACATTCAACATCTGTCAATTCTAGGCCTTTTTCCCCATGTTCCCTTCAATAGTTGTAAATGAAGTAGATAAAAGATGTTTCTTCCTAATTCTTTAAAGTATTACTTCATTTTTTATTTATTTCTGTACTTACTTTTGTTAGGAAATGTATGTATATGTTAGTGATGAAGGTTTAGTAGATGCTTAATTATAGAATAAATGAATGGAGAGTTACTGATTTTTCCCACTCTATAGCTTTACCTCATGTTACAGTAAGACTATCCATGTATCATAAAATATCTCTTCTATTTGGGTGTATGTTTTTAAGCTGAGGAATTAATTAAAGGCTTCCTGTTTATGATGTGAGCATTTCTGTTCTCGCCTATGACTCGTAATGATATATTGGCATAGATTTCAGCCCTACAAATAGAGTCATGCAGACCAGCAGAAAGCACACTGACTTCAGATTGACCAGCGCTGGGGGTTTCAGTGATCAGGATTGCTTTATCCATGCAAATCCTTAATGGAGGCGAGTTCTCATAAAGAGAAAAACCCTGGAGGTTGTCATGGTGTCGCCACTAAGTGGAGGCCCACTTGTGACAGGAGTTTGGGTACCGCAGGCATTGTGATACATTGTGCATGCTTTGGCACCAGCCTCCTGTAGGGTGGTCTGGGAACTGCAGAAACAGAAACAGTGCTTTCCATACCTCCATCAAGAGGGAAGATGCTAATATGCCTTGGTGGGCCAGTCCCCTTTGGGTCCTAGCAGGTTATTCCACCTCAGAGTTTCAATGACAACAGCAGCCCTACCACCCTTCACTCTCTAGAGTTTAGGATCTGCATATGACAGTGAAGTGCAGCAGAGAATTTTAATAGGAAACATGTTAACATAGAATAAAAACTTGATTATTGAAAGAAACAATGTTTTGGATGTTTTTAGGTAGATTAATAAAACACTAATTTCTGTACTCTTTTTTTTAGTTATGAAGATGGTCAAGTGGGTGATACAAGTATAAATACACAGGAACCAAGCATTCATAAAGAGATTCTTCGAGTCATTGGCAATCAAACTGCTACTGGTTAAAAGGACCACTCTTATTTAATTGATGTGATTTGGAAGCCTTCCTCGGTCTCAAAGCTGGATTTTGAACTGAAGAAGATGCGAAAAACTAATTTATTATTATTATTATTATTCTAAGCAAATTAACCCTTTGAATACTTACTGTTTTCTTACTTAGTATTTCTTATCAAAATACTTGAGATGGTGTGAATTAGCAACTGTAGGGGCGCAAAGTCTATTAATATACTACAACTAATAATAATTAAACAGGCATTTGGGTTGCTCACAATAAACAGACTTTTAAAAGGAGTTTTGTGCTGATATTTTATATTAAACTTCAATTGGAGGTTTTAGTACTGTATTTAGTACTGTATTTTAAATTTAGAATGACTTAATTATAAGGAAGAGAGAAGATTTTATAGCAGAGTACCTGTATTATGCAGCATACTTTACAATAAGTAAAATATTCCGTATTTAAATACAATAAAAGGTTGTCTGGAACATGTCAAATTGAAGAGATTGGTTGCCTGCAGCTATCTTTGATTATTTTACACAGATGCAGCTAAGATTTAGAGTCAAAGGTTAAAATGATAATACATTTTTGATTTAATAAATGAAACAAAGCAAAAAGTAATGACTCTGATGGTGTATGTCTAGTTTTCTTTATCTTCTCTAGAAATAGTGTCTTATTAAGTAACTCAGTTGCATTATTTAATTATACAAGCCTAGCAAACACCTGGAAATCCTGAAGCTGTTAACTTCCTTTTTACAAATTTGTTTTTTATATACTAGATTTTCCAGTTTCTTTAGATCAACAAGGTTCTTTAATGTTTGCATCTTAACTTCAGTGAGACTGCTCTGTGGTTAAATTTAGCCATATATTTAAAAGTACCTTCTGAATTAGGGCTTTTACATGACTGAGAAAATAAGAAAATACAAACAAATGAAAATTTTACTGATTTTTCTCTTGAAGAAATATTTTTAGTAATTTATTCCTAAGGGAAAACAAATAATATCAAATATTTCTGTCCTTTAAACTAACAATGTTTTTTTTCCAAGTGAGCATAATGGCAGCACCAGTCTCCAAGGCACAAATCACACCCTTAAATATGGAGAGCAGTTCAACTTATGCATCTATGCAATTATTACAGGCCACCTCAGAAAGCAAAAATAGACTGAATCTTATGTTAATTTCATGCTAAAGATACTGAAGATCCAAATAACAGCACAACAGAGCACAGGCCATTGTTTGTTTCTTTTAAAAAGAACTGCACTAGATATGCACTAATGTGTGATTCCTTCTTTCTGCACTCCCTTATTCCTTGCTCTAACTGAAGTGCCCTGCAAGTAAAATAGTGTTATTGGGCCTAGAAGCACATACTTGGAGATGTATTTTAGCATTCCAGACTTATTTGCTGGGGATCTCAGTTTTTCTGGGTTCATATACAGACTTGTAAATCCCCATTTTGCTATTTAATTTGTGTTGACTTTCACCCCATTTGCTGGACCCCTAACTAGAGTACCACTACTGTAATTGTTATATTTTGTTTTGGGACACAGGTTAACTTCTTGAAACAAAGAGGATTCCTGAAATTTATCTGTCTACATAAGCACTGCCTTCAGTTGTGTAACTGCACAAAATCAGCATGATTCAGAAGTGGAGCTGAAACCCTGGAATGACCATCTCTCCATAATTTGTCCCACCATATGTGTCTGAATTACTATGTTTTTGCAGAACAGAAAGAAACTAGGAAGCAAGTACAGAAAGACATCCTACATTAACTTGCTGGGCTGATAGTCCACCACTCTGGGAGGCTTTCTCAAAAAACTAGGAGAAAAGAAATATGACCATGAGCAAACTGGAGAAATCAAGTAAGCAGTCATCTTCCCTGTCCTCTCAAACTGCAGCAGGGTCACAAATGAGCACCTTGAAGGAAGAAAACTGGAATGTATCTATGGCCAAATTTTAAGACTGCTCCAAGGATTGCTTTAAATGGATGAGCCGAAGGATGGGACAGTGTGGAAGAAAGCAGGGCTCTGAGGTATGCGGGGAGGCCTTGCTGTTGTAAGGTGCTCACTTCAGGTCTCACCCAATATATGGCAGGAAAAGGGACTGGGAGAACAAAGCTGCAGGGTGCGGAGAGCACAATACATGGGCATCACCATTCCTGGGGCAGCTGGGCCACCTGGGGAGGTGTTACGGTGTAGGGGATAGTGCAAGGACATAGGCCCAGTGTTACACAGAAACAGCAATGGAATTAAACCAAAATTCACTTGCTACACAGTAACTCAGGTCTGGCAGGTAGCCAAGACTATCTGGAACCTATTGACAAAAAACTAATTAGATATTCCACCTTCTAAGTGTCAAGGTCCCAGGCAGGAAGTTAAATTCCTAGGGGTTTTATGGATAGGGGGAGCTATTGCAGTATCCAATGATGCCCTATCTGCTATTGAGAGGGAGTAGAGTCCAAACAGCAAGGCGGAGTTACAACACCTTTTGGGCACTTTGGGGTACTGGAGAAAACACACACCAGGATTTTTAGTAATTGCCTGCCCTCTATATGACCCATTTCAGAAAAAAAGGAAATGGGATTGGACCTCACAGCATATGGAAGCCTTTAACATTCTGAAAGATAAAATCTATAAGAAGCTGGGCCCACAACACCCACAAGATCCATTGAAGGTGGAACGAAAGAATCACAGAACATGCTTCCTATTGTGGCATATTCCAAAAGGGACCATAAGGGCCTGCCAGATGCTTGTTGTTTTCCTCCACTGCATTTAAAGAAATCAAACAGTGATACTCAAAGTGGGAGAAGGGTCTTCTCTCACTCACCCTGTGGCAGTTACACTTCCCCCTCACCCCAAGAATGGATGTGGCAGCTGCATGCACATCCCCTTCTCCTTTGATGTGGCAGTTGATGGCTTCTTTTGTGAGACCTCCAAGTCTGTTGGCTAGGGTCATTAGGAGAGGAGGGGGTGCGCAGAGAAGCCGGGAAGCTTCTGGGGTGCCCACAGCCAGATCTGATCAGACTATAAAACGGGGTACCCGCCGAGGATCCCCTTTGTGTGGTCTTCTCAGAGCCACGGGTCTGCTGAAGCCAAGAGCCCTCCCCTTAAGACGAGAACGCCATCTAAGGTAACTTCCCGGGACTGGGAGTGCCTCACATCCTCATGTGGGTGAGTGATAACTTACTAAATATATCCTGGAATAATTCCTTGCCGGACAGGCAAGTGTATTCCATGCTATATAAGCAAGTGTATTCCTCACTGCATAAGCAAGTGTAAGTCCTTGCCTAATTCAGGTGAGTGTAGTATCCTGAAGTCAGAGGGCTTTGTTTCTTGTGAGTGTGTGCATGCACACTGTGGATCTCCATTATTCTCATTTGATGCACCCCAATAATTACCTCAACTGATATCCGAACCTGTATTTTACGTTACCGGAGTGCTAACTAATTGTATAAACCCTGTTTCTAATTGGTTGATTTGCCGGACTCTTCCGGCCAGAATAAAAGTCTGTTTTGGACCTTGTTCTCTGCCTAAAACTGACTTTGGGGTCTCTCTGTGACATTTTAAATGGCGTAGTTGGCAGGATATCAGATATGCAGGAATTATTATTATTTCGGGGTTATAATAATCTTTCCGCAACAACCTACGGTCCTGGAGTGACCGTAGCCGCGTGTATTACTGTTTTCTGTGCCACCATTTTCTCTGTCTGTGCTGTGCTTAGTATTGTTCTGTGCACCTGCTTAAGGCAAGCCCGGGACCTGTGCAAATTTACACTCTAGTTGGAGAAGCGAGATTCTAAAAAAGAGATGGAAATAAATTGTTTGAAAGCAGAGCTATGGTGGGAGAAAACACGTGTGTGCTTGTTAGAACAAAGAACTGAGCTTTTGTTAATTAGAGCAAGATCCCCCTCAGTGTCCCCCAAGTTCAAGTGGACACAAATCCCGAAAACTGGGAGGAAAAATATATGGGGAGATTATGAAGAGGTAGAGACAAAGGACGTGCGATCCCTTATTAAAACTGAGACACGTGCGGAGACATGGGATGGAAACCCCTGTACTGTTGTTTGTAGCACCCCATGTACCAGGGGTAATAGGATATTACTGAGTAATGAGGAAGCTGCAGGCTTTTGGGGACCTGGTGTGTTTTTAAGTGATAGTCCAGACACTTCCCTCCCCACTGCGGAACGTGGGGCACCCGGCGCTAAATCATTCATAGACGACCTGATTTGTAGCAATACTGCAGCGCCGCTGGCACCTCGGTGGGCTCGTGATAGCCAGCCGCTTGCTCCCCCGCTCGTTCCAGGAATTTGAGCCCTTCTGCAGCTGGTCGGACCAGACTGGCGGTGCGGAGCCAGCACCAGCAGGTGCCTCCCTCGTTTCGAAGTAGAGAAAAAAAATAGAAACCACGGCTTGGGACCTGGACTGCCCCCCCCCGCTCAGTGCTTTCCTGTGAATTGATCTGCTTATAAGCTGATATGGAGGTTTAGTGTTTGGGAGAAATGGGGCAGAGGCAGCTTGCATTAGGACCTTGCGACTTACCTCTGCACTGCTGCAAATTAAGGGAGCTGCTGACATTAAGATTTTGTAACTTGCTATCTAAAATAACCTGCACTCCACAATACCCCCTGCCGAATGCAGCTAAATGGGGTATTACGGAGGTCATTAATGATCTTGAAAAAAGACAAATAATCAGCCGCACTCATTCCCCCTATAATTCTCCAGTTTGGTCCGTTCACAATCCTGATGGGCAGTGGCACCTAACTACCAATTATTGAAAAATGAATAGCAACACTGCACCCCTAACAGCTGCCATCCCAAATATATCCTTGGTGGTGACTGCAATACAAGCAGCAGCCCATCCATGGATGGCCGCCTTAGATGTCAAATATGTTTTTCATGATTCCTCTAAGGGAGGAAGACAAAGCACAATTCGCTTTTACCTGGAAAGGGAAACAATACACTTTTAATTGGCTTCCTCAGGGGTACAAGCACCCTCCTACCATTGCCCACAATGCCCTTGCTGCACTCATTGACACTGTGGAGGTGCCCTTGGGCATTTGCATGTATCAATATATAGATGACATCCTAGTGGGCAGAGACAATAAGGAACAGGTTGGGCAAGTAGCAGAGGCTATTTGGAACCTATTGACACAGAATGGATTGGATATTCCACCTTCCAAGTGCCAAGGTACTGGGCAGGAAGTTAAATTCCTAGGGGCTTGGTGGATAGTGGGAGCTATAGCAGTGCCTGATGATGCCCTAGCTACTATAGAAAAGGGACAAATTCCAAACAGCAAAGCAGATTTGCAATGCCTATTGGGTACGTTAGGATACTGGAGAAAGCATATCCCAGGATTTTCAGTGATTGCCCGCCTATATGACCTACTCCAGAAGAACGGGAGATGGGATTGGACCTTACAGCATACAGAGGCCCTTAATGTTCTAAAAGATGAACTTAAAAAAAAACTATCAGAAATTGGGCCCACTGCATCCACAAGACCCGCTAAGTGTGGAATGGGGGTTTGCAGAACATGCTTCCTATTGTGGTATATTCCGAAGGGGGCCAAAAGGGCCAGCCAGACCTTTGTTGTTTTCTTCCACCACATTTAAGGAAACTGAACAACGATATTCGGAGTGGCAAAAGGGACTCCTCTCACTCACCCGAGCAGTTAAGGAGGTAGAGGGGCTGTGCACGTAACAGGATGTTATTGTGCAAGGCCCTTTTCCTCTGCTAAATTCAGTTCTCAAAGGATCACTCCCCCTCTGAGGGGGTGGCACAGAAAGCAACAGTACGGAAGTAGTACGCATACTTGTTGGGAGTAGAGGTAGTATCAGGACTATCAATGGCTACAGCTGTCAGCGCTGCCACTGGAAATCAAATAGTGCGAGCACTGTGTGGGTGGTTTAGTGTTCTACCCACCCCTGAGAATATCCGAAGTGATAATGGCACACATTTTTCAGCTGCCATGGTTCAGGACTGGGCTAGGGGGGAAGGTATTAAGTGGGTGTTTCATACACCATATTACCCCCAAGCCAATGGGATCGTGGAATGAACCAATGGTTTGATTAAAAAATGTGCAGATGTCTCACAACACAGCTGGAACACACAATTGGCACAAGCTGTCTTCATTGTCAATAACTGCTGGGGGAGCTATGGAAGCCCCAAAATCAGGGCATTTTGCCCTGAGAGGCCGCTAACAGACAGCAGCCCAATAACTGACAAAGTGAAAGACCAGCCCCCAAGAACACAAGTGGGCCAGCCTGTCATGGTGAAACTACCTTCCATTGGTATTGTGCCCATGACTTTAGCAAAACCTAGAGGGTTATATGCTTGGGAGGCCCTTGATGAAAATGGGAAAACCCACCGCATTAGTGTCCGATGGATAGTCCCGGACTTCTAACTATAAAAGCCCAGTTCCAAAGGGATCAAGGCCTGTATTTGTGTTGTCTTGCAGAAGGAAGATGATGGGGTGGAAGTCACTCCAGCTGAAATTGGTGGTGGTTAGAGTCGGTCCTTGGAAATGAGAGTTACACCAGGATGACACCAACAGGCCATTCAGGAGGCAAGCCTGCAACTGGAAACACTAATGAACTCTATGCATGATATCGCATAGACTCCCTGAAACAGGAGGACTGTCCAAAGCCAGGCCATATTACATTTGATCCTATTGGAGGAAAAGGGTGTATACAGGAAGCTGTGTCATTACAAGGACAAATAACAGAGGACTCAGGGGCAATTGTTGCTGTACTGGGGACCAAATGGTGATGTATTTGTTTTCCTTACCAGGATGGCTAACCAGCCTCCTCCAATACTGATTAACAACTGTAATTGCTGTAATTTGCACTATTCTATTGTTTATTAGTAAGTTGATTTGTAATGATAAGATGACACATAAGGTATGGTGATCCACAGTGGACATTAAGGTTTACCAAAAGAAATGCCCCCTTTTAACTTTGGAGGCAAGAGGTGACTGCATCAGCACACCAAAGTGTATGTCAGATCATGACTGTGGTCACGGGGTGGATTGTGTGGCAGTTACACTTCCCCCCATCATCCCCCGAGAACTGATGTGGCAGTTGCACATCCCCCTCTCCTTCAATGGGGCAGTTAATGGCTTCTTTTGTGAGACTCCCAAGTCTGTTGGCTAGGGTCGTTAGGAGAGGATGGGGTGCACAGAGAAGCCAGGAAGCTTCTGGGGTGCCCACAGCCAGAGTAGAGGGGTGCAGAGAAGCTGAGAAGCTTCTGGAATGCCCACAGCCAGATCTGATCAGACTATAAAATGGGGTGCCCGGCGAGGATTCCCTTTGTGTGGTCTTCTCGGAGCCACAGGTCTGCTGAAGCCAAGAGCCCTCCCCTTAAGACAAGAATGCCGTCTAAGGTAAGTTCCCGGGACCGGGAGTGTCTCACCTCCTCGTGTGGGTGAGTGATAACTTGCTAAATAGATTCTGGAATAATTCCTTGCCGGACAGCCAAATGTATTCCTCGCTGCATAAGCAAGTGTAAGTCCTTGCCTAATTCAGGTGAGTGTAGTATCCTGAAGTCAGACGGCTCTGGCTTTGTTTCTTGTGAGTGTGTGCATGCACACTGTGGATCTCCATTGTTCTCATTTGATGCACTCCAATAATTTCCTCAACTGATATCCGAACCTGTATTTTACGTTACCGGAGTGCTAACTAATTGTATAAACCCTGTTTCTAATTGGTTGATTTGCTGGACTCTTTCGGCCAGAATAAAAGTTTGTTTTGGACCTTGTTATCTGCCTAAAACTGGCTTTGGGGTCCCTCCGTGACACACCCAAACGGTTACAGAGGTGGAAAGAATATGTCACAAGACATGACCATACAAGACCCTTTCCTGCTATTAAACTCAATCCTTAAAGGGTTGCCCCTCACAAGGGGGTGGCGCAGAAGGCAACAGTACAGAAGTGGTATTCCTATTTGGAGGGAGTTAGTCAGTTATTACCATTAAAAGAGGGTTCTGTCAAAGTTTCAAAACTCCCAACAACTTGTAAACACTGATCCAATCCTGCCAAGCCTGCCTTACAAGCCTTCTCCAATTAAGGAGGTGCCCCATTTAACCCAGGACAAAGAAATAAACATAACAAAGTCAATTATACTGTTAAGCAGGAATTCTTTATTAAAAGTGCTGGTGAACATTTGGCTTGTTCTCCATAAATGCTCCAATGAATGGATGCTCTTACATTGCTTATATTTACACAATTACTGCATGTTCATTACATTTTTTGGAAATTTTTAACATAGATTTATACTAAGAAATGGTTGCATTAACCTTAGTATGAATTTAGCTATTTCACGGTCTTTGCTCCCATCTAGCGTCCTTATACAGGTACTGCAGTCTCTTTCAGGGGGTGGCCTCTGTTGGTCTTTTCATGAGTCTGCTGATCGAGGCAAGGGCAAATGCTGGATTTTACACCTGAGACATGGCAACCATGGCTCTACATACAGACTAGGAACAAGATGCTGGAAAGCAGCTCTTCAGAGAGAGATCTGGGGGTTCTGGTATACAGCAAGTTGAACATGAGCCAACAGTGTGCCCTGGAAGCCAAGGGGCAAACTGTTTCCTGGGGTGCATCAAGCACAGCATTGCCAACCACTCGAGGGAGGTGATTGTTTTGTTCTGCTCTGCATTGGTGCAGCCTCAACTGGAGCACTGTGTGCAGTTCTGGGCGCCACAGTATAAAAATATATTAAGCTACTGAAGAGTGTCCAGAAGAGGGTTACGAAGTTGGTGAAAGGTTTGGAGGGGAAGCTGTATGAGGAGCAGCTAAAGTCTCCAGGTTTGTTCTACCTGGAGAAGAGAAGACCTCATGGCAGTCTACAGCTTTCTCGGGGGGGAGGAGGAAGGGTAGGCGCTAAACTCTTCTCTTTTGCGACCAATGATAGAACCCAAGGGAATGGTAGGAAGATGTGCCAGAGGATGTTTAGACTAGACATTAGGGAAAAGTTCTTCACCCACAGGGTGGTGGAGCACTGGAACAAGCTCCCCAGGGAGGTAGTGACAGCACCAAGCCTGTCATTATTCAAGAAGAGACTAGATGCCCTCAGACACATGGTGTGAACTGTGGGGTTGTCATATGCAGGGATAGGAGTTGGACTCGATGATCCTTGTGGGTCCCTTCCAGCTCAGGACATTCTATGATTCTATGATCTCTCCAAATTGGCAACTCCATCCCTGGGAAAGTGATGGAACAACTTGTCCTTGGTGCCATCTCAAGGCATATCAAGGATAAGAGTGTCATTAGGGGCAGTCAACATGGCTTCACCAAAGGGAAGTCATGCTTGATGAAACTCATAGCCTTTTATGAGGACATAATGAGGTGGAGAGAAGATGGCAGAGTGGTGGATGTGGTCTACCTTGACTTCAGTAAAGCATTTGACACAGTCTCCCACAGCATCCTTACAGCTAAATTGAGGGAGTGCGGTCTGGATGATCGGGTAGTGAGGTGGACTGCAAACTGGCTGAAGGGAAGAAGCCAGAGAGTTGTGGTCAATGGGGCGGAGTCTAGTTGGGGGCCTGTATCTAGTGGAGTGCCTCAAGAGTCAGTACTGGGGCCAGTATTATTCAATATATTCATCCATTATTTGGATGAGGGAACAGAGTGTACTATCAGCAAGTTTGCTGATGACACCAAGCTGGGAGGAGTGGCTGATAGGCCAGAAGGCTGTGCTGCCATCCAGGGAGACCTGGACAGGCTGGAGAGTTGGGCGGGGAAAAATTTATTGAAATATAACAAGGGAAAGTGTAAAGTATTGCATCTGGGTAGGAACAACCCCATGTTCCAGTATAAGTTGGGGAATGTCCTATTAGAGAGCAGCATAGGGGAAAGGAACCAGGGTGTCCTGGTGGACAGCAGGATGACCATGAGCCAGCACTGTGCCCTTGTGGCCAGGAAGGCCAATGGTACCTGGGGTGGTGAGTAGGTCCAGAGAGGCTCTCCTTCCCCTCTACTCTGCCCTGGTGAAACCACACCTGGAATATTGTTTCCAGTTCTGGGCCCCTCAGTTCAAGAAGGACAGGGAACTGCTGGAGAGAGTCCAGCGCAGGGCAACAAAGATGATTAAGGGAGTGGAGCATCTCCCTTACAAGGAAAGGCTGAGGGAGCTGGGTCTCTTTAGTTTGGAGAAGAGGAGACTGAGGGGTGACCTTATTAATTTTTACAAATATATAAAGGGTGAGTGTCACAAGGGTGGAGCCAGGCTCTTCTCGGTGATAACCAGTGGTAGGACAAGGGGTAATGGGTTCAAACTGGAACACAAGAGGTTCCACTTAAATTTGACAAGAAACTTCCTCTCAGTAAGGGTAACAGAACACTGGAACAGGCTGCCCAGGGAGGTTTTGGAGTCTTCTACTCTGGAGACATTCAAAACCCCCCTGGACACCTTCCTGTGTAGCCTCATCTAGGTGTTCCTGCTTCAGCAGGGGGATTGGACTAGATGATCTTTTGAGGTCCCTTCCAATCTCTAACATTTTGTGATTCTATGATTCTGTTTGTGTTTGTTATGAGCTGTGTTGTTCTGTATAAAACATAATGGGAGGACAGCATAGTAGTGGTATTCTGAAAAAGAGCCTGTTATGGTGTATTTTAGCTCACAGGAAGGAGACTGGAGAACCATCTGGTGATAATGTGAATAGAGAAACCTTGATGAAATATAATCAGTGGCCATTGTATAAATTAGATGAGGAAGAAAAGTGGCCTCTTAATGAAACTTTGAGTTATGGCACTTTAATTTTATTCTTGAAGAGAGAAGGAAAATGGAGTCAGGTTATGTATGCTGATATATTTTTTGCTTTGTGAAAACACCCAGAGTGGCAGAAAGAATGTAGCATTAACTTGCCATCACAGGATTCTTCTGTGTTCACATGAAAAAGGGAGCAGAATAATGCGCAGGGGAGGCTGAAACAATGTTTTTCAGTATGTAGAATAAGACAGAAAACTCCCCTGATGAGAGGGGAGGATGAGATAGAAGATTGTGTCTCCACGTGGGGGTAGAATTGAAGATTATGTGCCTTCACTTTCCTAGATCGCAGATGATGAAGCTTCAGAGAGAGAAAAGGATAACAGGGAAAAGAAGCTGAGTTTTTAGCTGATAATGAAACATCTTATTCGGTTTTGAATCATCAACTGATACCATTCGATATAGATTTTGTAACTGTAGTGTAAGCTACTGGCCAACATGAGAAAGCTTTCTTTTACAGCAAATCAAATATGAATTGGGAAAACAATTTGGAATTCCTACATATGCCTGGGTCTCCAAAACTGTTACTAAGATGAAACCTATTAGAACAACTGAAAGCAGTAATAACATTCAAATGAGGTAAAGTGAAATTCAAGATAAAAGAATTGAGATTTTTATTTTGGCAGTGACTCAAACTGACCAGCAAAGTCAAATATCTCAGGGAATACTGGATCAAGTATTTCCAGGGGTATGGGCTTCAAGAGTTCCTGGTAAATCAAAGAATGCAGAACCAGTGAAAACTGATTTGAAACCTGGAGCTGGACCAGTCAGAATCAATATCTTCTGAAATTAGGGAACAGAAAAAAGATAAAAGAAATAATCAGTAACTTCCTGCAGTTTGGACTGCTGATAGAATGCAACTAAAGAAACTAGATGGTAAAAGCTATAAAGTTAGTGCAAGATTTGAGAGCAATAAATAAAATTACACAAAGTAGTGGCTAACCCTTCCACATTGTTAACCAAATTATGAGACAATCAGAAATAGTTTACTGTATTGGATTTGAAAGCTACCTTTTCTGTCTTGCATTAACGAAAGAGAGTCAGAAGCTTTTTGCTTTTGAGTGAGAAAATCCCAATACTGGGAGAAAAGTCCAATTAACCTGGACGGTGTTACCCCAGGGATTCAAGAACAGCCCTATGATTTTCAGAAAACAGTTAGCATGGGAACTTGAAGCCTGGGAAGCTCCTCCAGGAAACAGGACTTTTGTTATCTCCTTATAGCCACAGAAACCTAAGAAGATTGTATGCAATGGACTGTAAATTTACTGATTTTCTGGGATTAAGTGAGTATCAAGTTTCCCAACAGAAGGCTCAGCTGATACAGCACCAAGTGACTTATCTGGGATTCGAGAACTCCAGAGGAAAGCGAGAGCTGGGGACAGAGTGAAAAGAAGCTATTTGCCAGACACCAGAACCTACAATGGTAAAAGAGCTCTGGACATTTCTTGGAACGACAGGTTGGTGCAGACTTTGAATTTATAATTATGGACTTTTAGTAAAGCCTTTATATGAAAAGAAAGCACTTCCAAGTTGAATTGGACAAGAGAAGCCAGGAGGGCATTTTCACAACTAAAGAAAGAACTGATGAAGGCCCCAGCCCTGGGGCCTCCCAAATCTGGCCAAACCGTTTTGGTTATACCTACACGAAAGGCAGAGCATTGCTTTGGGTGTTCTAGCACAGCAATCAAGACCTCATAAATGAGCAATGGCCTGCTTCCCTAAGCAATTAGACGAAGTGAGCAAAGGCTGGCCTGGATGTCTTTGAGCTGTGGCAGCTGTTGTATTCGATGTACAGGTAGCTTGTAAACTCACTATGGAAAAGAAAATGACTGTATTAGTGTCCCGTACAGCTACAACAGTACTGGAACAAAAAGGTAACCACCATTATCTCCCTTGAGATTCCTGAATGCCAGGTGGCACTGGTGGAACAAGATGATGTGAATATTGTCACTACTAACATTGCCAATCCAGCTTCTTTCCTGAGTGGATCTGTTTCAGAGCCTGTGGTCCACGATTGCTTGGAAACAATGGAAGCTGTTTACTCCAGAAGACTGGATTTGAAGGAACAGCCACTGGAAGACACTGAAGACTCCTGTTTCACCAATGGAAGTAGCTTTGTAAAGCAAGGAGCACGTGAAGCTGGGTATGCAGTGACAGCTACCCACAAGGTAATCAAAGCTAAACTTTTGTCTCTTAGGACTTCTGCCCAGAAAGCTACACTCACACGAGTTTTAGAATTATCCGAAGGGAAGAAGATTAGTATTCTAACTGATTCAAAATATGTTTTCAGAGTGATGTATGCCCATGGAGCCATTTGAGAAGAATGAAGTTTATTAAAAGCACAAGAAAAACAAATTAGACATGATGCTCTGTTGGAAAGTAAGATGTGGGAAAGCAAGATGTGCAGTTCCAGACACCTGGATGATAAAGGAAGATCAATACTAACATGACCATCTGGACGGTCAAAGACATAATACTAACATAATAATATATAAAGGGCCTTGGACAGATTACTTTGAAGTACGTTTCTTGTAATTGTAAGAAGTTATAGCCCAGACTCGTGAGAATGGTATCTCGGGCCGGATAACTGCCCCCAAGTGCATGAGATGTGTGAATGTCCTTGGGCCTGGTCTGTGAATGAGTGGAAAAACAAGTGAGACAAACATCACATGAGTTTAGTGCGTTCATAATAACAATTAGTGGAAAAGCACCTTTTTGTAAACATCTTAGTCCAGGCCTGTACCTGTAAATCCTATAAACTGTCAAATAAAGAAGGCAGCCTAGGCCTAGGTCAGCTCTCTGCTTGGACAGGCTCTGCGCTCCTTCCTGAACAAGATCTCTGCCTCTGCATGAATTTCTGTCTGCGTCCTGGTATGTGTCGTTCCTAATCGCCACAATGCTCCAATTATTGGAAGCTGTGCTCTTACCAGAAAAGTTGCCATCATGCATTGCAAGGGGCATCAAAAGGGGAACACTGATCAGGAAATTGGAAATAAATTGGCAGATTGTACTGTGAGACAAGCTGCTGAAAAGACAGAGACAGTTATGAAAGTTATGTCTCTGATCCCGGATGGCTATCTTCTCAAACTAACATCAGTAAAATATACCTTGCAGTATGTTATAGGAAATTGTATTAGAATATAACAAAACTCGTTGGGGAGCTGATGCTCTGTACCAAGATTTGATATAAAGGGAAGAGTGAATTTACATACTACTTGGAAACAAGTGACCCAACAATGTGAAATGAAAAATAATCTTAGTAATGTAAATAGAGTACAAATAGGAATAACTGGAAAAGGAAATCTACCAGGGCAACATGGGCAAATAGATTTCTCCAAACTCTGTAGAAAAGGGAGTTATCGTTATTTGCTGGTATTAACAGATGCCTTCTACAGTTGGCCAGAAGCATTCCCCTTCTGAGCTAGTAAAGCTAGTAAAGGAACTAAAGCCTTGTTAAATGAGATTATAGTCTGATTTGGGATACTTAATGTGACTCCTCTGATAGAGGACCACATTTTGTTGCACACATAGTGCAGCAAGTTAAAAAGCATTAGAGATTGATTGGCAGTTGCATACTCCCTACAAGCCTCAAGCAAGTAGGCAGGTAGAAAAGAAAATGAATCATATAATCAAACAGAAGTTAAATAAAATTTGTCAAAATAAATTAATTTGAAGTGGAATCAAGTACTACCTTTAATGCTGCTCAGAATTAGAGCCAAGCCTCGAGCCAAGGAAAACTTAAGTCCTTTCTTTCAAGCCAAGAGATGAAGTTTATGTTAAAGCTTTTTCAGGTTAACTTTTAGAAGAGAAGTGGAATAGACTGTTCCAGGTGTTGCTGACAGCCTTTACTGCAATCAAGATTAAAGAGCAACCTGCCTGGATTCACTATTCAAGAGTGAAGAAAGCGCCAGATAAGAAATGGACATAGGAACCAGCAGGACCTACCACTTTACAGTTTTCTCAAAGTTGATCTTAGTGACTCTAAAAAGTATAATTACAGTAACAAGTGATTTTACTCCAAGTTGACCTTTACACATATCTTTAGTGAAAACTGTTATAGCCCAAAATGAACTAAAATACAATATTTGGATGGGTCGAATCTGAAACTGCACATCATTGACGGGATATCATTATAGGATATTCCCCAGCAGCCACAAAAGATTTAAATATTCTAAAATATCCCTTATTGGCATTATTAGTAATAATTATGGTCTTGACAATAGTGAATTTTGGTTTTAGTACAAACCAAAAACTCTTACAAAGCTAATTTGGGCTTTGCCCACGGTATTGAAATATGGGCGATTGCAAATTATTTTGGGAACAAAATAAAGTATTACATGAATCCACTGAAGATGATACATCTTGGAGTTTTGAAGAAATTTGGTATAAGCTTACTTCATGGCTACCCGATTTGACCTAGTCAAAGTAGTTATGTTTGTGATTCTAATTTTAATGCTAATAATTTTTACTTGCATTATGCTACAATATTCTATTTGGTACTGCTATCGGATAACAGATAGCTATGCCGTACAACAACACAATATGATAATTTGTAGATCTATATTGCAGAAGAATTTGTAAGTATATTGAAAAGGGGGGAATGGAAGAGAAGCTGCAAAATTACTGTATACTGTGATTAAGTTACAAAAATGTACCCATGTCGCGGATGCGCTCAACCCTTCCCCAAGCCAAACCAGCAGCAGTTTGGTCCAGGCTCAAGAGGAGGGAAAGGCCTGAGCCACAGCCAGGCCAAGAACTCCTTCCAGGAGACCCACAGGGAAGCAGAACAGCACATTGAACACCAGTGGCCTGTGGGTACAGGGAGTCTTGTGCAGACCTTTCCTATTTTATGCAATTCGACTACGAGTCAACCACTTCATTCTATAAATCCGACAGCCTGGATGAGCCCACTTTGAGCTCTCCCTGCTAAATAAGTGAACTGTAAGGCAATGGTTTTACTACTCAGAGGTCAGTGGATGAACCCAATTCAAGTTCATTATTAATCATTTAGCTTAAGTAGATGCACACCAAATGTAATGGATTGTTTAGAGATATAAGGTTGTATGATTTTTAGTGTACACCCTGATTCATGTTACTTGATAGACTAGATTTGCTAAAATTTTAAGCTGTAAGGTCCTGCTTGTATTTACCAAAAGCAACTGCAGACTACACTGAATACCTGCAAGGTAAAGTCTAGCTTGCATTTTGCTGGAAAAAATGGGACCAACTCGGAAAACAACGATCCACGGCTAACACGGAGACATTACAGATATCTGCAAAGTGGGGTCTATTTTGCACTCCACTGAAAAGAAAGGATTTATCCGGACAAAATGGCACCTTCAAGGATATGGACCAAAACCAATGTCTACAACTGAACAAAACAAAGGCCCACGTGGAGTCAGAGAAGAGGGGTCCAATGGGGAGCAAAGGACCTGGTGGTGATATTTTGCTATTGGACTGGATCTTGGTGTGAATGGTCTGTAAAGATATAAAATTTTGTAGTTTTCTATGCTTGGGTGGACCTCTGCACAGGTATCCAGCTTGAGCCAGCCCTTCTGCTATTCTACTCCATTAAATTTTTTATTTTCTGAGAATCTTGTCTCCTGAAAGTCTGCTCTGCATATGGTCATAAGGCCTCGCCTGAAAGTTTGCTGCTGGAGTTCTAAAATACAGGCTCTGGAGCGAACAGTTATCAGGGAAAGAGGAATCCTGACAGCTTGCACTGCAACAGATATGGCCTCGCCCGTAAGTTTGTCTCCAGAGCTCCAAGACACAGCCCCCAGAGTGAACAGTTATCAGGGAGGGAAGACGCCTGAAAGTTTGCTTCGTGAATGGGCACAGGCATCCGGAGAGAAGGTAAGCGGCATTTGGCTTGGCATATTTCCCCCATGCAGTAAATAATAGAGTGAACCCACCACTGAACTCTTTAAGTCGCGCTTCTCTTTAAGAAATCTAAACATTGTCCTGCAGCAAGCAGAACCCTAAATTACACGCCCACGACAACCCATCATTAACCAATTGACATAAATGCTTTCTGACCACCTGGAAAATGAGGGGATATTTTTCAAGTTTTAGATCCTTCTGCATGACAAGAGGGAGACAGAAAATTAAGTTAACAATACATCTGCCAGGGTTTTATTGTCACCCCGCAATCAAAACCCTTGACAGATAATTGGCGCCCAACGTGGGGCTCAAGAAAGGGTTAAAATTTGGCACTGAAAAGGGGTACATTTGGAGATTTTTGGCTTTTCTGCTGCTCTAATGTACCTTTCAATTTTCTTGACACGATGCCAACTCATAGATTTGTGATACTTGCGCGTCTGTTTGCTTCAGACATTATGTAGTGGTATTAAGGCAAAGTGAATTACATTGATTTAAAGATGTTATGGCATAAGTTGTATCAGTTATTTTCTGCATTGTTCTCAGTTATACCATATCTGTGTTGGGCTTTCTTTCCGAATCAAAGTATTCATTATATAACAACAAGAAACTGGACGATGGTTATGATGATACTGTGTGGTTTGGCACTGGTTTATTTCATTATACTGCAGCCGCTAATGAATTTCTACTCATTTCTGCTTTACCTTGAAAAGCCTCCGGGAGAGATAAGAGCAATACGGCTCTGTGTTTGCTAATTGGTCGAGCGAATCTTTAGAAAGGCTGACTAACAATACTTTCATTTTTTTCGCTAGGACAGTTTGCAAATGTTTTAGAGAGCTTTGAATATCCTTGGAGCTTTGATAGGACTGTGATGGTGTTATCTGGTTTGCTGAATGTGTGTCAGTTTGTGTTACTGTTAAGAGAAATGAGGTTAAATAGGAGGTTTGCATCTCTTTTTAGTCCTGAGATTTGCGATGTGTCTTCAGAAGCTTTAGCAAAAAGCACTCCTTGCCGCTTGAGAAAAAGCAAAACGGTGAAAGCTGCTGCTGCAGCCACTGCCCCCCCAACTGTGGCTTCACAGGCTGAAGCTACAGCTCCTCTGCAGAACTCCTCTGCCAAGGTCGCTGCAGATAATGTTACTTCTCCAGCCTCAAAGGCTAACAAGGCAACCACCCCTTCTTCACACACTGGGCACTGTTGCTGCTGTAACCATAGCAATCACTGTGACAGTCATTCAGACTCTGGAAATGAGTCAAATGATGGCGAACCCATACCAGCATCAGTTGCCAGTTGTAAGAAAGTCACTAGAAAGACTACTCGTGCAGCAGGTGATGGCACAGGGGCCACAAGGCCAACATCAACCCAAGGGGCATCATCAGCACAGGGAGGAGATAAAGTGACCACCACTCGGTCCTTTTCTCCAGGTGAGCTGAGAGATCTGCGAAAAGACTTTAGTCGTCGTAAAGACGAGAATATTGTAACCTGGCTGCTCCAATGCTGGGACAATGGGGCAGAAACAATCAAATTGGAAGGTGGTGAAGCCAGGCAGCTGAGATCTCCATCAAAAGATTTCACCATTGATAGGGCAATTTCAAGAGAGCCTAATGCCACTACCCTCTGGACCCGACTCCTGACAGCTATGAGTGTAAGATATCCCTACAAGGAAGATTGTATATGCACATTAGGGAAATGGAATACTATGGAGAGAGGTATCCAGTTACTGAGAGAATTAGCTGTGTAAGAGATCATCTATTTGGACCAAACAGCCAAGAGGGGACAGACCCAGATAGAATCAATTGTACACGACACAGATTTGTACAAAGTGCACCACCTGCATATGCTAAGTCATTGGCATCAATGATCTGGACAGCTTCAGGTGAACAAAACATTTCTGATGTGTTTAAGCAGTTTCAGGACTTTGAGGACAGCCTTGCTGGCTCTCTACGGGCTTGTGTCTCGACTGTGGAGAAACTGTGTGAAAAATCTGACAATCGGTTCAAAAAGCTGTTGCAAGAAATCAAAGCACCCTGAGAAGAAAGGTTCCATTCACGACCTGTACAAACCTATGTTTCAGCTATTAGGAGAAGGCGTTTCCAATCTCAAGAGAGAGGACAGAGGCAGCCCACAAAAAGAGGCACATTGTGGTTCTTCCTAAGTGAGCAGGGAGAAAACATGAAAAAGTGGCATGGAAGACCTACCTCAGAACTTCAGGAACGAGTACGTGAGATAAAAGGAAAAACTCCTAGGAAGGTGGCTGCTCCAGTTTACAAAAGGAGCAGAAGAGATTCTGATGCTCTTGAAGGAACCTCTAATTCACACCCAGAGACTGTGCAAAACAGAAATTAGAGGTGCCCTGCCTCCAACCAGGAGGAGGAAAGGGATAACAGAGTTTATTGGACTGTACAAATACGATGGCCTGGTACAACACACCCCCAGGAGTACAAAGCTTTAGTGGACACTGGTGCTCAGTGCACAATAATTCCTTCTAATTATAAAGGAACGCAATCCATCAATATTGTTGGAGTGACTGGGGGATCCCAGGACCTGACTGTTGTAGAGGCTGAAATGAGCCTAACTGGAAAAAACTGGCAAAAGCAACCCATTGTGACTGGCCCAGATGCTCCGTGCATCCTTGGCATAGACTACCTCAAGAGAGGGTATTTTAAGGACCCAAAAGGGTATAGGTGGGCATTTGGTATAGCAGCTGTGGACACTGAGAATATTGAACAGCTGTCTGCTCTGCCTGGTCTCTCAGACGACCCTTCTGTTGCAAGACTGCTGATGGTTGACGATCAGCAGGTGCCAGTTGCTACCACGACGGTGCATCGTCAATAATATCGCACCAATCGAGACTCTTTGATTCCTATCCAGAAGTTGATCCGTCAATGGGAAAGCCAGGGTGTGATCAGTAAGACTCGCTCACCTTTTAACAGCCCATTTGGCCAGTGCCTAAGTCTAGTGACGAGTGGAGACTAACTGTAGACTATGGTGGCCTGAATGAAGTTACGCCACCACTGAGTGCTGCTGTGCCTGACATGCTAGAACTGCAATTTGATCTGGTGTCAAAGGCAGCCAAGTGGTATGCTACAATTGACATTGCTAATGCGTTTTTCTCTATTCCTTTAGCAGCAGAGTGTAGACCACGGTTTGCTTTCACCTGGAGGGGCATCCAGTACACGTGGAATCGCTTGCCCCAGGGGTGGAAACACAGTCCTACCATCTGCCATGGACTGATCCAGACCACGCTGGAACAAGGTAAAGCTCCAGAACACTTGCAATACATTGATGACATCATCGTATGGGACGACACAGCGAAAGAAGTCTTCGAGAAAGGTGAGAGAATAATTCAGATTCTTTTGGATGCTGGTGTTGCCATAAAACGAAGCAAGGTCAAGGGACCTGCATGAGAGATCCGGTTTTTAGGAATAAAATGGCAAGATGGCCGTCGTCAGTTCCCAATGGACGTGATCAACAAAATTGCAGCAATATCTCCACCTACTAATAAAAAGGAGGCACAGACTTTCTTGGGTGTTGTAGGTTTTTGGAGAATGCATATTCCTGACTACAGCCCGATCGTGAGCCCTCTCTATCGAGTGACTCGTAAAAAGAACCAATTTGAGTGGGGCCCAGAACAACAACAAGCCTTTGAACAAATTAAGTGTGAGATAGCTCATGCAGTGGCCCTTGGGCCGGTTCGGACTGGACTAGATGTTAAAAAATGTGCTCTACGCTGCAGCCAGAGATAATGGCCCTACCTGGAGCCTCTGGAAGAAAGCATCAGGAGAAACTCGAGGTCATCCCTTAGGTTTATGGTCTGTTAAAAACTACACTAAAGGCAATGGGTGGTGGAACCTTCAAAAACTGGGATTCACATTTAGCAAAAGCCACTTGGTTGGTCAACACTAGAGGATCAACCAATCGAGCCGGGCCTGCCCAATCAGAAATTCTACGGACTGTAGGAGGAGATAAAGTCCCTGTAGTACACATGAAAAATATGTTAGGAAAGGCAGTCTGGGTTACTCCTGCCTCAGGCAAAGGCAAGCCCATTCGTGGGCTTGTTTTTGCCCAAGGACCTGGCAGCACTTGGTGGGTTATGCTGAAGGATGGAGAAGTTCGGTGTGTACCTCACAGGGATTTGATTTTAGGTGAGAATATTCAATACTTAACTGCATGATGTCAATTGCTACATGATGCTATATGCCATACAACAGTGTTCAGTAAGTGTCTTTCAGATCAAGACAGTGATGATGAAACCCGAGCTAGCTTCTTCGAGTGGCACCTGACAACTTCTTCAATGTCTTTAACCCACAAACTGTGGGCATGAGATGCACTAGATATAACATTTTTCCTGCCCTGGGAAACTGTTGTGATAAATGAAGCTTAAAGTCATTAACTAAATGAACTTAATGAACTTTTCAAAAGGATGGCACATGGACTAAGAGAATGATGAATTACATCTGTGTGTGTATATATATGGTAGTAGTAATTAACTAGAATGTATTGATAAGGCCTAAGCATTTTGTGAATGGTATGGAATAAGGGGTGGAATGTCCTGGTTTTGTTTAAAACAAGACCAATTTCTCTTTTAGTGAATTTTCCTTTCAGCTAAGTTCTTCTTAGTAACTGCACTTTTCTGAATTTGGCTGCATGTTTTTGCAGACAGGACCTGATAATGGAAGCAATGGTATACAGAAGAGACCCAGGTTTAGACTAATTGCTATGACAGTCAAGGTTGCTGATAAAAATGCATGTCCCATAAGTGAGAGGGATGTACTTGCAAGGAGGGGCGAACAGAACAGGTGACCAAAATTGACCAACTAAGTATTCCATCCCATCCACGTCATCGTCAGCTATGGCCGGCATCTGAAGAGGATGCTGCCTGTCATCCCTGCGATCCGAGGCCTGGTTCCAGACCCTGCATCCAGTTCCGGTTTGCTGTAGAGTCCAGCCCAGGACTTCCGGGTGCCTGCCCTGCAGCCGCTAGAGCAGTGCCGGCTCCCCTGCTGAGCTGTGCCAGGAAATTCAAGATTGATTTTGTATGTTTTGTATTATTTTCTCTGTTTTATTAGTAGCATTTTCTAATTGAGCATTTTTAACTTTTTCCAAATTGCAAGTTTCTCTCTCTTTTCCTCCTATTGCCTTTTCTTGGTGGGGAAGGGGTTGACTGAGAGCATCTGCCATGGTTTATTGTCACCCTGTAGTGACAGATTTGTATATTTTGCATTATTTTCTCTCATTACTAGTATGTAAATAATGTAAAGCTTTTTTAACTTTCCTCCTTTTCCCTTTCTCTAGTTAGTGGTGGGGGGGGAGTGGGGGGATGCGTGTGTGGTTAATAGATAGTATCTGCCACACTTTATTGCTGTCTTGCAATAAATGGTGACATGCCCACACTATCTGTACAGTTTCCTGCCTGGGAAACTGGGTCCTGCACACCTTCCTTCTTCCTTTCCTCAAAAAAGATACGGTGAAGGGACAACGCAGCTCTGTTCCTTGTCCCTTCATACCCCTTTTCTGCCTCCAAACATGCACCAGGTGGCAGACTAGTTTTGGAAAGAGCTTGTCTGTGTAATAATGTTTTAACTTGCTTTTATTCCACCAAATTATCCCTCCACACTATATGAAAATGCCAGTCTTGGTCAACTTCGTCATAATAACTTAAGGCAAGGAGAGATCATAGACTAAAGATGAAGAGTAACAAAAAAAATTCCCATTGAGAACAACAGCTGAAGCACAGCTGGACAGCTTTCTATCTGAGCTTGAGAGAAACCTCTGTCTTCCTTACCCTCATCTACTTCGGGGGTTTGAACTCTCATCTTGAAATAAAGACAATATTCATAAAGATCCAATTTTTAATCTAATGGGCCTGTCAAATGAGATTAGCCATTGAAAAGGTGACAATATTTTTTCAGCTACTGATTCATTAAATAAACTGGAAGTTAATTAAATGGTTAATATAAGTGAATATTTAGAATGGAAACAAGAACCCACATAATTATTTTGTTTATGTATTAGCATAGCCACACTATGCCCTTAAAATCTGAATTCCTAACAATAGTTCCTGATGTATATAAATTTGCTATCATCTCAATATTTGCTATTTTAATACTACATATGTTTAGCCTGTTAATGATTGATATCAAATCACAAGCTTAATCTTAATACCTATCGAGTTGGTAATGTTCTAAAGAAAAACACATTCTGATATCACTGTGACCAGCAGAACAGAAAAAACTAGTGCAATGTTTGCTACATTTTGGACATCAGTCATGGATGGATAATTACAGAAGTGGAAGTCAGCAGGTTTTTTTCTTTATTAATTTTGGAAATACAGATATTCTTTCAGTCAGCTGATCGGAGCCAGCCCAGCGAGAGCCAGAGCCGGCGGGGTTCAGCCGACCACGAGGTTCAGCCGAGATGAGGAAGCTCAGAGGGAAACGTACAGGGATAGCATGATTCCCGACCGGTCCCAATCCCCGCAGCCCCGGCAGCCCATTGCGAGAGAGCGGCTGACGTGGCGGGGGGCGTTCCCACGGTGACGGTGACCACACCCCCTCCCCTTGCCTTGAAAAAGCCTTTGGGACTAGTTGCTGCCCACCAGGTGCAGGGAGGAGCAACCAGCTTGTGTAGCGGGTGAGTCCCACCCACACTGTGCTGCAGCAGCGGGTGTGGTAGCTTGTGCAGCAGGGTGCAGAGAGCACTTGCTGCTTGTCAGCCCCTCTAACTTATTGCCAGCATCCCAGAGTGCTGACGACCATGGTCGCCTCCAGGAGGAGAGCTTGTCTCAAACAGACTGTGGCAATGCAGACTGAGGTTCTGTCCCGAACGGTGGCTGTTCAGGTCTCCGGCTGCAGGGAGTGCCAGAGCCTGCTGCTGCCAGGGGAGGGAGGCCAGCTCTCCACCTGTGTGAGGTGTGAGCAGGTGCAAGACCTGCTCGACATGGTTGTGAAACTTAAGGAGGAGGTTGAGATGCTGAGGACCATCAGGGAGTGTGAAAGGGAGATCGACTGGTGGAGTAACACCCTGACGTGCCAGTCGGAAAGGTCCCAGGGAGGTACCCCCCAAAAGGAGATGGACCTCCTGCCCTCTCGGACAGAGGCGGAAGTCCTGAGACGGCCCCACCCTTGTTGCTGTCGGGCAGAGGTAGGGGACCTAAAAGACGACGAGGGTTGGAAGCGTATTCCGGTTCGGCGTCACAGGCAGCACCCCTCCCTGCCTCCTATGTCTCCCCACGTGCCCCTCCGTAATAGATTTGAGGCCCTGGATCTTGAAGAAGAGGTAGTTGAGGAGGTGGTGCCAAGCCTGCCTACAAGATCACATAGGAAGAGGCGGTTGACTTTGCAACTCAAGACTGCCTCTGATAAGAAAGAAAGAAGGGTGATTGTGTCACGGAGGCACCCTGTAGGTTAATTTAAGGGACAACAGGGTCCAAAACAACTTTTATTAGACCGGTGAGGAACAGGGTTTTAACACTCCAAAAGTGACTTAAATAAAGGTTCGGATATCAGCTGAGGAAAAATATTTAAGGGACAGCAACTAATACAACAGGCGGTCCACAGTGTGCATGCACGTGGCTTCACTCAAAACAATGCTGGAGCCGTCCCCGAGTCCCGGAGAAGTACACACTTGCCTAAACACAGTGCGGGATTATTTTTAAAGGGATACACGTACTCGTAGTGAGTACGGAAAGTGTACACTCGCGATTCCGCGAGGGTAAATTTATAATACACTCGCAATCCTGCGAGGGTTAATTTACTTACACGTGCAAGTGTGCACGGAATCCTACACGTGCTTATGTGGAAGCACGGGAGGAAAATACACTCGCGATTGTGCGAGGGGCTCTAGGCGGCCACTCGCGATTGTGCGAGGAAATAATTTATACAAGTGCTCGTATTGGGCACGGAAAGTTACGCGTGCAAGTGTGCACGGAAGGAAAATACACTCGCGACTGTGCGAGGAAATAATTTAAAGTACACGTGCATATGTGCACGGAAGGAAAATACACTTGCGACTGTGCGAGGAAATAATTTAAAGTACGCGTACAAATGTGCACGGAAGGAAAATACACCCGCGATTCTGCGAGGGTAAATTTACACGTGCTCATATGGAGCGCGGAAAGTTATACATGCATATGTGCAAGAAAAGTATAAATATACTCGCAATCCTGCGAGAAGTTTTACTCACATCCGTGGCGGCGAGGCAAGCGGAGTCCCCATCCCCAGGAGGGGGGCTCTAGGTGGCAGCATCTTGCTCGTGCTCCGAGAGACCCGCGACAATGGGCGGAGTCTCGATGAGAGTCCCGTTTTTATACTGGCTGATCAGATCTGACTGTAGGCATTCTAGAAGCTTCTCTGCACCCCCACACTGTCTGTGGGTGCCCCTGAAGACTCCAAACATCCCCCACACTGGTTGCAGGCGCCCAGCGGCTCAGTGTGCCTTGGCACTCCCTTCTCCTAATGGCCCTGGCCAGGGTGCTCTGGGGCCAAACAAAAGAAGCTGTTAGCCGCAAGTAGCAGAGAAAGAGAGGACATGTGCCCACTCCTCCATACTGAAGGAGGGAGGGGGAGAGAGGGGGGGTTTGCATTCTGCCACAGATTGTAATAGGAAATTCCCTTCTGAAAGGAACAGAGGGCCCAATATGCAGAGCTGACCCTCATCTTAAGGAAGTTTGCAGTCTACCTGGAGCCCGGATCAAGGATATCGCTAGAGAGCTCCCCAAACTGGTGCACCCAACAGACTGCTACCCGCTGCTGGTCTTCCAGACAGATGGGGAGGAAGCTGCTTCCCGTAGTCTGAGGGGAATGAAGAACGATTTCAAGGTCTTGGGAAGGATGGTGAAAGACTCAGGGGCTCAAGTGATCTTCTCTTCACTCCTTCCATCTTCAAGTGACAATGTGGGACGGAATAGGAAAATTCAGTCTCTAAATGGTTGGCTCCAAGACTGGTGCTACAGGCAGGGCTTTGGATTTTTTGATAATGGTTGGTTTTATAAGACACCAGTCCGGACAGTGTCACGCGGGAAAGGTTTATCTCGCAGGGGCAAAAGGATGCTGGGGCAGGAATTAGCTGGGCTCATTTGGAGAGCTTTAAACTAGGCTCAAAGGGGGATGGGGTTGTAGCTGGATTTGTCCCAGTGGGGCAGCATTCTAAAACTGATGAGGACCGGGTGGCCTCCTATGCCCCTAGGGAGAAATTGGTGTGCTCTGCTTGCTCCCTGAAATGCCTGTACACCAATGCGCGCAGCATGGGGAATAAGCAGGAGGAGTTAAAATCCTATGTTCGGTCGGGAGATTATGATCTGGTGGCAATTGCGGAAACATGGTGGGACAGTTCACATGACTGGAATGTGGTCATGGATGGCTATGCCCTTATCAGGAAAGACAGGCCAGCCAGGTGTGGTGGTGGAGTTGCTCTCTATGTGAGAGAGCAACTGCAGTGTACTAAATTCTGCCCAGGAGCGGATGACGAGCGAGATGAGAATGTATGGGTCAGGATCAAGGGGCAGGCTGGCAGGGGTGACACTGTTGTGGGTGTCTATTACAGGCCACCAGATCAGGGTGAGGAAGTTGATGAGGCCTTCTATGGGCAGCTGAGAGTTGCCTCACATTCACAGACCCTGGTTGTTGTGGGTGATTTTAACTTCCCTGATGTTTGCTGGAAGGACCATTCAGCCAGCCAGCCACAGTCCAGGAGGTTCCTCCAGTGCATTGATGATAACTTCCTCATGCAGATGGTGGAGGAGCTGACTAGGAGAGGTGCACTGCTGGATCTCATCCTCACTAACAAGGAGGGTCTGGTCAAAGCAGTAAAGGTTGAGGGCTGCCTGGGTTGCAGTGACCACGAGATGGTGGAGTTCAGCATCTTGTGTGGCAGGAACAGAATAGCAAGCAGAATTGCAACCCTGGACTTTAGCAGGGCTAACTTGGGCTTTTTCAAGCAATTGCTGGGGGAAAACCCATGGGCAAGACTGCTTGAAGGAAAAGGGGCCCAAGATAGCTGGATTGCATTCAGAGATTGTTTCTTCCATGCTCAGGATCAGAGCATCCCCACACGTAGGAAGTCAAGGAAGGGAGCCAGGAGGCCTGTGTGGTTGAATAAGGATCTGTTGGGTATGCTCAAGCAGAAGAGGAGAGTTTACAGTTCACGGAAGCAGGGGCTTGCCACTTGGGAAGAATATAAGGCTGCTGTTAGAGGATATAGGAAGGCAGCTAGGATAGCCAAGGCCTCCTTAGAATTACAGCTGGCGAGAGGGGTCAAGGACAGCAAAAAGAACTTTTTCAAATACATTGCAGATAAAACTAATACCAGAGGCAATGTAGGCCCACTGATGAACGGGGTGGGTGCCCTGGTGGCAGAAGATACAGAGAAGGCAGAATTACTGAATGCCTTCTTTGTCTCTGTCTACTCTGCCGGAGGCTGTCCTGGGGAGCCCTGTACCCCTGAGACCCCGGATAAAGCCAGGTCAATGGAGGAGTTTACTTTAGTCAATGAGGACTGGGTTAGGGAGCAAATAAATAGTCTTGACATCCATAAATCCATGGGTCCAGATGGGATGCATCCGCGGGTGCTGAGGGAGCTGGCTGAAGTCATTGCTGGACCGCTCTCCATCATCTTTGCCAAGTCTTGGGAAACGGGAGAGGTGCCCGAGGATTGGAGGAAAGCAAATGTCACTCCAGTCTTCAAAAAGGGCAAGAAGGAGGACCCAGGTAATTATAGACCAGTCAGCCTCACCTCTGTCCCTGGGAAAGTAATGGAACAGCTTATCCTTGGTGCCATCTCAAGGCATATCAAGGATAAGAGGGTTATTAGGGGCAGTCAGCATGGCTTTACCAAGGGTAAGTCATGCTTGACCAACCTCATAGCCTTTTATGAGAATGTAACAAGGTGGATGGATGATGGCAGAGCGGTGGATGTGGTCTACCTTGACTGCAGTAAAGCCTTTGACACAGTCTCCCACAGCATCCTCACAGCTAAGTTGAGGAGGTATGGTCTAGACAACAGAGCAGAGAGGTGGGTTGCACACTGGCTTAAGGAGAGAAGCCAGAGAGTGGTAGTGAATGGTGCCGAGTCTAGTTGAAGGCCAGTATCTAGTGGAGTGCCTCAGGGGTCAGTACTAGGGCCAATATTATTCAATATATTCATTAACAATTTGGAAAAGGGTATTGAGTGTACTATCAGCAAGTTTGGTGATGACACTAAGCTGGGAGGAGTGCTGACACACCAGAAGGCTGTGCTGCCATCCAGCGGGACCTGGACAGGCTGGAGAGTTGGGCGGGGAATAACCTGATGAAATTTAACAAGGGAAAGTGTAGAGTCCTGCATCTGGGCAGGAACAACCCCAGGTTCCAGAATAGGTTGGGAAATTACATATTAGAGAGCAGTGTAGGGGAAAGGGACCTGGGGGTCCTGGTGGACAACAGGATGACCATGAGCCAGCACTGTGCCCTTGTGGCCAGGAAGGCCAATGGCATCCTGGGGTGTATTACAAGGGGAGTGGTTAGTAGATCGAGAGAGGTCTCCTTCCCCTCTACTCTGCCCTGGTGAGACCACATCTGGAATATTGTGTCCAGTTCTGGGCCCCTCAGTTCAAGAAGGACAGGGAACTGCTGGAGAGGGTCCAGCGTAGGGCAACGAAGATGATTAAGGGAGTGGAGCACCTCCCTTATGAAGAAAGGCTGAGGGAGCTGGGTCTCTTTAGTCTGGAGAAGAGGAGACTGAGGGGTGACCTTATTAATGTTTATAAATATATAAAGGGTGAGTGCCATGAGGATGGAGCCAGGCTCTTCTCGGTGGCAAACAATGATAGGACAAGGGGTAATGGGATCAAGCTGGAACACAAGAGGTTCCACTTAAATTTGAGAAGAAACTTCTTCTCAGTAAGGGTGACAGAGCACTGGAACAGGCTGCCCAGGGAGGTTGTGGAGTCTCCTTCTCTAGAGACATTCAAAACCCGCCTGGACATGTTCCTGTGCGACCTCACCTAGGCGTTCCTGCTCCAGCAGGGGGATTGGACTAGATGATCTTTTGAGGTCCCTTCCAATCCCAAACATACTGTGATACTGTGTTACTGTGATAAAAAATATTACAAGTGGGAAAAGCAAGAAAAAGGAATTGATACCTGTTTTGTTCCTGAACTCCAACAATCTCTACTTCACTATCAGAAGAGGCAATATTGATTTCTTCATTGGTCTGGGCATTAATAGAAGAGGTTTTGTCACTTGCAAGGAAGCCTGGATCCAAATGACCTATAGATGGGGAAAATGTAAATACAGTCAATGTTTAACAGCTTACACAACTCAGAAATCAGCTGAAAAAGGAATTTCCCAAGCTAACAAAAAAAGACTGAAACACTGAGATTGGAAAATCTCATTAGATCGAGTTATTCAACTTTCAGGTTCATCATCTGATACAGGACAATCACTGGGTTTATCCAATCTCGATAGCTCTAGTGATGGTGTTATCACACAAATGTGAATGAAGTCTCACTATTGCATCATGAACACTTGATGTAATTAGGCTTTCCAGTTGTTATTTTACAACAATGCTAAGAGTTAGACTGTGCCTAAACCTCTGAAAAAAAGAAACAAGACAATCTATTGTCAACAAATCAAACTCAGTGATACTGTGGCAATCAAAGCCTATAGGCTGGACAGAAACATCGCACACACCAAAGAAAAATAATTTATTCTCTTTAAAAAAAAATAGGGGAAGGTGGTCAGTGACAAAAAAAAAAAACAACAACAACAACAAACCCATCAGTTTCTGGTCACACATCTGCTCTAACATTATTACAAATACTTGAAAAAAAAATCTGTTCTCCATAAGTTCCATCTACAGCAGTGTTGTTTTATTACAGTACCTCAATGCTATCTACTTCATCAGTCTGTCAAACAACAAGTCCTCTCTAAATACTCATGAATATAGCAGGTTTTGTCTTTTCTGCCAAGTACTGCTAAGAAGGTTCTTCACCACAATGAGTGAAGCTGTATTGTGACATGGTATATAATACTTGCATGGAAAACACAAGCCAGTCAGAATTATTATTTGTTTTACAGAAAATAAATAACTTTTTAAAATCAATTTAAGTAACATTTTTCAATAAAGAGGTAATTTCTACTTTTTTCTTTAAAAAATTAATACTTCTACTATCTCTCTTTAGCAGTAACCTGGGGGATGCTAGGCAGCCCTGAAGCAGATGAAACTACCTAATTCTTGGAAACTGCTTACTCAGCTGTATTACACAGGGGAAGAATCATTTATCAAGCAGGAAATTTGAGATTAGTTCAACATATTATGTATATCTAGTTTGACTGGACACCTCTTCAAAGATGAGAGGAGGAGGATGCAATAATGATCCACAGAATTTCAAAGGTGTGCAAAAAAGCAGAACTGATTATATCCCCAGATAGATCAAGAGAATGCAGAGAGAAATTAAACTTAAAAGGTCTAGGGAAACCCTCTAATGACTGCTTAAAGTACTTGGAAAAGATGCAAGCAAATTGAGGGGCAATATCTGATCAGGGTTAGCAAGGGAAGGAAACCTGTGTGCTGCTATGTACCCAAAGGAGGAGTTTCCTCCTCACAAGACAAAAAAAGATTTGTCTTCTGAACTTAAATTAATAGCCCAGGTAGAGTTTTCCTAATGTTACAGTTCAGCCGAACATTTCTTGGCAAATATCACTGACTGCCAGAAAGTCCCAAAATGGGTCACGGATATTTCTTTAATAGAAGTGGCTGGGCACATTGTGAAACATGAAATGGAAGTGCTCAGAGGCTTTGATTCATGTGCTGGTGATGCAAACCAGAAGCTTTAAGTGATCGCCACCTCAGTGATTCGCATTGTCCCGTTCCTGAACGTCACTGCTGCTACAGCACAGGTAGCAGAACAGCAACATGATCCTTGGGCATTGATTCACACAAGCTGGTATGGATATCAACTTGCCTTAATATGACATAATAATGCATTAATGACATACCACCATTCTGCACCCTTTGCTAGACAGGCTAATGTCTGGCAGAGGGGCAAAGCAAACCACCTCTTAAATAGCCCCCAAATGAATCCCCAGAAGTATAAATGAGAGCCCCAAAAGAGCTTTCCTATGTTACTATAGCTTTAAGTTGAGACAACAAAAAGGTAATTAACAGTAGAGAAACCATGATTAACAGAGTAAATATTGCAACAATAGCTGAGTATAAATCAGGATGACAGCATTCAGCCTCTGGCCATACAAATTTAATGCCTAATAATATGCCTATGTTGTTAATTTATTTGCACAAACATTAGGATGACACCCAAAGGAGATGTTTTGCTTGCCCTACAGCATCAGGGCTTGCAAAACAGCCCCAAATATTTGCCTGTGCACAAAGATGTGATAGTGTGTGCTAATAAGATTTTTCACTTAGGTAAAGCTTATGTTGTTATTTTCCCATGGGAGCACATCATTTAATGTCCGTTAAACTAGATACTGGCCTGAAAATTAAATTTGGGAATGAGACGAAATATTTGAAAATTCTGCTTTGCAAATATGCAATCCTAGACATGGTAAGAAAAGGCCAGTATTGACAAAGTTGCCATCAGAAGTGTACCAAGGCTGCAGGGCACTGGTGTATGCAGGAAGAAAAAGAAAATTAGTGAAAAAAAGACATTGCTTTGTCAATTTTTATCAGTTGTAGTTGGAATACATGTCAGACCTTTTTAATAAACACCTATACTGTTTTATTGCCAGAATCCACACAAGGAGCTTTAAAAAAATAAATATAATAAATATGGTCAGATCCCAATGGATGTGATCAACAAAACTGCAGCAATGTCTCCACCTACTAATAAAAAGGAGGCACAGACTTTCTTGGGTGTTTTAGGTTTTTGGAGAATGCATATTCCTGACTACAGCCAGATTGAGAGCCCTCTCTATCAAGTGACTCGTAAAAGAACCAGTTTGTTTGGGGCCCGGAACAACAACAAGCCTTTGAACAAATTAAGCGTGAGATAACTCACGCGGTGGCCCTTGGACCAGTTCGGACTGGACTGGATGTTAAAAATGTGCTCTACACCGCAGCCAGAGACAATGGCCCTACCTGGAGCCTTTGGTAGAAAGCACCAGGAGAAACCCGAGGTCGACCCTCAGGTTTTTGGAGTCGAGGATGCAAAGGATCTGAGGCCAACTATACTCCAACTGAAAAAGAGATACTAGCAGCATATGAAGGTTCCATTTGTGAAACTGAGTTTTGATTTTTATTTTCAATCTACGTCTTTGTAAATTGCACTAGCTGGTTTTCTTAACAGCACAGCTTTTGACATGCCTAAATGTAAATTGATGCAGAACCTGCAAGTCTTTAACATCAGGTCACAGACCATACTTGTATTTGGTCTAATCCTACATTCTTGCAAAGTTTTTGTTGATGGTTCTGGGAAGTCTCATAAAGCTGTAGTGGTCTGGCATGAAGATAACAATTGGCATCATTCTGTAAGAATTATTGAAGGTTCAACCCAATTAGCAGAACTTGGCGCAGCTTTACATTACTTAGAGCTTTTTAAGGAGGAACCTCTAAATTTGATTTGTGATTCTCAGTACATAGTCAAAGTCCAATGCATGCATCTGATTCTGAACTGTTTTTTTTTTTTTTTTTAAAACAAAAAGGGTGGACAAGTAGGGAAAACACCACAAACCCAATTGTCGATAGCATTGTATGTGATGAATCACTTATATCTAAGTGGTGCAGCCCAAATTTGCCCTGTGATGAAACACTTTCCAAGTATGACCCAAAAGCATGCTAAATCAGAAAGAACCTACATTAGTTATGGTCAAATCACTAGTCAATGGTCAATGGAAAAGGCCACATCAATTGATAACCTGGGGAAAAGGTTATGCTTGTGTCATTACAGGCTGAGCATTCAAGTGGATTCAATAAAGATTCAACGGATGCAGATGGACAGGAGGGAGATAAGTTGTGAGGACTGTTTCAGATGTAAACCATGGATCCTAATTCAGTGTTATAGATGCTCACAGACCTGGTGGTCTAGAAGCCTATTAGCAAGCAGGTGGTGTACCTTCTGTGGAGAATGGCAATTTCAGCAAACAGCAGGAGAGTCAAAAGCGTGATATTACACTTAGATAGTCAATACAAAAATGAGGTAAAATTATGAGACATTCCTACCATAGTATCTACTGCACTCCTTCTCCCTAGTCTAGCAGCTGGTAAAGCTTTAGGAGACATATCAAAGTGAAGCTATTGGTCTTTTAAACAGGCTAATCTAACTTCTGAGGTACTGTCCTGGTTTTGTTAAAAACAAGTTTCTCTTTTAGTGATTTTGCCTGACAGCTAAAGGTTTCATATTAGCTGCATTTTCCTGGAGAACCAGATACATGTTTTGGTAAACCTAGCAATGGAATGCAAACTTATTGATAAGCACGGATGGACATCTCATGAGAGGGGCAACGAGAAACCGGTGACCAAGAAACTGGCCAACTGTGTATAACATTCCATTCACGTGAATACTTCATACAGAAGTAGGAGATCATGAGGATCTCGTCCCTTTTTCCCTTTCCTTTTTCCTTTCTGCTTATGGCCGACATTAGGAGAGGACCTTGCTAGTCGTCCCTGTGAACTGAGGCCTAGTGAGAGACTGAATCCAGCTCTGGTTGGCTGCAGAGTCCAATCCAGGACTTCAGGTGCCGGCTCTGCAGTTGCTGAGACTTTCAAGATTGGTTTTGTATATTTTGTATTATTTTCTCTATTCTTATTAGTAGCATTAGTAAAACATTGTTAATTTTTCCAACTCTCTTCTCTCTGTCCTTTTTTCCCTCCCAATCGCCTGTCCTTAGTGGGAAGGGGGGAGAGGGAGGGGCAAAAGGGGGAAGTGGTGGGGAGAGGGGATTAACAATACATCTGCCAGGGTTTTATTGTCACCCCTCAATCTAAACCCTCAACAGATACTAACTCAATTAATAGTAGATGTTGGTGGTATTAGGCATATTACACTTCAAAATCATGTTGCTACAGATTTTTGTTGTTATCGTAAGGACATGGTTGTGATGAATGTTGTATTAACTTGTTTAATCATTCTGGATCTATTCATAGTACTTTAGAGAAACTAAAACAGCACATTAATAAGATTGTCATAGTAGAATTAAGGTTTGACAAATGGTTTAAAAGCTTGGAAATAGGTGGGGAGTTGTTTGACCTTATTATGTAAGGCTTAGCTACATTATATGTAACTGTAATCATTGTTGTTAATCATATGTTGTATGCTGCAGTGTATTTCAAAGATGATTCTGCACGTTGTAAACAAGGCCTGGCTTGTTCAAAAACAAAAAGGGGGAATTGTGGGAGATTTGAGGGATTTTCTTGAGATTGTTGTGTGGATGGGTTTCTATTAGATGAAGATTTATTATTGAACTAGCCAGGCCCAAAGGAATTTCAAGGCCACCTCGAAAACTGAAAACAGGACCTGCTGTGGGAGTGAGGCAGTTCTACAATAACAGGGCCTCAACATGACGTCAATCAACAGACCTATTAGCAGTGAGACTCGGGCGCGTGGACAGCTCGTGAACATAGACAATATCCAATCCGCTAATGCATGCTCGGAGCATGGATGTGTGATCAGGAAATAACTGCATATATAAGGAGGCTTGTTTCTGTAATAAATGGCACCACTTGAATTCATATTGGATTGTGTGGAGTCCATGAGATTTTGCCCTCGCATATTGTGTATACTCTTTCCCAGACAAGGGAATCGACGAATTTGAGTCACATCTCCCCCCACCCGTACCTCTGGTTTAGATGTGAAAAACGCCTACTCCTAATATCTGAAATATTGGTTCATACAGGTGGTGAATGGAACCTGTCCTCTCTGAGTGCTTTGATTTCCAGTAACAGTTTTTCCAACTGGTCATTGGATTTTTCGGACAGGTTTTCCACAGCCAAGACACAGGCCCATAGAGAGGTTGTGAGGCTGTCCTCAAAGTCCCAAAGTTGGTTAGCCACATCATTCACATTTGTACACCTTTACTTGTCCACCTCGTTCCTGCCAACAACCTAGCATATGCCAGTGGTGCGCTTTGTATGAACTTCTGCCATGTGGGTCATTTACAATTGATTTTATCTACATCTGTCCCCTCTTGACTGTTTGGGCCAAAAGAAATTACCTCCCACACAGCTAATTCTCTCAGGTACTGGATGCCTGTCTCCATAGTGTTCCACTTCCCTGGATGACATACAACATCTTCCTTGAAGGGATTCCTTGCCTTCATGGCTGTCAGGATTTGACTGCAGAGGCTGCAGGATTCTCTATGTCTTGCAATTGCCCTATCAATGGCCACATGCCTCCACAAAGATCCCACCTGCCTGACTTCCTCACCCTCTGCTTCCAGACCACTGACCCAATTATTCCAGCATCGGAGCAGCCAGGTTACTGAAATTAAGAAGTAAACTTAACAGCAGAGTCAATTATATAGTTAAGCAGACATTCTTTGTTTGATCAGTGCTGGGGAACACTGAGGATCATCCTCCATAAGTGCTCCAAAGACTAGATGCTCTTGCATTGGTTATATTCACACAAGTATTACATATTAATTACAATTTTTGGAAACTGTTAACATTCAATACATTTATACTAAGAAATAATTGATGAAGTTAGTTATAATTGATTCATTTCTTACTTACGATACATCTGTTAATTATTAGTTAAATATAATCTGAGCACTCTACTTCTCAACAATGTATTACTTAATCTTCTGTTCCTCTTGTCATGCAGAAGGATCAAAAACTTGAAAAATATCCCCTTGTTTTGCAGGTGGTTAGAAAGCATTTATCATGTCAATTGGTTAATGATGGATACATCTTTTATAACTTAATCACAGGATACATTAATTTAGCAGCTTTTTCTCTTCCTCAATGAGGAACTGTCATGGTTTTGTTAAAAACAAGACAAGTTTATCTTTTAGTGATTTTTTTCTTACAGCTAAGCCCTTCTTAGTAACTTCACTTTTCTGAAGTTGGATACATGTTTTGGTAGACATAGCAATGGAATGCAAGGTCTCTGATAAGGATGTGCGTCCCGTAAGTGAGAGGGGCAAGGAGAAGCGAACTGAACAGGTGACTAAAAGTTACCAACTAAGTATTCCATCTCATTCACGTGATACTTCATATAAAAGTGGGAGATCATGAGGGTCTCCTTCCTTTTTCTCTTCTTCGACTATGGCCAACATCTGGGAAGGACCCTGCCTGCCATCCCTGCAAATCTGAGGCCTAGTGACAGACCTTGCATCCTTGAATCCAGTTCTGGTTTGCTGCAGAGTCCAACCCAGCACTTCCGGGTGCCTGATCTGCTGCTGCCAGAGCAGCTGGTGCTGAGTTGCTGGGAATTCAAGATTGGTTTTGTATATTTTGTATTATTTTCTCTCTTTTATTAGTAGCATTAGTAAAACATTTTTAATTCTTTCCAACTTGCAAGTCCTCTCTCTTTTTGCCTCTCTTTGCTCTCCTATCACCTTTCCTTAGTGGGGAGAGGGGGGGCTGAGGGGGGGGGAAAGGGGAGGGGATTAAAAAAGCATCTGCCACGGTTTATTGTTGCCCTGCAATCAAACCTTGACAGGAATATAATTATTTATACAAAGTGAAGCTATGCCATCTAACATTCCTAGAAGATGAGATAGGGGTGTTTAATTTATGACTTCTTTGTGTCAAAGGAGAGAGTTAAATTTTTTTAAATCCCAAAGTGTGAGATCAATGCTTGCGTCACAACCCCTTTTAGAATGTCTAATTGCACTGAAGCTGTAAAACTGGAGGCAGAAATGCAAATGGAACTCAAACATTACAAAACCAACTATGTCACCTTTAAAACTCGAATCTACCAGGACTTGGTTTCCAGGCCATTGCTAGGCAAATTTTGCCCTGCTATACTTCGATTTATATTTAAACAGTGAACAGAAAGCATTTGAAATGATTATATAGACAATGTAAGATTAGAAGTGTTCCACAAAACTTTTAACATTTGTAGGGAAAAGATCTTTTCTGAGCCAAGATGGCTCTCAGGAAGAAACAAATTATAGCTCTGCACTTGACTTGCTTTCTGTGGATTACCATTCAAGTACACACACTTAGGTATAATAATCTGCAATGTAATATACTAATTTATTTAGCAGAAAACAAAATGTGACCTCTTCAATTTAATGAAGACAGGTCTGGAAAACTTCCCATAAATGCATATTTTCTTGTAGACAAATATGAGGATAATACAGTACCTAGCTAATCAAGTACCTTAATAACACAAAGCTCTTGGCTTTTAAATCATTCCTACTGCTTTTCTAGCAGTAGCTGCCAACACCACTCTTTAGCAGATAATAAAAAATTGTTAGCCACGGAAAATTTTGGACATGATGCATGCAATCAACATCTCCTAAAGCAGGTAGTTTCTGAACACATGTACCTGTCGCATTCATGGAAATTACTCTCACCAGAAGGTTAGGAGATGCTTCTGGTTTTGACAGCCTTTGGAAAGCTGTCTAGCAGAAGGCTGTTAGAGTGGGCAAGAAGAAATTAAAGGATTCCAGATGTTTGAGAAATGCTTGGTTTGGTGGAGCAGATTGACTATAATATTGTTCACAGTTCTAACACAAGGAAAGTCTAAACAAGGCAACCATGTCAAGTACTCGCATTTTGTGCAGTCAGCTTCAGATTGACTTTCAAAGAATAATTATCAGAAAGTAGCTGACAATAGGAAAGAGAGTTAAATGAACAGGAAAAGTTTGATTTAGAGCAATATTAGGGTGTGAGAATTTTTTTTCCAGTTCTTAGAAAAAATCTAACAGCTGTGTCATGATAACATTGGATTTTGTGCAATATTTTAATAAGATTCACACAGCATAGGGAATAGTATTTCATGGATGTTGATAAGTACCAGGCATCTTTCCAAAAGTTTGAAACAGTATTTCAGATAATCATCACAAAGTGCATATGCTTGCCCAAATGTATGTGAAATTTTACCAACCCTTTCCTTCTCGCCCTGCTAGATTAGTTAGAGATACTCCTTTCCTTCTTTCTCTTTGAAATCTTGTAGGAGAAAGGCTCTTCTCCCCAGACAGAGCTTTGAATTCAAACTGGTTTTGGAAGAAAATTCACTTAGAAAACCATAACAAAAGTAAACTCAACCTGCTTGGTAGCCAAAACTCCAAATCAAAACATCTTTCCCTATTAGAAAACATTCAAATGATCTGAACCTTAAATGTTATGGTGAGCTTCTTACTCCTGTAAACCTAGAAATCTAGAAACCTATAAACTCCCAAAAACTAGAGCCAAACATCCTGACTGAGCTTCATAGTTCAAATCTGCATAAATATCTTGTTTTGAGATTTATAGCCTGTTCTTCTCTGATTAAAAAAAATATGTATCTTAAGTGTTCTGAATTTTCTGCAATGTATTGGGAGAAGTTTCGGATCAATTTCTGACTCTACACAAATCACTCTTTTGCCTCTTCACAATTATTAAAATCCCAATAGAGCATGACAAATTGGATCAGCTGTTTGACAGGTAATCATCTCATTGCTGATCACCCACTGGTGTTTGAAAAGCATCTGTCTGAAATTCAGCCATTTCTTTTATCATATGTAGCACACCAGAATATTATGAGAGACAAACTGCTGCCAAAAAGGTGGGAGATGCCAGAGTTTTAATGAGAAACATATCAAGTGTCAGTTCCTCATGAAAAAGCCTGAAGGACAAAGGAATCCAGGAAGGCTGGTCTCTTTTCAAGAAGGTAATCGTAGAGATGCAGGAGAAGGCTGTCCCTGTGTGCCGGAAGGTGAGCCAGCAGGGAAGAAGGCCGGCCTGGATGAACAGAGAGCTTTGGCTAGCGAGGCACAGAAATTACATAACCTTGTGAGGTTATAAAGAAGGTATATTTTACTCAGCACTGGACACACGGGGGATAACTCCGCCTAAGACGTGTGTAAATTTCTAGTAGCTGTGAGCTTGGTTAAATACTGTAAAGTATTACATATTGATGAAAGTTCCAGGAACGCCGATACACATTCATAACCTGCCCCCGAGAAGGCAGTTCTTATTACAATGAGTTCCAGGAGATCATTTCCATGGTCTCCACCTCCGGCCCCTCCTGGTTGCGCCTGCACAATGATCATGGGCCGGGACCTTCTTTGCTGTACACTTTTATCTGGCCTGGTGTGCTGACTTGGCTAGGACTCAAACTGATGAGCTGATTAGAACTGGCATATCTCCCTCCTGTCCTGTGCCCAAGATTCTGTTATCTAGTCCACCCAAGGATGCAGCTAGGGTTTTTTTACCTTTGCAAGGCCTGTGAAGTCATCAGCGAACTCCTGTTTCTCATACAATAAGTTACACAAAACTCTAAGCTAGGCAATTCTATGTGGATTAAGGGTTAGCTCTCTACGTGTTAGCTCCTTAGTTCTTTAAGTGTTAGTTCTTAAATGTTAGTTAGTTAGTTTCCTGTATCACTGGAATTTCACAGAATCACAGAATGTTAGGGATTGGAAGGGACCTCAAAAGATCATCTAGCCCAATCCCCCTCCCAGAGCATGAATACCTAGATGAGGTTACACAGGAAGGCGTCCAGGGGGGTTTTGAATGTCTCCAGAGAAGGAGACTCCACAACCCCCCTGGGCAGCCTGTTCCAGTGTTCTGTTACCCTTACTGAGAAGAAGTTTCTTGTCAAATCTAAATGGAACCTCCTGTGTTCCATTTTGTATCCATTGCCCCTTGTCTTATCATTGGTTGTCACCGAGAAGAACCTGGCTCCATCCTCGTGACACTCACCCTTTACACATTTGTAAACATTAATGAGGTCACCCCTCAGTCTCCTCTTCTCCAAGCTAAAGAGACCCAGCTCCCTCAGCCTTTCCTTGTAAGGGAGATGCTCCACTCCCTTAATCATCTTTGTGGCTCTGCGCTGGACTCTCTCCAGCAGTTCCCTGTCCTTCTTGAACTGAGAGGCCCAGAACTGGACACAATATTCCAGATGCGGTCTCATCAGGGCAGAGTAGAGGAGGAGGAGAACTTCTCTTGACCTACTAACCACACCCCTTCTAATACACCCCAGGATGCCATTGGCCTTCCTGGGCACAAGGGCACAGTGCTGGCTCATGGTCATCCTGTTGTCCACCAGGACCCCCAGGTCTCTTCCCCCTACACTGCTTTCTAATAGGTCGTTCCCCAACTTATACTAGAACCTGGAGGTGTTCCTGCCCAAATGTAAGAATTTAGGAATAAAAAGAGAATTTAGAACCTTTGGAAGGAGGGGGGGGCTACTCAAGAGGAAGACAAGAATGCCGTGTAGTTATGCAGGGAGAAAATCAGAAGGGCCAAAGCCCAACTAGAGATGAGCCTAGCTACTGCTGTAAAAGGGAACAAAAAATGCTTCTATAAATACATCAACATTAGGAGGGCTAAGGAGAATCTCCATCCTCTCGTAGATACGGGGTAAAACATAGTGACAGAGGATGAGGGAAAGGCTGAGGTACTAAATGCCTTCTTCACCTCACTCTTTAATGGTCAGAACAGAAGTACTTAAGGTACCCATCCCCCTGAGCCAGAAGACATCGATGGGGAGCAGTACGAAGCCCAAATAATCCAAGGGGAAATGGTTAGTGACTTGCTATACCACTTGGACACCCACAAGTCTATGGGCCCAGATGGGATCCACTCGAGGGTGCTGAGTGAGCTGGCGGAGGTGATCACTGAGCCACTTTCCATTATCTATCAGCAATCTTGGCTGACTGGGGAGGTCCCAGTTTACTGGAATTTGGCTACTGTGACACCCATCTACAAGAAGGGCTGGGAGGACGATCCTGGGAACTACAGACCTGTCAGTCTAACCTTGATGCTGGAGAAGATCATGGAGCAGATAATCTTGAGTAACATCACACAGCACATACAAGAGAATCATATCATCAGGCCCAGTGAACATGGGTTTATGAAAGGCAGATCCTGTTTGAGCAACCTGATCTCCTTCTATGATAAGGTGACCCAACTAGTAGATGAGGGAAAGGCTGTGGATGTTGTGTACTTAGACTTTAGTAAGGCCTTTGACAGTGTATCCCACACTGTATCCTGGAGAAGCTGGCAGTTCATGGTCTGGATGGGTGCACTCTGCGATGGAAAACGAACTGGCTGGAGGGCCTGGCCCAAAGAGTTGTGGTGAATGGAGCCAAATCCAGTTGGCAGCCGGTCAAGAGTGGTGTTCCCCAGGGCTCAGTACTGGGGCCAGTTCTGTTTAATATCTTTATCAATGATGTGGATGAGGGGATTGAGTGCACCCTTAGTAACTTTGCAGATAACACCAAATTGGGTGGGAGTGTTGATCTGCTGGAGGGTAGGATGGCCATACAGAGGGATCTGGACTGGCTGGATCATTGGGCTGAGGCCAATTGTATGAGGTTCAATGAGGCCAAGTGCTGAGTCCTGCACTTGGGTCATAACAACTCCAGGCAGTGCTACAGGCTCAGGGAAGAGTGGCTGCAAAGCTGCCTGACAGAAAAAGATCTGGGGAGTGTTGATTGGCAGCCGGCTGAATACGAGCCAGAAGTGTGCCCAGGTGGCCGAAAAGGCCAAGAGCATCCTGGCTTATTTCAGGAATAGTGTGGCCAGAAGGACTTGGGAAATTATTGTGCCACTGTGCTCAGCACTGGTGAGGCCGCACCTTGAATACTGTGTTCACTTTTGGGCCTCTCATCATAAGAAGGACATTGAGGTACTAGAGAGAGTGCAGAAGAAGTCATGAAGCTGGTGAGGGGCCTGGAGCACAAGTCTTATGAGGAGTGGTTGAGGGTATTGGGGCTGTTTAGACTGAAGAAAAGGAGGCTGAGGGGAGACCTTATTGCTGTCTACAGCTACCTGAAAGGAGGTTGTAGCATGGAGGGTGTTGGTCTCTTCTCCCAAGTAGCAAGTGATAGGACAAGAGGAAATGGCCTCAAGTTGCACCAGAGGAAGTTTAGGTTGGCAATTAGGAAAAAATTCTTCATGGAAAGGGTTGTCAGGCATTGGAACAGGCTGCCCAGGGCAGTGTTAGAGTCATCATCCCTGGAGGTGTTTAAAAGGTGTTCAGATGAGGGGGAGTGAGCAAGGGGCTATCATGGTTTTGATTCCTAATTGGCGTTAAACCATGTCAGTCTTTTTTGGTGCCCAGTGTGTGGCACTAGAGGCTAAATTCAGCACTAGAGAATGGCTAAAATTTGGAGATTTTGCTGTTTTTAGTGCAGCGACTAGAATTCAATTTTTTTGAAAATATGTCAACTCATAAGGTTGAGATAATCACAGCTCAGTGTGCTTTGGGTGTCATCTGGCAGTGTTAAAGAAGATTGCATTTATTATATTGGTTTAAAAATGCTGTAGCAAATGTTGCATCATCTGCTTTCTAAGTCATGTTCTGTGGGATGTTATTTGTTCTGGGCATATTTTACCAATATTTTTGTGTCATCTATCACCTCTGGAAATTGGTCTATAGTGATGGTTTTTCTGTGTGTTTTAGTACTGGTCTACTTCATCATACTTCAGCTGATGGTGAATTTATATTCATTATTGTTGCACCTTGAGAGCCCTCCAGTAGAAATTAAAGAGAAATGTGCCTATGTTTTTTTTTCAGTTGGATAAGCCAATTTATAGAAAAGCTAAGTAACAATACCTTTCCTTTTTCGTTAGGACAGATTATGGATTTTTTTGAGAATTTTGAAAATCGTACCCTGTTGGTATTGTCAGGTTTGCTGAATGTGTGTCAGCTCTTGCTAGTGATAGGATTACTGAGGGAGATAAGGCTAATTAGGAGGACCTCAGCTACTCCAACTCCTGAGAAAGATCCTGCATCCATTGGAGCCTCAGCAACACACACTGCAGCTGCTGTAGCTCCCAAGGCAGTTGCTGCAGTTACTCTACTCCCCACACTGGGCAAGGCAGCCACTGCAGCCACGGCAATGGGCAAGGAAGCTACTCCGCCCCCAATAACAGTCACCCGACAACGGGGACTGCAAATACCCCAATTCCGGTGACAGCCACTCAAATCCCTGTGACATGCACTGTGACTAACCAGACTCTGGCAATAAGTCAAGTAGATGATGAGCCTGCGTCAGCATCACTTGCCCCTATAAAGAGAGTCACAAAAAAGACTACTTGCTCAATGGACGTTATCATCATTCCAAAGGGGAGAGCAAGAGATAAGTATTTGAATATTTTCTCAAAGTCAAGACAAGGACATTGTAACATGGCTGCTCCAATGCTTGGATAATGGAACCAGTGGTCTGGAAGTAGAGGGTAAGAAAGCCAGGCAGCTAGGATCTCTGTTGAGGGATGGAGCTATTGACAAGGCAATTGCAAGAGATAAAGAATCCTGCAGCATCTACAGTCAAATCCTGACAGCCATGAAGGCAAGGAATCCCTTCAAGGAAGATGTTGTATGTCATCCAGGGAAGTGGAACACTATGGAGACAGGCATCCAGTACCTGAGAGAATTAGCTGTGTGGGAGGTAATTTCTTTTGGCCCAAACAGTCAAGAGGGGACAGATGTAGATAAAATCAATTGTAAACGACCCACATGGCAGAAGTTCATACAAAGCGCACCACTGGCATATGCTAGGTTGTTGGCAGGAACGAGGTGGACAAGTAAAGGTATACAAAACGTGAATGATGTGGCTAACCAACTTTGGGACTGTGTCTGTGTCTTGGCTGTGGAAAAACTGAAAAATCCAATGACCAGTTGGTTGTCGCAGTTGAGAGGGACAAACAACATAGACCAAGTTCTTCCAGGATGAAAGTAGTAGATGCCATTTATTGCCACAAGTGCATTTTTATACAGTTTTACCAATTCATGTGTCTCTTTGCTATTGGTTACAAGTTACAGCAGTAACATCTCATTGGCTATTTTTGCTATCGTCGATGGTACTCTTCTACTCCCTTCTCTCTCACGGGTACACCTTAATATCTTCGGATACTCCTTTACTCCCATCTTTCTCACGGGTAGGCCTTCATATCTTCAAGGCTAATTTCTGTTCCCATGCCCTCTGTCAGGGAATCCACGGACCCACCGTAGTCCCCCACAATTCACCCTTTTAGGTTTTGTGCTAAAAAAATTGCCTTCATTGTCCGCTGCAGGGCCCTTTGCAGCAGAGAAATCATGCATGGCAACATTAGTAACACAACCACAACAATCACCAAAACAATCAGTCCCGTTTTCACTACTAATAACAAACACCCTGAAAGCCCCCAACCACTAAACAATTTATTTAACGAATCCCATCCATCACCAACTTGCAACTTTTGTACTCCCTCTTTCAGTAATTGTATACTTTTATGAATTGATTCAGAATGATCTGACAAGTTCATACAGCACATACCATCAAAATCTTCACATCCATGTCCTTGAGCTAATAACAAAAAGTCTGTTGTGGCTCTATTCTGCAGTGTAGCAATTCTTATAGAATCTACATCTAACAAAAGCCCACTTAAAGCCTTAGAAGTTCTGTTAGTTTGCTTATCTAGCCAGCATCCTAATTTTTCTAACGTATTTAAAGCTTTAGCTGTGCCAACACCAGGTACAAGACATCCTAAAACTCCTAACCCTGATCCCAAAGATGTACATTATCATCACATTTTGACTCATATATATGCAAAAAGTGTTTTTCCCGTCTTGCCCTTCTATGATTATTGTCATAGATACATTGAGTGTTATGAGAGCTAATCATCCCAAACTACATGGTCCTCCAACAGCATTAGATGGAATTCCTGGTCAGGATCTATTACCACAGATCAAGAATACACAAGTCCTGCATCTGGGCAGGAACAACCCCAGGTTCCAGTATAGGTTGGGAAATTACATATTAGAGAGCAGTGTAGGGGAAAGGGACCTGGGGGTCCTGGTGGACAACAGGATGACCATGAGCCAGCACTGTGCCCTTGTGGCCAGGAAGGCCAATGGCATCCTGGGGTGTATTACAAGGGGGATGGCTAGTAGATCGAGAGAGGTCCTCCTTCCCCTCTACTCCGCCCTGGTGAGACCACATCTGGAATATTGTGTCCAGTTCTGGGCCCCTCAGTTCAAGAAGGACAGGGAACTGCTAGAGAGGGTCCAGCGTAGGGCAACGAAGATGATTAAGGGAGTGGAGCACCTCCCTTATGAAGAAAGGCTGAGGGAGCTGGGTCTCTAGTTTGGAGAAGAGGAGACTAAGTGGGGACCTCATTAATGTTTATAAATATATAAAGGGTGAGTGCCCTGAGGATGGAGCCAGGCTCTTCTCGGTGGCGAACAATGATAGGACAAGGGGTAATGGGATCAAGCTGGAACACAAGAGGTTCCGCTTAAATTTGAGAAAAAACTTCTTCTCAGTAAGGGTGACAGAGCACTGGAACAGGTTGCCCAGGGAGGTTGTGGAGTCTCCTTCTCTGGAGACATTCAAAACCTGCCTGGACATGTTCCTGTGCGACCTCACCTAGGTGTTCCTGCTCCAGCAGGGGGATTGGACTAGATGATCTTTTGAGGTCACTTCCAATCCCAAACATACTGTGATACTGTGATACTGTTATATTTATACAATTTGGTCACATATATATTCATTACAATTCTTGACAATCATTAGCATATTCCACACCTATTCTAACATAAACTGTCTATCTAAGCAATGCTAAGTAACATTCACATGTTTATCAGTTATTCCTAAGTTACCTGTTTTAAAAAAATATGTCATAAATCTTTGTCAATTTTAAGAATAGAGTTTGGTTACTAAGTACAAGGATTTTATGGTTACAAGGTTGGTTGCTACCTTAATGTTCTCCTAAACTTGGTAAGAACCCTGGATACAGCATCCCAGATACAGCATCCTAGATACAGCATCCTAGATACAGCTAACAAAAATTAATTCAACTATAACAGTGACGTGTTGCGTTTCTCTCGGGCTGATGTTGCAGAAGGGTGTCTTCTCCTAATAGCTGTGGCTCAGGCCCATGTATGTGACAAGTAGGATCTGCCCTCCCTCTTGGACAGTTTGTCACACAGTTTCTCCACAGCTGCAACGCAGGCTTGTAAGGGAGAAGAAAGAGTGTCTTCATACTGCTGCAATGTCTGCTACTTCATCCACAGTTGATCGATTGTCTTTTGAAAGGGTGAGTAATCCTAAAGTGCGGGCATAAGACAGTGGTGTGCTCTGCACAAACTTCCACATTATACCTCAGGTACGTGGCACTTCATCAGGATCTATAATTGTCTGTGGGTCACTGTAAATTATCTCTTGCACAGCCAGTTCTCTCAGATACCTAATACCCCTCTCCATAGTAGTCCATTTGGTTGGATGGCATATATCATCTTTTAAAGGGTACCTGATTTTTACTGCTGACAAAATTGTCCTCCAGAGTTTGACTTTGTTTCTTCTTTGCAATTGCCTTATCAATGCCACCATCTCTGGCCAGGGATCCCAATTGACTGGCTTCACTGCCATGTAAATCTAAACTATTAGCCCCATTATCCCAGCATCAAATGAGCCAAGTGACAATTGGCTCACCTTTGACGGCTAGTCTTGTTTCACAGTCCTCAGCTCCTTCAGAGATAAGGAGCATTCTATTAGGCTCATCCTTTAATGGTCGCTTTGTTTTAGAAGGGCCCTCTGGTTGCTTTGCTGTAGAAGGGCCCTCTTCTTCCTCCTCTGATTCTTCTTCATCGTCGCCTTGTTCTATTACAGAAACAACCTCTCCTTGCTCTTTTGTAGAAGGACCCTCTGCTTCCTCTCCCTGCTCTTCTTCATCTTCCTTCACAATGGATTCCAATTGTGCTTTCTTTTGCTTCCTCGTTTTTGGGGCAACTAATACTGCTGAAGTCTGAATGGCCACATTACATGTTGTGGAGGTTTGAGTGGATGCAGAAAATGACGTTGCAGTTGTAGTGACTGCTGTATCCAAGTTAGGAACTGGAGTTGCTGCAGAGTCTGTCGAGGCGGGTGCAGTAGCTCTCACAGATGTTTCAGTGACTGCAGTGCTTGTAGCTTTAAGAGCGGCAACTCCTACTGCAGAAGTTAGAATCACTACTATCCTCCTAAACAGTTTTATCACCAGCAAAGACTGACACACATTCCAGAGACCAAATAATACCAACAAGCTTCGCTCAAAGGTCCAGGGATATTCAAAATTCGCAAAAGCATCTGTAATTTGCTCTAATGACACAGGCAGAGAATAGTTAAATAGCTCTCCTAAAATCTCACTCCTGAAACTGAGAAAACAAAAGTCACAGGTCTCCTTAATTTCTTTTGCTTTTACCGAAGAATTAAAAAAATGCATACTCCCGAAGTATGATCACAATGAGTAGAAATGCATCATTGACTTCACTAAAATCACATAAATCAGTGATACACAACCCAGGACCAAAGCTATTATAACAAGTTTATCCCTATTTCCAAAAGTAATGTTCTGCACAAAAACATTAACAAGAAGAATCAACCCCAAAAAAGGCATTATTAAATCCAAATAGATTTGCAACAACATTCTTTAAAATTAAAATTGTTTTTGCCACACTCCCCCCACACTGCCAGCTGCTGTCCTGCTGGGGAACTCCCTTAATACCCACTTAGCTTTGTCCATCCTGTGCATCTGGCAGGTTTAAGTGTTTGGCAGCCTCCTAATGTATATGTGCAATGTATTTGTTCACCTGGATTATTACATTGGGTTTGTAGTAGGATTTATTTTGTGGTTTTCTTCCTGATCTGAATTAAAACAGGGCAACCTGGATCTGTTTAACTCTTTCCCTCCCAGCCCCACAGCCTGAGGGAAGATACCAGGGCTGGAAGTGTGGGATGCAGGCAGTGGGGCTATGTCATCCTCTGATGTCAGAGCTGTGACATCCATCCAAAAGGGCTCTTTTGTGTGAGATTTCACACTGCTACTGTGCAGAACTCCCCTCAAATGGGAGCAGGAAAAGGCCCAGGTGCCCACTTCTTTTGAGTGCTCATTCAATTCCATCCCAGTTTGGAGTTTTCCCTCCTGTTTGCCTCCATCATTGTCTCCCACTGTGCCAACTCCAGGAGGGCTTTTGGCAGATAAAGGCTGGTCCTTGTCTTCTACTGTCACCGTGCTGCTCTGAGCAATGCCCACACCACAGCTCGGCCAGACCTGGATCTGCATCACTCAGTATTTGCTGATAGGACACGTTGTCCCACCAGCACAAATATTTCCAAGGAAGGCGTAAACTTGGGGTTTTTTTTCCATGTGTATGTTGTAATTAAATGCTTCCCATGCCCCATTTGTGGTGTAGCGTGGAAAAATTACTGCTTTCTGCTATCTACTTCTACCAGTGGCAAGACATTGTTTCCAGCAGCAAGGTGCAGTGTGCTTGAGCTCACTGTATTAAACACATCCTACAAAAGGACACTTCTTTAAGTGCTAAAAAAAGCCTGGAAGGTGTAATGTAGCCAAACCCACACATGAATCAACCAAGGAGAGATTTCTACCTTGCTTCCACTTGCCCATCCCCACTGTGATGGCTGCAGGACAGGCTCCAGGGGACTCGTAGGACATGCATGGACTCTGCAAAGCACCCTGATATTCCCTCAGACTGCCACTGGCCCCGGGCCAGGCACTGCAGCCCTGCTTCCAGATCCAGTTGCCTTCAGCAGCTGCTTTTGTGGCTCCCAGCCCCTTCACAGCAGTTGTCACAAGTATTTCACGGGTGTATGGGGATATAGCGGAAGATTTGGCAAGGAGATTAGTTAGGTGACTTGCACCTGTCTGTAGAAAAAACACATACATCACACTAATTGTTTTACTGACCTTGTGTGCTTGATGAGTAGAACCTCTGTGTTAGATAACATAGGCCTGTGAGAAACTCTAGAGACCTTATCACTATGTCTTAGATTCCTGCTTTGTTGTGAGAAAGAACAGGAGGCTGTGCCTGCCTAAAGCCTTGAAATACAGGCGAGCTCAGCAGGCCCAGTGATCTTCCAGCAGGGCTGAACTGACCAGTGCCTGCGTGCCCGCTGGTGTCACCTCTGCCTGGGAGCTTAGGTGTGGCTTCGGAGATTCCCCAGTAGAGAGGTAACTAAAATAAAACTTGCTCTTTGCAATGCATCTGGCTCTTCTTGCGACATGCCTGCGTATGTGAACACAACAGGGCTTAGTCCTTGCTGCTGTTGCTTTTCATCTGTGCATGCTCCTTCCCCTAGAACACCAAATCCATTGCTGGGGTTTTGCATGTCACACAGATACCATGAGCACAGGCTGATGTTAAAATTAGACCTTGGCTTCCTCCTGCCCACATGGCTGGTTCCTGTTGGTGTCCCCCCATGCAGTTTTTGGGGTCCCAGCACCCCCAGTTTGGGGTATCCTCCTGCTTTTGTCCTCCTGAGTTCATTTAAGAGGGACTGTAATTTATTGTGGCAAATGGGGACAGGGTGTTGTGATGCCCCCATTTATGTCTCATCATTTTGCTAAAACTGAATTATTTTGCTTCAAGTAATTTAATTCTTCATTTGCATGGGTATGGCAGTCTACAAAATAAAGTAATTTTTCTGGCACATGATAGTTGCAAAATGGGAGCTGGCAATGTTTCACTCCTAAGAATTTGGACTGATTAAATGCTTTCTTTGAATTAAACATTTAAGCGCACATCCTCAACGTCAACCCTGTGCCTCCCTATGGAGAGGGCAGAGATTGGGCTTTATGATATTTCACATCAAACTATTTCAAGAAGAATAGCCCCAAATTCATCATTTATCCTCCATCCTGCCCATATTTTTGAGGAGCAGACATTTTGGTGTGTTTTCCTTGGCGGTCCCTCGATGCTCACCCCATCCCAGCATCCCCCCAGCTCCCTACAGCATTTGCTTTGGGATGCAAAGGCAGCCGGTGTGAGAGTTGGGTACAAAAGGAAAGCCCTCTCCTGGCAACATTCCCAGCAGCAGCCATGCTGCAAAACCCCACAGTTTCTGTCACTAATCAAGGATGTTGCAATATTTTATGAAATCCGCTCCTTGCTCTCAAGGTGGCTTTGCACTAACCAAAAATAAGGCAAGGTCGATGACTCCTCTCTGCATTTCCAGGTCCCAGGCTTGATATACAGAGAAATGACCCTCCATCGGACTCATCGGTGGTTAATTACCTCAAAATCACAGCTCGGTAATTTAATTTCAACATTATGTCCAGATGATTTGATTTCTTTTGCTCTTCCCTGGGCCTGTTTCCCTGCTGTGAGACAGATACTGGCTGCGTGGGCAGGGTCTGGCCAAGGCAACAGAGTCCAGCATGGTCAGGAAAAAATTTGGTGTTTTCACACCCACAAACCTTTTTGCCTGTTTTAGGGGGAACTTCCCCCATTCTGAGGGATGAAGAGGAGGTTGCAATGGCAGCCAAGAGCCCATATCCTCTGACTTTGGTGCCATCTAGTCCCTTCCCACAGGCTGCTTCCAGCCCAGGCTTTCTGAGCTAAAATGTTGGTGGTCAAATTGCATTAAAAATCATTACTATTACCTCCTTTGCAAACTGGGTGTTGCTAAGAGCCCTCACCTTCACACACATGCCTCTCCAGCCTTTCCGTAGGGCTGGCAGAGGGTCAGGCTGAGCCTGGAGCACCCGGAATTAAAGGGATTCCTCCCTTGGTGTTCCGACCTGAGATATCATTTTCACTGGCCTGCGCTATCACTCCTTACACTCATAAAAAACATACTTTTGTATAACCTGTCCAAGGCCCTTTATGTTTGACTAATTGCTGTGATTTAATCATGTTAATATTATTTGTCCAGATGGTCATGTTAGCATTGATCTTCCTTTATCATCCAGGTGGCTGGAGCCGTACGTCCTGCCATTCCCACACCTGGGGCATGGGGAAGGAGAGGATGTGGGTATAAAGCTAATTTTGAAGCATTTTTGAGAACTTTTCTGAGCATTTTAGAGTTTTGCTGTACTCCTGCACAAGCTGGAAGTACTGGTCCAGGGCAAGATCTTACACTGGCCATTGAAGGATGGGAGAGCTCAGCATCACCCCTCCAAAAACTTGGCCCATAGCTTGCAGTGGTGCTGCTTACCAGGGTATAAGGCATTATAAGAACCCTTTTTTGGCTGGCAGGGAGCTCAGACCATCCTGGAAAGCATTCTCCCTGCTTTGTGCCATGCCCAGGTGGGACTGCTTCAGAATTTGCCCTAATTCTTCCTTTAACAAGTACCTGGAAGAAGGAGAGATTGTGCGAGGAGCCAGTGGTTCTGCAGCTCCAACTGGGATGGGGTTTTTAGTGTACTGAGACTATGTTTTAGCAGCTTCCCAGCCACAGAAAAGGTACTTGCATACTCTCAGGAGGTGTGGAGGACAGTCAGGTGTGCACCAGGGGCTCATCCTCCTTTTGCAATGGAGATGAACTAAACAGTATTTTCAACTCGCCAAGTCTTGTCCAAGACATGTGTCACGGAGGCAACCCACAGGTCAATTTAAGGGACAACAAGGTCCAAAACCAACTTTTATTAGACCGGCGAGGAACAGGGTTTAGCACTCCAAAAGTAACTTAAATACAGGTTCGGATATCAGTTGAGGAAGATTATTTGAGGGGCAGCCACTGATATAACCAACAGGCGGTCCACAATGTGCATGCACGTGGCTTCACCCAAAACAATGCCGGAGCCATCCCCGAGTCCCGGAGGAGTACACACTTGCCTAAACACGGTGCGGGATTATGTTTAAAGAGATACACGTACTCGTAGTGAGTACGGAAAGTGTGCACTCGCGATTCCGCAAGAGTAAATTTATAATACGCTCGCAGTCCTGCGAGAGTTATTTTACACGTGCAAATGTGCACGGAATCCTACACGTGCTTATGTGGAAGCACGGGAGGAAAATACACTCGCGATTGTGCGAGGGGCTCTCGGCGGCCACTCACGATTGTGCGAGGGGCTCTCGGCGGCCACTCGCAATTGTGCGAGGAAATAAAGTACTTGTGCAAATGTGCACGGAAAGAAAATACACCCGCGATTCTGCGAGGATTAATTTTACACGCGCTCATATGGAGCACGGAAAGTTATACGTGCATATGTGCACGAAAGTATAAATATACTCGCAATCCTGCGAGAAGTTTTACTTACACACGTGGCGGCAAGGCACTCGGAGTCCCCATCCCGGGGAGGGGGGCTCTCGGCGGCAGCATCTTGCTCGTGCTCCGAGAGACCCGCGGCAAATCGGCGGAGTCTCGACGAGAGTCCCGTTTTTATACTGGCTGATCAGATCTGACTGTAGGCACTCTAGAAGCTTTTCTGCACCCCCACACTGTCTGTGGGTGCCCCTGAAGCCTCCAAACATCCCCCACACTGGGCGCGGCTCAGTGTGCCTTGGCACTCCCTTCTTCTAATGTCCCAGGAGCCAGGGTGCTCTGGGCCAAACAAAAGAAGCTGTTAGCCTCAAGCAGCAGAGGAAGAGGGAGATGTGCCATACTGAAGGAGGGAGGGGGGTTGCAATCTGCCACACATGCTGTGAGCTGCCTTTTGAAGTTATCCCTCTTTTCATTAGGATTTACTCACTGTGTTTTGTCTTTTGCTTTGGGTGTCTTAAACCTCCAACCTGCTCTTCACCTTCCCACTGTTGATTTCTAATAGCGTGAGTATGCCCTGGGTTACCCCAAAAGCCACTTGCCTCCCACCTCTGCATGGGACAGTGGTCTTCAAACCTGGGGGGAAGCCATGGGGGAAACCCATCCTGACTGATGACAATAAGATGGAAAAAATAAAACCCAACTGAATGAAGAACAATATTGAGACCAGTTTTATATCTCCCTGCAGCATCAGGGAGATGGACCCTTAATCACGTCCAATGCACCATATGTCAGGGTCTGAAGTGGTGGTATGGGCTTGGTTGCACAAGAGGAGTCCAAGGGCTGTATTGGGGTTGTCTGATGCTCGTCATCAAGAATACATCTACAACACATCCACGGCAAATGAGTACATCAGCACAGGTAAACACCCAGTCTTCAGTTATTCAAGGGAACACATCTGCTTACTCACTCCAGCCTAAGTAATGCATGATCATTTCAGCAGCTTCACGCCTCCCCTGGAGCCAACAGACATCAAAAAGCCACAAGACTGTGTTAGGTGTTAAGGGATGGGTTGAATGTCTGGTTATTTAGTACATTCTGAGGTTGTCAAAGCAAACCTTTGCCTGGCCCTGAGTACCTGGGGAAGGTTGTACCGTATATACACTGCTTCCCCTACATGCTCCTGGCTCCCATGTCTGGCTTTTTCCAGGCAAGATATGGTTTGTGGACACATAGAGACTCGATTTTTTGGGCCACTCAATAGTGACTAGATTTTTCATTGTTTCAAGGTTTGTTTGTTTTTGTTTTTTTTTTAATGAGAAGTATTTGGGAGGCTTGTCAGCCAAAGCACGGAAATGGGGGCATTTCTACAAGCTGGTGCTCCCATGTCTGATTGACCGCCAGGATTTTGTCCAGATTATTTCCATCTCTTACCTGTTCAGAGCTGAAAATGGTTCTCTGAAGAGCTCTGGTCCTTCCACAGACCAAGGGTGAGCTCCTGTCACTGCCTGTCCAACCTAATGTTCAGCATGGGATTGGAAACATGACACTAACAATCCAAGAAAAGACCCTGGTACACATAAAGAACAATCAAAACCAAAAATGATTTGACAAAATACCCAAACCAGCAGGTTTTCCTCCTTGGGATGCATCTCATAGGCAGGGCAGTCTCCCACCTTCGCTGAGAAAAATCAGAGACCATCCTCACCAGGGATATGTTTACAAGCTGAGGTTTTGGCTGCATTGCTCCACCATGCTGGATATGACCCTTCTGTCCAGGACTTGGGGGCCTTCTCCAAAAGCAAGAAGCAAAGCTGGAGGAGTAGTCACCCACCAGCTGCCATCGATGATGTCCCATTCCCATGGGTCCCATCCTTGTTAGTACTCCGCACTGTGAGGATGCCTCCATCGTTCCCCAATCTCATGCAACAGATATGGGAATCTGTGCTGGGTCGGCTGAGATAGGGTTAATTTCTACAGGTAGCTGGGGGGATGACACAGCCAGGACAGTTGACCCAAAACTAACCAAAGGGGCATTCAATATCATATGAGGTCATGCTCAGTTATAAAGGGGGCTGGCCAAATCTCTCTCTCTCTCTCCTGGCCAGGAGCAGGGCAGTCCAGGATGCTCTCAGTTCTCTCTGGACCATGTGGTTTGGTGATTTTTTGTTTCAGGCATGAGCTGCTGTCCGGGATGGAGGGGAAGTTTTGGTATGGGCTGTGGTCGGGAGTCCACTTGTTGCTTCAGAGGAGGCAAGCTTCAGCAGCTGGATTGCCATGTGGTGAGGTTGCACTGTGTATCTATCACTTTGTATATTCTTTCATTGTTGTTGTTGTTACTGTTTGTTTTTTCTTTGCTGTTCCGTTAAACTGTTCTTATTCCAACCCATGAGTTTTGCCTTCTGTTTCCCGATTCTCCTCCCCATCCCACCAGAGGTGGGGTGAGCGAGCAGCATGTGGTTTTAGCTGCCGCCTGGGGGGGACAGGGGCTAAACTATGACAGTCCTTTTTGGCAAGCTAGGCAGGAGAAACAAAGGGTTGGCATAACAACAGAGCTGACCAGAGCATGTTAAAATACATATTTACTATATTAGTTAAGTAGTCACTGGTCACAATGTTGCTTTGTTCGTCTACATGACCTATGTATTTCCTGCAGGGGAAGGATGAGCAAGTGGCCCAGCACATCTGGGAAAAGGATTAGGTTTGACATATTGCTGTCCTGTGTAGTATCAACTTATGAGATGGTTATTTCTTGTTTTGCATGTTTATGTTGGTACTTTTATAGAATATTGTTGTCATTTCCATACGTCGGGCGCCATCTTTCAGAATTGATTAGTAATCACACCCAGTCTATGGGGAATATGGAGGAGTGGGGAATTTTTCCCTGCTTTTCCACCTCTCTTTTCTCCTCTGGCCTAGGTACAACAGTTTTTGAGAATTTTGAACATCCTGGGGAAATTCAAGCTAGCATGCTCTTATTGCTGTGTCTCCTTTATGTGTCTCAGGTCATATACAGGGTTACAAAAGGATTTGTTAAGAATATCACCCATAGATTTGCCCTGAGGTTGGATGATCATGGGTGGCATGGCATGTGGGAGAACATGGGCAGGTATCTAGAGAATTTTTCACCTCTAATTGTTTGGAGTTTCACTCATGAACAACTAAAGGATCGTGATTAAGTGACAGAATATTTTAAAGGAAAATGCTGTGACTATTCCAAAGAAGCACAACTTACTGGACTGTGCTGGGCCCTGGCCAGCATCTACCAAACACTGCACAATACCATGCAGCACCTCCAGGGGGAAGAGAGGGATAACAGACTGACAGGCACTGTGGCTACTCCCACCCTCGTGCCAAACACTGCAGCTGCTCAAATCCCAGCGATAGGCACTGTGACTACTCACACCAAGGCAACAGGTGCTGCATCTGAATCAGAGAAACAACCCATGTCTGTATCAGTTGCTCCCATACAGAAAAAGAAATAAGCAAAAAAAATTGGTTTGCTTAGAGAAGGAGGATGATGACTCAGTGTCATCACAAGAACAGGAGGAGGAGGCGGAACCAGAGATAATCACCCATTCCCTATCCCCAGGTGAGCTGTGAGATATGCAAAAAGATTTCAGCCACCTGTGGCAATGAGGAACAATGCACACCAGGACGCAGAGAAAGATGCACATAGAGGCAGAGATCATGTTCAGGAAGAAGTACAGAGCCGGGCAGAGCAGAGAGCTGAGCCAAGCTGAGACCCTCTTTATTGGCCATTGACAATTTATGGGTTTTACAGATATGGGCCTGGACTAAGAGGTTAAAGAAGATTTTTTTTCAATAATTGTTATGGCAAACACACCACGCTCATGTTGTGTTTGTTTCAATCACATTCCCACTCATTCACAGACCAGGCTCAATGATATTCACACACCACATGTGCTTGGGGGCGGTTATCCGGCCCAAGATACCATTCTCACGAGTCTGGGCTATCACTCTTTACGGGTTTCGATTTCAAGACCCGGAAGCCCCCGGCAGCCCTTGCGAGAGCAGCTGACGTGGCGTGGGCATTACCACGGTGATGGTGGGAGATTTAAAAGCAGTTGTAACTCAACACTGGCACTCAGTTCCTGAGATCAGCTGATTGGAGCCAGCTCAGTTGGTGCCGACTGAGCGAAATCTCGAGGTACAGAGAAGCCTTTTTTTTTTTTTTCCTCTGATTCCGGCAGTTTTGATCTCGAGACCTGGAAGCCCCCGGCAGCCCTTGTGAGAACAGCTGACGTGGTGTGGGCGTTACCACAGTGACGGCAATCACACCCCCGCCCCTCGCCTTGAAAAAGCCTCCGAGAGGGCAGTGATACATCGCTGTTCACCAGGTACTGGGAGGGGCAGCCAGTTTGTGTTGCGGGTAGAGTACCAGCCACACTGTGCTGCAGCAGCAGGTTGTGGTAGCTCGTGTAGTAGGGCGCAGAGGTTGTCACTTTTTGCTTGTTAGACCCTCTCACCTATTGCCATTGTCCCAGACTGCTGCTGACCATGGTCTTCTCCAGAAAGAGAGCTTGTCTCAAAAAGACTGTAGCAACTCAGACCGATGGCCTGCCCCGAACCGTGGCTGTTCAGGTTTCCAGCTGCAGGGAGTGCCAGAACCTGCTGCTGCTGGGAGAGGACGGCCAGCATTCCACCTGTGTGAGGTGTGAGCAGGTGCAAGATCTGCTCATCACAAAACTTAAGGAGGAGGTTGAGACACTGAGGGCCATCAGGGAGTGTGAAAAGGAGATAGACTGGTGGAGTAACTCCCTGGCGTGCCACACAGAGAGGCCCCAGGGGGATACGCCCCAAAAGACGATGAACCCCCTGCCCTGTCGGGCAGAGGGGGAAGACCTGAGACAGCTCCTGCCCTGTCGCTGTCGGGCAGAGGTAGGGGACCAAAAAGATGATGAGGGTTGGAAGCGAGTTCCAGTTCAGTTTGAGGCCCTGGATAGTGAAGAGGAGGTAGGTGAGGATGTGGTGCAAGGCCTGCCTACAAGGTCACATAGAAAGGGGCAGTTGACTCCATACCTCAAGACTGTCTCTGATAAGAAAGAAAGAAGGGTAATTGTAGTAGGCAATTCCCTTCTGAGAGGGACAAAGGGCCCAATATGCAGAGTTGACCCTCATCGTAGAGAAGTTTGTAGTCTACCCAAAGCCTGGATCAGGGATATCACCAGGGCCCTCCCCAACCTGGTGCACCCAACAGGCTACTACCTGCTACTGATCTTCCAGACAGGTGGGGAGGAAGCTGCATCCCATAGTCTGAGGGGAATGAAGAAAGACTTGAAGGCCTTGGGACGGTTGGTGAAAGCGTCTGGGTTGCAAGTAATTTTCTCTTCCCTGCTTCCATTTTTGGGTGATGACGTGGGATGGAATAGAAGGATCCAGTCTATAAATGCTTGGCTATGAGACTGGTGCTACAGGCAGGGCTTTGGGTTCTTTGATAACGGCTGGTTTTATAAGACACCAGTCCAGACAGTGATACATGGGAAAGGTATATCTCACGGGGCAAAAGGATGCTGGGACAGGAATTAGCAGGGCTCATTTGGAGAGCTTTAAACTAGATTTGGAAGGGGATGAGGTTTTAGCCGGGTTTGCACCAGTGGGCCAGCACTCTAGAACTGATGAAGACCGGTAGGCCTCCCATACCCCTAGGATGAAATCTGTGTACTCAGCTCGCTCCCTGAAATGCCTGTACACCAATGCGTGCAGCATGGGGAATAAGCAGGAGGAGTTAGAAACCTGTGTTTGGTCAGGAGATTATGATCTGGTGGCAGTTATAGAGACATGGTGGGACAGCTCACATGACTGGAATGTGGTCATGGATGACTATGTCCTTCTCAGGAAAGACAGGCCAGCCAGGCGTGGTGGTGGAGTTTCTCTTTACGTGAGAGAGCAACTACAATGTACTAAATTCTGCCCAGGAGTGGATGAGGAGCGAGTTGAGAGTCTGTGGGTGAGAATTAATGGGTAGGCTGGCATGGGTGACACGGTTGTGGGTGTCTATTACAGGCCACCAGATCAGGGTGAGGAAGTTGATGTGGCCTTCTACAGGCAGCTGAGAGCAGCCTCACAGTCACAGGCCCTGGTTATCGTAGGGGATTTTAATTACCCTGATGTTTGCTGGAAGGACTACTCAGCCAGCCAGCCACAGTCTAGGAGGTTCCTCCAGTGGCTTGACGATAACTTTCTGATGCAAAGGGTGGAGGAGACGACTACAAGAGGTGCACTGGTGGACCTCATCCTCACTAACAAGGAGAGTCTGGTTGAAGCGGTAAAGGTTGAGGGCTGCCTTGGTTGCAGAGGCCATGAAATGGTGGAGTTCAGGATCTCATGTGACAGGAACAGAATAGCAAGCAGAATTGTAACCCTAGACTTCAGCAGGGCAAACTTCGGCCTTTTCAGGCAATTGCTAGGGGAAATCCCATGGGCAAGGCTGCTTGAAGGTAAAGGGGCCCAAGATAGTTGGTTAGTGTTCAGGGGCTGCTTCTACCAGGCACAAGATCAGAGCATCCTGAAACGTAGGAAGTCAAGGAAGGGAGCCAGGAGACCTGCGTGGTTAAACAGGGAACTGCTGGGCAAGCTCAAGTGGAAGAGGAGAGTTTACAGATCATGGAAGGAGGGCCTCTTTAGAATTAAACCTGGTGAGGGGGGTCAAGGGTGACCTCATTAATGTTTATAAATATGAAAGGGTGAGTGTCAGGAGGATGGAGCCAGGCTCTTCTCGGTGACAACCAATGGTAGGACAAGGGGTAATGGGTTCAAACTGGAACATAAGAGGTTCCACTTAAATTTGAGAAGAAACTTCTTCTCAGTGAGGGTAGCAGAACATTGGAACAGGCTGCCCAGGAGGGTTGTGGAGTCTCCTGCTCTGGAGACATTCAAACCCGCCTGGATGCCTTCCTGTGTAACCTCATCTGGGTGTTCCTGCTCTGGCAGGGGGATTGGACTAGATAATCTTTCGAGGTCCCTTCCAATCCCTAACATTCTGTGATTCTGTGATTGTTTGAAACTGCATCCCTGTGATGCTCTGGAGAGAAAGCACAGCAACTGACATTCACAGACAATGACCCTAAAAAGGATAGGGAAAAACAAGTAGTTTCTCAGCAAATGGAGGTGTTGCACTCAACTAAGGACAGCATTTACAGATTCTCCTGAGAACTGGGGAACTAATTTGCTTAGTAAAACCCTTTCAGTTCCCATTTTAAGGTAGACAAACTACAATTTCAGTCACAAAATTAATCTGCATTGCAATGATTTCACCAGGGAAAGCAACAGAAAATCTAACCTGTTTGGTAGCT